>NC_044310.1:28895235-29197252 GCF_007474595.2 Lynx canadensis
GTGCTACCAGGACTTCCAGGTAGAAACGTCTAGTGGACAGTCAGACATACAGGCTGGAAACTGAAAGGAATGCCTATGGCAGGAGTCCCTGGTACACGTAGCTGACTTTACCTGCATACCAAAGCAGGCCCGGTTCAAGCACAGCTCTGCCACTTACTGTGTAACCTTGAGAAAATTTGTTAAGTACACTAAGCCTCATTTTCCTTATTTACAATATGGAGGAAAGAAAACCTATCTTTTTAGGATTGTTGTAAGGATCAGGAATAATCTGCATAATTCATTTAAATATAGTGAATGGCATAGAGTGAGTATACAATAGTAGCTCTTGTAAGAGGACAAAGGCTAGAGGCTCAGAAAGTCACCAATGTTTAAGGTGCTTGTAAAAGAAGTGAAGCCACTGCTGGGCGAGTAGAGGAATGGGCTGGGGAAACAGGGAGACACAAAGGAGAATGATGGCACAGAAGGTAAGAGAAAAAGGATCTCGACGGGGTGTCTGGGTGGCTCAGATGGTTGAGTGTCTGACTCTTGAGTTCGGCTCAGGTCATGATCACAGGGTCATGGAATCAAACCCTGCGTGGGGCTCTGCACTGAGTGTGGAACCTGCTTGAGATTCTTGCTCTCCCTCTCTCTCTGCTTCTCTGCCCTGCTCATGCTCTCTCTCTCTAAAAAATTAAAAAAGAAAAATTAAGAAAAAAAAAGAAGGGCGCCAGGGTGGCTCAGTTAGTTAAGCATCCGACTTCAGCCCAGGTCACCATCTCATCGTTTGTGAGTTTGAGCCCCACATCGGGCTCTGTGCTGACAGCTCAAGCCTGGAGGCTGCTTCGGATTCTGTGTTTCCCTCTCTCTCTGCCCCTCCCCTTCTTGCACTCTCTCTCTCTCTCTCTCAAAAATGAATAAAACTTTAAAATTAAAAAAAAAAAAAAACAAAGAAAAAGAAAAAGGATCTCAAGGAAGAATGATCAAAACCTGAAATGTCTTGAGAAAACAAGATAGGTCTGAGGAAACTCCTAGATCCAGCAGCTAGGAATCACTAGTTACTTAACAAGGCTAAGTTTTAATGAACTGCTAGGGCCCAAAGCCTGGGTCAAGGTGAATGAACCAAAGATGAAGTGGAGGCAGAGATGAGAGATGGACAGCAGGAGCCAGAGCGGACTTCTGAGTTGAAGATTTTTTCTTAAAAGTAGGGCAGGTCCTGAGCATATTTGGAAGGAGAAAGATCTTGGAAAAAAGAGAAGCTGAGAATCTAAGAGGAATATAAAGAACGGGATCGTTAAAAGCCTGGTGGAGGGAAAAGCCTCAGGTGGGAAGAGGGACAGGCAGTTTCAGAGCGGAGGGACTGAGGTAAGGGCGGGTGTGACTCAAGGATGGACAAGGTTTCCACAAAGGGCCGGATGGTTTTAGGCTTTGTGGGCCACGCGGACTCTATTACAACCCCTCACCTCTGCCGCCGTTAGGTGAAAGTAACCATAGACAATATCTAAATGGACAAGCCAGCTTGTGCTCCAGAAAAACTTTTTTTATGGACAGTGGAATTTGAATTTCGTATCATTTCACTATGTAATACTATTCTTTTCATTAAAAAAAAAAATCATTTAGGGGCGCCTGGGTGGCGCAGCCGGTTAAGCGTCGGACATCAGCCAGGTCACGATCTCACGGTCCGTGAGTTCGAGCCCCGCGTCAGGCTCTGGGCTGATGGCTCAGAGCCTGGAGCCTGTTTCCGATTCTGTGTCTCCCTCTCTCTCTGCCCCTCCCCCGTTCATGCTCTGTCTCTCTCTGTCCCAAAAATAAATAAACGTTGAAAAAAAAAATTTTTTTTTAAAAATCATTTAAAAATATAAAAACCATGGCACAAAAAACAGACACTCAGATCAATGGAACAGAATAGAGAACCCAGAAATGGACCCACAAACATATTGCCAACTAATCTTTGACAAAGCAGAAAAGAATATCCAGTGGAATAAAGACAGTCTCTTCAGCAAGTGGGGCTGGGAAAACAGGACAGTGGCATGCAGAAAAATGAACCTGGACCACTTTCTTACACCATACACAAAAATAAACTCAAAATGGATGAAAAGACCCAAACATAAGACAGGAAGCCATCAAAATCCTCGAGGAGAAAGCAGGCAAAAACCTCTTTGACCTTGGCTGCAGCAACTTTTTACTCAACATGTCTCCAGAGGCAAAGGAAACAAAAGCAAAAATGAACTGTTGGGACCTCATCAAAATAAAAAGCTTCTGCACAGTGAAGGAAACAATCAGCAAAACTAAAAGGCAAGAGACAGAATGGGAGAAGATATCTGCATATCAGATAAAGGTTTAGTATCCAAAGTCTATAAAGAACTTATCAAACTCAACATCCAAAAAACAAATAATCCAGTGAAGAAATGGGCAAAAGACATAAGTAGACACTTCTCCAAAGAAGACATCCAGATGGCCAACCAACACATGAAAAATGCTCAACATCACTCATCATCAGGGAAATACAAACCAAAACCACAATGAGATACCACCTCACACCTGTCAGAATGATTAACATTAACAACTCAGGCAACAACAGACATTGGCGAGGATGTGGAGAGGATCTCTTTTGCACTGCTGGTGGGAATGCAAACTGGTGCAGCCACTCTGGAAAACAGGATGGAGGTTCCCCCCAAAATTAAAAATAGAACTACCCTACACCCACCAATTGCACTACTAGGTATTAATTCAAGGGATACAGGTGTGCTGTTTCGAAGGGGCACATGCACCCCCATGTTTATAGCAGCACTATCAACAAAGCCAAAGTATGGAAAGAGCCCAAATGTCCATCGATGGATGAATGGATAAAGAAGATGTGGTGTATATATATACAATGCAGTATCACTCAGCAATCAAAAAGAATGAAATCTTATCATTTGCAACTACATAGATGGAACTAGAGGGTATTATGCTAAGCGAAATTAGTCAGAGAAAGACAAATATCATGGGACTTCACTCATATGAGGACAGAGAAAGACAAATATATGACTTCACTCATATGAAGACTTTAAGATACAAAACAGATGAACTTAAGGGAAGGGAAGCAAAAATAGTATAAAAACAGGGAGGGGGACAAAACAGAAGAGACTCTTAAATATGGAGAACAAAGGTTACTGGAGGGGTCATGGGAGGGGGATGGGCTAAATGGGTAAGGGGCATTAAGAAATAAACTCCTAAAATCATTGCTGCACTGTATGCTAACTTGGATGTAAATTTAAAAAATAAAGAATAAAAAATATAAATAAATAATAAAAGAAATAAAAATATAAAAACCATTCTACAAAAACAGGCATCTGGATGGATTTGGCCCATGGGCCACTGTTTGCCAAACCCTAAAGCCTGTGGGTGCAGGGGTGGGAGGAGCCCTGACTCCTCCAGTCTCCTTCTCATTCCTTCTCTCATCTGCCCAACCCCCAACAATCTTGCACAAGTCTTTAGCAAGTGCTCTCCCACGTATTATTCGTTCCTCACCTTCCCCCTGACGTGCAGGAGGTGCTCTGTAAACATCCATGGAACTGAATTATTGGGCTGGGCATTATCATGTCTCAGTGCCTAGTAGGTCTGAAGCCACTCATTGCCAGATTTGTTCTAAAGCAGTGTTCTCCACATGCCATCTCTATGCTCAGATGTTAAGGTCCCTTTGCCTGATATTCAAAGTCCCCCTCCCCCTCCCGCCTCCCCTCCCCCTCCCGCCTCCCCCTCCCCCTCCCCCCCCCCCCCCCCCCCCCGTAGGTCCCCTTCTGCCTTTGACCACATTACTCCAGAACCGGTCCAACAGTAGGTTCCATCTAGGCCTACAGCAACAGGACCCCTTCCTCAATCACCACACTGAATTCCCACTCGCCTGCCTCTGCCTCTCCTTCCTCTCTGTTGGAAACGTCTGGTTCCTTCTCTCCTTTTCTAAGTCTCTCTCTTCCTTCCATTCAAGCCTCACTACTTTCAAGGCCTGCCACGATCACCCCACGTGTGAGTGACAGTGCCCTTCTCTGATCCAATAATATTTAACTATACTACTCATTCGGCACCGAGCCCATGCTGTTAATGATCCTCTCACACATATATCCTGACTTCCCATCAAGACTGAAAACCTCTTTGGTTCTGCCAGGTAGAGATTTCAAAACAGTCACCGACCAGGAAGTGAGAAGCAGGACTATGGCTGCCACAATGAAGGAGCAGCGTGTCTCAACCAGGGCGCTTCAACAATGGTGAGCGATAAGGATAGGCTCTCATTCTTAAGATGCGACAGCAGTTGAGAACTTTGTAAGTAGCAGCGCCATCAATAATTAACTACCGCTCCCCGTCTCCTTGCCCTACCAACCCCTATTCCCATCCAGGTTTTTTACTTGGCCAGTGCAAGCTTCCATTAAAAGTTTCTTCCTCAAGGAATGGTTTTATAGCAATACCTCTTTAGTTGGTAGGCATGGCAGTAGCTGGAAAACACGAGGCACTAAATAAGTATTTGTTGAGTTCAGTAAATGAGTGGCTACTCTCCTGGTGGACTGTAGGATCCATGAGAGCAGGGCCCATGTCTGTCTCTGGTCACAGCCTCTGTGGCTAGCCTTGTGGATGAGCGGCACTACATTCACGTTTGTTGAAGGAAGGAAGGAAGGAGGGAGGGAGTAAACAAACAAACAAAACCAGCAGGACTTAATGTAGAGGAAAGTAGTGACAAAGGTGACGAGTAACAAAGGAAGGATGGTCAACTGGGTCAAATGCAGCAGAGATGACTTTCATTAAAGCCTTTCTTGGAGGGGCGCCTGGGTGGCTCAGTCAGTGGTTAAGCGACTCTTGATTTTGGCTCAGGTCACGATCTCACAGGTCATGAAATTGAGCCCCACATCGGGCTCTGCACAAAACTGCACAGAGCCTGCTTGGGATTCTCTCTCTCCTGTCCCTCCCCTGCTCATGTGTTTTCTATCTCTTGCTCTCTGAAAACAAATAAATAAACTTAAAAAAAAATTCCTTGGATATGGCCAACTTGCCAGGTCGTAAGTGCCCCGGCAAGATTAGCTTCACTGGAGGAGTAGAAGAGAAACCAAAATGTTACACTCTTGAGAAGTCTGGGAAAGGCAAGCAACAGAAGACAATGAATGTAACTACTCTTTCAAGGAACTTGACTGCGAAGACAGAGACGGGAGAGAAAGCTGGGAGAGGACTAGGACTGGGGAAGACATTTGTGTCTCAAGGTGGGACAGCCAGGTGGACTGCCAAGGCAAATGCCTGCTCCCTAATAATACACTGAAGAAACGAGCCCTCTCTCACCCCATCAGAAGGCAGGCAGTAAATGGAAGTCATTACCCTGTGTCTTTCAGAATCGTTTTAAAATGGCACCAAGTTTCACAAAAGGGAAAGCTAAACCTCCTCAAACTGGATCAGAACAGGAAGTTGCAAAAAACACGTAAGTTCTCAGGGTTACAGAGAAGAGGTATTGCAACATGTGGTACATTTAAATACAAGTAAGGTTTATCACGCCTGCATGCTTTCAAAAAATTATGTTGCAGGGCTTATATTGTCCAAGGTGCTAGGAATATAGAAAAGATAGTCCCTGCTCTCAAGGAGCTCAACGTCAAGAGGAGACTCAAACAGGGGCACCTGGGTGGCTCAGTCCGTTAAGTGGCTGACTCGATTTCAGCTCTCGTAGTGATCTCACGGTTCGTAAGATCGAGCCTCGCATCAGGCTCTGCACTGGTAGTGCAGAGCCTGCTTGGGAGTCTCTCCCTCTCTCGGTGAGCCTACCATGTGCCCCCTCCCTGCTCACGCTCTCTCTCAAAATAAATAAACAAACATTAAAAAAAAAAAGAGAGAGAGAATCAAACAAATAGATCAGAATGGCATGAGAAGTTGTGCTGATAATGGATGTGAGAATAGAAATACAGAGAAAAAGCATCTAACTTAGACTTGGAGACCATTGAGAAAGGATTCTCAAGCTGAATTTAAAGAACTTGAGGGAGAGGTGACACATAATTCATTCGCCTCTTGAAATTAACTAGCATTATCTATAATACGAACATAAAGTCACTAACAATTCCACTGATAATAAAGAATGCGTTTCTCTAAAAGAGCTGAAGAACTGACTCATTTTAACTTTCGTGTGAGGCCTCTGACACTTGTTCATTCCTAAGGTAATGAGCACAGAGCGGGCACACGGTAGGCTCACTGAGGATGGGGTCCAATACTATCAAAAGCAAGAAGCATGAGCTTTCAGAGAACTGATGTTGGTTTACAAGGTGTTTTGAATAGTTCTAGAATAGAGAAATGTTTAACAAAGACGATTGCCTGGTTAAGTCAACAGAAGTCAGAGAAGGAAAGGAAAATGAGATAAGCAAACAACGAGAAAATTAAACACTGGACTCCAGAAGACAAAAGCCTAAATTTCAGAAAAGGGGGCGCCTGGATGACTCAGTCAGTTAAGCCTCTGACTCTTAAGTGAGCCTCTGACTTTCGGCTCAGGTCGTGATCTCACAGTTCGTGGAAGTGAGCCCCATGTTGGGCTCTGTGCTGAGCATGGAGCCTGCTTGGGATTCTCTCTCCCTCTCTCTCCCTCTCTCTCCCTCTCCCTCTCTCCCTCCCTCCCTCTCTCGGACTCTCCCCAACTCAAACGTGTGCTAGCGCACGCGCTCTCTCGCTCTCTCTCTCTCTCAAGGTACATAAATAAATATTTAAAATTTTTTTTCAGCAGGGGCGCCTGGGTGGCTCAGTCGGTTAAGCAGCCGACTTCGGCTCAGGTCATGATCTCGCGGTCCGTGAGTTCGAGCCCCGCGTCGGGCTCTGTGCTGACAGCTGAGCCTGGGGCCTGTTTCAGATTCTGTGTCTCCCTCTCTCTCTGACCCTCCCCTGTTCATGCTCTGTCTCTCTCTGTCTCAAAAATAAATAAACGTTAACAAAAAAAATTTTTTTTTTAATTTTTTTTCAGCAAAGAAAAAAGACTGGGTTTCTGCCAGAGGAAAAAGAAATGAGGGACCAAGGGAACTAGATTCTACACTCTTTACCAGCCCCATGTTCAATGAGGAAAGGGAGTCTCTGGCCCTGAGCACCTAGTGCCTAAACATTCTCACAAACCAATGACTGGCCTGGCCAGTCCTCCTCAACATGAGGGACTTCCCACCCTTCTCCCCAATACCAGCTCTGTTCCCAGACCGGCACCGATCTCATTTCTTCTACCCCACAATGCGTAACCACAGTGCTCAACGTAGAAATGCAAGAGCTCTGACTGCCCCCATTTCTTCATCGGGCCTCCCACTGCCCACTAACCAGAGCTGAATTCACACAGCGGTTCCCACACCTCAGCCTTTTACCCTTGCAGAACTAACGCTGCCCTGCTGCTCCTCGATGCTCAGCCCTTTCCACGGCTAATGGGCCTCGGTGGCTGAGTCTCCCCCATGTCTTTACAAAGGTGGTGCGTTTGTTAGAAAAGCACAGGCTTTGGCATCCAGAAAGCCCTTAGTTCAAACCTCATTCCTACCACCTGCCAGTTGTGTTTTTAAGCCGTTTTTTTTTTTCCATCTGTAAAATGAGGGCTAAAAGTACCTAGCTTATAAACTGTGATAAAGATCAAATACAAAACTATGTGGAAGCCCCTAACACAGTGACTAGTACACAGCAGGCACTCAGCGGTTGCTAGGCATCTTACCCTCCCAACACCACCAGCGTAATCGGAGCCCTTATTCCTTGGCTAGAAGACCCCTTGGTTCATAAAGTACGTTAAGTCACGGGGATGCAGGATACAGTATGGTGACTAAAGTTAATGGTACCATATTGTATATTTGAAAGCTGCCAAGAGGGAGCTTAAAAGTTCTCATAAGAAAAGAAACTGCAGGGGTGCCTGGGTGGCTCAGTCGGTTAAGCGGCCGACTTCGGCTCAGGTCATGATTTCGCAGTTCGTGAGTTCGAGCCCTGCGTCGGGCTCTGTGCTGACAGCTGAGCCTGGAGCCTGTTTCAGATTCTGTGTCTCCCTCTCTCTGACCCTCCCCTGTTCATGCTCTGTCTCTCTCTGTCTCAAAAATAACTAAATATTAAAAAAAAATTTTTTTTAAAAAAGAAAAGAAACTGCAACTATGTGTGGTGACCGATGTTAACTTGATTTATTGTGATGATCACTTCACAATGTATACAAATACTGACTCATTATGTTGTACATCTGAAATTAATATAATGTTAGATGTCAATTATAGCTCAATAAAAAGGGTGTTTTTTATTTTATTTTTAAAGTATTTTTATTATTTTTATTTTTTAAATGTTACTTTATTTTGAGAAAGAGAGAAAGAGGGCATGAGCAGGGGAGGGGCAGAGAGAGAGGGAAAGAGAGAATCTCAAGCAGGCTCTGTGCTGCCAGCACAGAGTCCAATGCGGGATTCAAACCCACGAATCATGAAATCATGACCTGAGCCAAAATCAAAAGTTGGAAAGTTAAGTGACTGAGCCACCCAGGCACCCAAAAAAGGGTGTTTGAATTTTTTTTTTTAATGTTCATTTATTTTTGGGAGAGAGAGAGAGAGAGAGAGAGACAGAGCATGAGCAGGGGAGGGCAGAGAGAGGGAGACACAGAATCCGACACAGGCTCCAGGCTCCGAGCTGTCAGCACAGAGCCTGACGTGGGGCTCGAACTCACAGACCGCGAGATCATGACCTGAGCTGAAGTCGGATGCTGAACCGACTGAGCCACCCAGGTGCCCCAAAAGGGTGGTTTTTTTTTGTTTGTTTGTTTGTTTTTTTTTTTTAATGAGCCCTCAGCTTTGCCTGGTGCTCCAAATGCCCACCAAGGAAGTAACTTTCAGTGGCCGGGTGGCTAAGGAAGTCAAAGGGAACAGACTACCAGTGATGAGGGCTGGTGTTCACAGAGTTCCGCAGTAGGGCTAAAAACATGTTCTCCTGATCATAAACAGTGGTTCACATTCCACAGTGATATTAATACAACAGTTCAGTGAATTAGGGGTTATGGGACTTCTGTAGGCTGTCCTGGAACCCAACCACAATTCATAACCTTGGTTCTTGTTTTTTTTTTTTTAATTTTCTTTTTTATGTTTATTCATTTTTGAAAGACAGAGAGAGACAGAGCACAAGCAGGGGTGGAGTGGAGAGAGAGGGGGACACAGAATCCGAAGCAGGCTCCAGGCTCTGAGCTGTCAGCACAGAGTCCGACGCGGGGCTCAAACTCACAAACTGCGAGATCATGACCTGAGCCGAAGTCGGATGCTCAACCGACTGAGCCACCCAGGCGCCCCTCATAACCTTGTTTTTAGGAACCAAAGAGTTCCTAACAGAGGCCATTTCAACCTCTTCATAAACTGGAGATTACCTCCGCACCTCCTTCAAAAACTGCGTGGGCCTACAAGGGACAGAAAGTAAATGAGCGTTCACTGAACGACCACACTGTGCTAGATGTTTTA
Source organism: Lynx canadensis (assembly GCF_007474595.2). Lineage (NCBI taxonomy): Eukaryota > Metazoa > Chordata > Mammalia > Carnivora > Felidae > Lynx > Lynx canadensis. The sequence goes on from NC_044310.1 coordinate 28,904,640, forward strand.
TGCACATACTGTTGTATATTTATGTATGAATAAATCTCATTTAATCTTCACAAAATGCAATGAGATATTTTTATTTCAATTTTACAAAAGAGGAAACAGAGCAGCTCGCCCAAGGCCACACAGAATAAAGCAGAACAAAGATGGAACTCTGGGTCTAAATTATCCCTTTGCACTTCACAGAAGAAACAATTTTAAGAAACAGGCTTGATTTAAATAAGAGAAAAACATTAAAATGTGGGTTCTTTTTCCAATGTCCTACAATAGCAAAATGTTAGCAATATCCAATAGGTACAGCTTATATAAAATGTGAATCTGAGACCTGTTATTTCTGCAGCACCATGCTGTAAAACCAGTATGTACACAAAACCACCTCTGTCCCTTTTCCAGGCCAGCGGGCTTCAGTGACAGAAATGCCGATGGCCGCGAGGAGGTGTGTAACACACACGCAGGCGTGCAGGGAAGCACGCATAAATGGCTTCTCCTGGTGGTAAACGGAAAATGCTTCTTGCCCTGGCTTCTACAAATCCCGCACACACAGCTTCCAGCAGTCTCACTGCTGGAGTCCAAGCCCTCCAGGGCAGGGATTATTTCTTTGACCTTCCTGATACCTGACAAAAGTAGATAATAAGTAAAAGCTTGTGGAAAGAGTGAGTGGATCCTGAACGCCAGAATGTCAAGTCCTAGCTCTGAATGGCAATTCTGTGGGAGTTCAGAAGGGAGCCTGGGAAGACATGTAATCACAGAATGCAAAGGCTAAAAAGCAAGTAGTTCCCCTCTGGGAGAGTCAGCAACATCCACATTTGTCAGAGTGGATCATTCCACTGCCTGAGGGGTTCATAACGAGGAATGAGATTGGAACTAGGTCTCCCAAAGTAAAGGACATATTGCAAAACACTAGAATCAAATTTTCCCCCTTATTCTTTTTTTTTTAAGTTTATTTATTTATTTTGAGATACACAGAGAGAGCACAAGTGGGGGAGGGACACAGAGAGAGGGAGAGGGAGAGGGAGGGAGGGAGGGAGAGGGAGAGAGAGAGAGAGAGAGAGAGAGAGAGAGAGAGAGAATCCCATGCAGCCTCTGCGCTGCCAGCTGCACAGAGCCCGATGTGGGGCTTGAACTCACATGACCTGAGCCGAAACCAAGAGTCGGACGCTCAACTGACTGAGCCACCCAGGTGCCCCTCTTTTTTTTTAATTTATTTATTTTGAGAGAGAAAGAAAGTGCACACATGTGAGCAGGGGAAAAGCAGAAGGAGAGGGAGAGAATCCCAAGCAGGCCCCATGCTGTCAGCACAGAGCCCGACATGGGCCTCCGTCTCAGGAACCGTGAGATCATGGCCTGAGCCGAAATCAACAGTTGGACACTTAACTTACTGAGGCACCCAGGTGCCCCTCCCTTTATTCTTATATTTAAAATTTGCCACACTAAGAAAAAAGCCAAAACTCCTCTTGCAGTGTCACTGACTAATATAGCAAGCAGCCTAATTCACAAAGCATCTCTGAAACTGTGCTTCTTGGTAGAAAAAAAAAGATACTCTTTTCCAATCGATGTACCAGAATATTTTGGTGCGCCATGAAGGACACATATGGTATAGGATTTCCCGGCTTTCTTGACTTCTTAGCCAATTACTCAGCAGCAAAGCGGCAAGGTCACTTAGCCCCAGGAGGTACATTAACGTTCACCAGTGTGGTTCGTACGGAGGTAGATGAACAGGTGACAAGACGGTCCTGGCAGGTTCTCAGGAAGACACAGATGCAAGAAAGTTTGGGAAACCACGGACTACATGAACCCAGCTGCTCAGAAACCCAAAAGAGAAAGGCACGAAAGGAACAACTTTTTAGAATGCTCATCTTGTGTAGAATGACATATTTTGATTGGAGATTTCTCAAAGCTACCATACTTGCTGGCAGTAAGACAGCAAGTATGAAAATAAGATACATGAAATTAGAGTCAGAATGGCCAGTGGCCCCGTGGAAGAAGACAGCATCTGTAGCCAGGTTCTGGCTGGTTTATTTTTACGCAAGACAAGCACTTAGGAAAAAAGTGAAGTAACAGGTAAGCCAACTACACACTACAGGAAACAATGGAACAATCAGGGGTGAACAGGAAAATCAGGCTAAAATCTGACTCAGAAAATAAGCTGCTTGCGAGGCCAAGAAGACTAACTAGTTATCAAATGATGTGATTTCTCAAGAGTAATACCTGTACATGGAGACGAAGGAAGAAAAAGCCCAAGTGTAAAAAAAAAAAAAAAAAAAAAAGGGAAAAGAGGGAATACAGAAATCACGAAAAGTGTTATCAAATAGTCATAAACATTGGCCTCTCAGACCATTTAAATGAATTTCAGTGTCCTCCCCACCCCAATTATTGTTAAAGAAAAAGCAAAGTAAAATGGTGTTTCAGGAAGTCAAGTCCCCTGAAGGCCTGCTCAATAAGCAACATTTTCAAAGACTAAAAGCCATTGATGCTTCTCCCTCACATCAACTGATTTTTTAAAATTTCTAGAATCTTCCCATGTAGGCTTCATGGACAGAATGGAAAGATATGGTGGGATAAAAGTACAGTGAGCTAAATCCACAGTAGACTGAACAAGGTGCTCACAGTACTCTTGACCTTATCTACTCAACAAGACCTGAAGACATGAATAGTCAACCAGGCTGCCAGTACAGTCCCCACCTTATAATGGTTCCACTTTCCAATGGTGAGAAAACCACATGCATCCAGGAGAAACTGTACTTCAAATTGTGAATTTGGATCTTTTCCCGGGCTAGTGATATGAGGTAGGGTACTTTCATGTGACTCTGGGCAGCAGCAGGGAGCCACAGCTCCCAGTCAGCCCTGAGATTACAAGGGTAAACAACCGATATACTTCCAGCCATTCTGTGCCCATACAACCATTCTGTTTGTCACTTTCAGTACAGTATTCAATCAATTACATGAGTTGGTCAACACGTCATGATAAAATTGGCTTTGAGATGATTCTGCCCAACTGTAGGTTAATGTAAGGGCTCTGAACACGTTTAAGACACGCTAGACTAAGCTACGAGATCGTAGGTTAGGTGTTTTCGATGCACTATTTTCAACTTAGAATGGGTTTATCGGGACATAACCGCACCATAAGTCAAGGAAGACCTGTAGTGGGAAAGTGACAGCTCATATAAGTGATTGCATAATCATTCCTGCCCTACCATCTCCTCCTTTTCTGTCTAGATCAGCATTTCCCAAAATGGGTTCCACAAAATACTGACCTTGGAAATAAGACCTGAAAATGGTTTCCCAAGTTCACAACATTTGCAGAATTCTGCATTTCCTTCCTCCGTAGTTATGAGCACATCAACAATTCAGAGAAATTCCATAATAAACAAACCTCTGTCTTGATTCAACTTAATGTTTCCCAAACATTTGTGCTCGAAGCGCTTTCACATAGTAATCATTAACTGGGGATGGCCTGCAGTTTAGGCTCTAAGCCATGTTCAAGTTTTCTGTGCTAAAGAAATGATTCACCCCCCCCCCACCCCCACCCCTTGAGTTGCTACTACCTCATCACTCTTCTTCCTCCAACTACCATAGTAAAAAAACCCTAAACCAACTTGACACTTCCTTCCTCCGGTTTCCTCACCACCCACTCACTTCTCCATCACTGGAAGCTGGCCTCGGCCCCCAGTGCTCTACCGAAAAACTTCTCGTGGTGTGATCAATGGCACAGATACAGAACCAGTGGCTTCTCTTGGGTCCCCCAACCCCTCTGCAGGGTCACACAGAATAGTTCTGTTTCTTGACACTCTTCCCTCGCCTTCCACAACACCGTTTTCCACCCATCTCTTTGACTATGTGATCTCTGGTTCCTCTTTCTCTTTTTAACCTTCACATTCTCTGGCCAACTCTTAAACTCCTGTCTTAAGTAAACTGCCCACGCTTTGACCTACTGCCCATTTGTGAATCCTGAGCCATTTCCTTGACTTCAGATCTGCATTTCCAAAGGGCTTCTCAACTTGTTTGATTCACTTTTCCTCAAAGACTAAACATTCACTATACTCCAAACAAACTCATCAGTTTCCCCACCAAACTTTCTCCTCTTCCGGACTTCTTGATTCCTCTGATGGGACTCACCATTCCCGGAAGGTGAGGGGAGCAGCAGAGTCTGACGCTTTCTCCTCAGCCTGACATAGCATGCTGAACAGGCCTCTGTTAAAGCACCTATCACGGTGCACTCTAACTACTTGCTTCCTAGTCCTGAAGCTCCATCAATCATCCGTGGGGTCCCTGAACTAAGACAGAGAAGAACCCAACATACTTAGAAAAATGGATGAATCCTTTGAATCATACGCAATTCATTCTTCAAACACAAGACCATTACCCTTCATCAGACTCAAACAAAACCCCAAATCTAAGCTACAACCCCTCCTAACTGGGAAATCAAGCTACCACTGCTACCAGAGCAATATTTCTAAAATGCTACTCTAACCATATGAATCCTTGGCTCAGACACCTTCAATGGTTCCCCACTATTTCCCCAATACAGTCCAAAGCCCTCAGCATGTTATCACCACCTTCCATGTCTGGATCTCTGCTACCTGTCCATCCTTCTTTTCAACTATTCCCTAAGCTCCCTATGTTCTCATCCAGGGGTTGGCAAACTCCAGCCAGCGGGTAAAATCTAGCCGACTGGCTGTTTTGCAAAGAAAGTTTTATTGGAAAACAGCCAATAAACATTTTGGCCCAGATAATTCTTTGTTGCAGGGGGCTGTCCTGTATATTACAGAATGTCTAACAGGATCTTTGGCCTCTACCCACTGGACTGCAGCAGCACTTCCCCAGTATGACAACCAAAATGTCTCCAGACATTGCTAAATGTCTTCCGAGGAGCAAAACTGCCCCCAGTTAAGAATCACTATTCTAGAGGTTTCCAAGTACAAGCCGACAGCTTGTCATTGCTAATAAAATACAGCCTATACAGCAATTACAGTACAGTGTCCAGATTAAAAGATAAGGGTCACACACTATTCAGTGCTGGCTGCCTCACACTTGTGAGATTGTGCTCAGTTATGAATTTTTAAGAAGACGTCGGATAACTGGAATTCACACAATCCAAGGTGACCAGACTGATGAGAAATCAGGGGAAAATGTCAAAGAGGACTATTTAAGTAAATCGAGGTGTTTAGCCTGTACAAGAGAAGATAAAGAGACATCCATGATGTTCAAAGAAATCCATGATCTGTCCTGGGAGAGGAAGGTTGAACCTGCTGTTGCGCAGGAAGGCGGAATTAGAACCAGTGAGCGGCAGCTCCAGGAAGGCAGGTTTTTTGGCTCTATACAAGTAGAAGCTTTCTAACAATCAGAGCTGGCCAATAAATGGATTAGGCTGAGCAGGGAAACACTGAGCTCTCGTCATTCTGCAAGTGTTCAAGCAGACACCAGATGAACTAATGTCAGAGATGCTGTAGAGAAATGCCTGCGTGAGGTAGGAGGGAGGACAAGACGGTTGGTTTCTCTATGGTTGCTTCCAGCTCTGAGATTCTACGGCTAGTCATGGGAAAGCCATATGGCATGAATAATAAAATTCTCCCATTTCAAGGCCTTAATTACAGCCTAAGAGAAAAAATATTTTGCTAAGCGATTTATCCCATGTCTGTTTGGTAACAGTTTACATTTAGTCCCTGACGCTGCAATTACCAGTGATCTGTTTTTTTCTAATTGACCTGTAATCAGTTCCTAGATAATGTCTATCGTTACCTTTAACCCATATCATTCTGCTGATGATCACTACCAGTACAATTTGCACAATGCTTTACGGTTTTCCAACCATTGTGACATACATTACCTTACTCACAGTAGCTAAGTATGAGCACGAAAACTTATTTTAGATCACCTGCTCTCGTTTACTGTCTCTTGCCTGAATTTCTTACAAGAGAAAGCGAGGCTTTGTTAATCATCAAATATTCACTACAAAAATAAAGCATATTTCAGCAGATACTCATCTCTCAAACAAATCATTTACACACCCCAGAGATAAGCCAAATTTAGTTATTTCAGCCTCAGAAACATGGACTTACCTCAATGAAATTTCTATTTGATTTTACGATGTGGGCAAGAAAAGGTGAAAAATTATAAATTAGCTTTCTCAAATTTCAATATGGCTATACAAACCAAAAGTTCCAGAAAGCAGTCACAACAAAATATGAAGCATTATGTGTTGCGGACAAGCAAAGCCATTGTAGGTCCTCATTCCAGGGACTCCTTTATTCCCCAGCTAAAACGGCCAATGCGAGTTGTGTAAGGATTTTTCTCCAAAGCAAACCTGGGCCCTCACCCACTGCTTTACTTACTTCTTTACGTTTCGTTTCTGGACATTCCGACTGCAGAGTGAGAGTTGCACCTTCGATATTTCTTGGCATGGGCGTGGAACCAGGGTTTATTGTTAAATGAATCTGATCTGGTGAGATAATGTGTTGCACATAACCCTGGGACATTGCTTCATGATCTATTAGGTGAAAGCCCTCTTCACCCCCTACTAGAAAAGGCAAGTGTTCTCCACACTGTCCATCATCATCTTCATCCTCCAAAGTGCCAGGGTCCTGCTCAATAAGAACAGTTGTCCTATCATAAACAGTTCCAGATGAGGAAGGCACCAGTCCGTTTTTATCCACAAACCTGAGCATCTTGTCATCGGGGGTCAGCTCATCTTCCTCTGCCTCAAAGTAGATGATGTTGTCGTCCGGACTGTGTTCCCCCATGGTTCAATCGTGCTCAGCCCAATTGTGAGAAATGGAAAGGTAATGACCTATCTGCAAGAGGACAAAGCCAGAGTTAGAGCCATACCCTGGGACCTCCTTGGCAACCACAGGGCACATTTTTCCTCTCACTTGAAGAAGAGGCCAAAGTAAATGAAAATCATCTTCCTTGGGAATCATATTTTTTAAAATTTAACTTTGAAACCATCAAGTCATTTTAAAGGAAAAGCAATGCCTTACACACACACACACACACACACACACACACACACACACACCCAACTGAAGAAATAAGTAGTTCTTAAGACCTTCCAAACATGCCTTACTGCCAAACTTAAAGGGGAGAAGAGGACAAACTGCCTCAAGGCTGAGTTATTACACATCCTAAAGTAAGAAAACCCCATTCAGATATGCCCCAGATTAGACCACGAGGCAGTGTAGTCCATTGTGGAAGTGGAACTTTGGAGGCAGGGTCACCTACCCACAAATTCCAGCTTTGCCACTTAGTACCTGGGTAACTTTTCTGTGCTCCATCTTTCTTATGGATAAGGTGGGACTGGTAATCCCCGTTCTCTCAGAGTTGTTACACAGAGTAAAAGAGATAATGTTCATTAAAGCACAATGTCTGGTAATAGTAGGGAAAGCAAGTGTGAATTCATTCCCTCCTTCCTAAAACAGATGTTTCAGCTTCTGGGTAGATGGTCTGATCCCTAGTCAGGCATATCCAAAGAAGACCATTATACCTATTTATCTCCTAAAACAATGTGGTGTCCACTAGACCCATGCTTGTATAGTGTGCTCTCTGCGGCGAGAGAATGGTGAGTCTTATTTTTGTTTCTACTCTCCCTAGCACAATACGATGACACTAGGAGTTCAGGAGATGTCAGTTAAATGAATGAAAGACCTGCAGATATACTCTCTTGGGAAGACATCCTCTCTTCGAAAGATATGTTCTCACAGGAAGGATACCAAATTTGAAATCTTTTCTGTTCTGGATTAGTTCTTCTTCCTTTAGCTGCAAACACACCGGTTCTACAAATCTGGGTTTGGCAGGCAGAACGAAATTTAAAAATAATCAGCACATCACTTTTCGTTTTCAGTCTGGCTTTACACTTTATCTCTCTCCTCTGTCCTGGGTTAGAAAGTGAACCTTTACGGAGTGGGGCGGCTAGACAGAGAGGTAGTTACCAGAGACAGGCCAAGGGATTGGATCCGGGAGGAACCGGCCCGACCCCTTGCTCTGGCTTACGCAACCCGGGTAGATGCACATTTCGCTGCATCGGAGGAGAGATAAGAGCACCGGCGGCCCCTCAGGGCTTCCCCGGCACCATCAGCAGCTAAGCGGAGACCCAACTGTCCGGAACAAACAAGACCAGGAGGCTTGAGGGTGGCACACGAGTAGTACAAACGGAGCACCCTTGAGAGAAGGCTGGGAAAAGGAACCTGACTGGGACAGCCCCCAGCCAGGGCTACACGGAAAAATCCGAAGACAGGCTGGGGGGCTCCAAGCCGGGAGAAGAGAGGCAGGGTCCGGGTCTCCATGGAAACAGGCAAGGGGGGCTGGATACCCATCCCCATGGAAACGGAGGAGGGGTGGGGTCCCTATGGTGACCAGAGTGGGGTCTCTGCTGGGAAATGCCTCAGGAGGGAGCCTAAGTCCCGCGCCCCCCGGGAAGCCCCGAGCCCAGGCCGCGTCTAGTTTCGCCTTTTACCTCCGCGGCTCCCGGCAACGGCGGCAGCGGCAGCTTCTCCCCTCCCCAGCGGCACCATGATTGCCCCCACCTTCCCCAAACGTCACTTCCGCTTCCGCTTTCCGGAGGAAGGAGGAGATACCGGCCCCGCCTCTCTCTGGCGCTTCTGGTTGGTTTAGGCGGTGTGGGGGCTGAGCTCGGGCCTCCAATTGGCGAGCAGGAGGGGCGGGGCGGGGCGCGGTGGAGGCGCCGCGGGACAGTAAGTTTGCCCCGCGCTGAGAAGCGCCGGCCGTGTCCGCAGCCGGCCGGGAGTCGGGGCGTCTGTTCTGTGGCACCACACGCAAGGAAAAGGGGTCGAACCCCTCAACCACTAGTCGAAAGCAGCCTCAGCCCGGCTTACGCTGACCGCCCTCACCCTCGCAGCCACAACTCCTACGGGAAGGACCACAGTCGGCCATCCGAGTTTTAGCTGGGACCCGCAAGGGGAGCCTGCAAGGCTGTGACATTCCCAGCTTACCCTCATCACCAAAGTTAGTATAGTAGCTGGGACCAGGAAAGGAAGATCGGATCCAAATGGCAGAACCAGGGAGTACTCCAAGCGCAGCCAAAGGACGGCGCCGCCTCTTCCCCTCGCGCGCGTACAAGACGCTCCACTCCCTTCCTCACGACAGCCCAGGCCGTCGGTCCCAACTTTTCGCCCTGCAGACTGCCGGCTTCTACTGGACTCCCGCCCGGGCCAGTCAGCGCCACCTACTGGCCATTCCCTCTCTTTGACCGTTCACAGTCATCCTGTTGGCCTGCATCTTGGTCACATTTTACACAGCCAGGGAGTCTAGGCGTTCAAGTGCCCAAGAAGCGATTTTGCGTGTACCTTCGTTATTCTGTCTCTTCAAAATGCGTTAAATCTGTTAGAACCTCCCGGGAAGTCACTGCCTGTTTTCCCCATAAGCTACTTCTCTAGAATATTCAGGGTGGGACAACTCCCGGAGACTACATCAGGGTCAAGGGGTTCTGGCCATGCCTGTACATCCGTTGCTTGAAAACTATGAGTAGTGATCGTCACCCACCAGATTGGTCAGGGGCCAAAGAAATAGATGCCTGGCCCCTGACCAGCTGCCGAAATGCTTAAGCCACAAAAAGTCCAACTGCCCTCTCTTAAGAGAGAAAAACATACAAACAACCACTGTTAAAAATACATTTATCATTAAAATATATTACACATATGAGAAAGGGGATGCATTATATACAGTTTAGAGGATTTGCTGACCCAGAAAATCCCGTTTCACCACAACACCAATTTCTTCAGTATTTTCATTTTCAAGCCACTGTATTGCCCTCAGAGGCTGAGTGCCAGCCCCAGAGCTGTTGAGCCACATCTGAGTAGGAAGGGGGGTAGGCTTTGTATATACATATACACATGCGCTTAGAGAACTGGAAGCATCTGGGGTGGCTGCGACCTGTTTACCCAGCAGATCCCATTTGCATTCTTGCTGTCCAATTCATTCTCCCTTCAGGACCCCAAAGTTTGTTCAAATATCTGATCATGGGGAGCTCGGCCCAGGCTACAGGGAAGGCACTGACAATGCCCTGGAGGCAGGCTGGCTGAGTGAGCACAAGAAGTATAGTTATTTAAACATCTTTAAAATTTTTAAAAATAGATCTGTGTTAAATAACTAAAGCTGAACACTGACTGTCAGTTTTATTGTGGTGGATTCCCCCCAGGTCTTCACGACTCACAGTACCAATGAGTGTGACAGCCACGGGGGGGGGGGGGGGGTCTGGGCTCAGGAAAACAGGCAGCTGCCGCTTTTGCTTCCAAGAACCCTCATATCTTCTTGATCTGAAACAGGTGGGGCTGGTAATTGGCTGCCTCAAATAAAATAGGAGAGGAGATAGGCTCAGGGTGAGTTGCAGAGGAACTGGTGAATAAATTCTTGAGCCTTCTTCTTCTCTGCCATGTCAAGCTTTTGGTGACCAGCTGGGTTTCGAAGCAGTAAGCTGCCAAATATGCTAGCTGCATGAAAAACACAGAAAACAAAACAATTCAGCAAAAGAAGCACTACTTCTTCCTGTGTTGTTGAGTTGGGAGGAGTGCCCCAAAGCGTTATTTTCTGCTTGAAAAACAAAAGCTGCATGAGGGTGAACTGTGCCCAGAGCTGGAGATTTTAGTTCCACGGCAGTGGTCTTGGGACCTCCCTCAAGTACATTTCTGCTAATGAGTCTCGGTTCGCAGAGACTCACACAGGTTCGCACAGACACTTGGCTGCTTACCTAGAATATTCTCATCCAAATGATTTTTTGCTGATTTTTTCAGTAATTCTCGCAAAAACGCCATCAAGTAGTTGAAGACATTTTGGTGGAATGTGGGGAGGGTAGAAATGACCTGAAAGAGGGAGAATTGGGATTTGTCTTTTCAGTCAGTCAGTCATCTGTTAGGCATCTGCTATATTCCAGCAACTGAGTGCACGATCCCAGGACATTAGTAAGGCTATGCAAAGAAAGTCCTGATCACTTAGCACTCTGCACAAGAGTCAAAAGAGAAGCACAGATCAAGCACCGTGTGAATTTAGAGGTCAATATTCTAGGGGCGCCTGGGTGGCTCAGTCGGTTAAGCATCCGACTTTGGCTCGAGTCATGATCTCGCAGTCTGTGAGTTTGAGCCCCACATCGGGCTCTGTGCTCTCAGCTCAGAGCCTGGAGCTTGCTTCAGATTCTGTGTCTCCATCTCTCTCTGCCCCTCCCCTACTCGTGCTCTGTCTCTCTCTGTCTCAAAAATAAATAAAAACATTACAAAAAATTTAGGGGTCAATATTCTAACTATGTGCTCTCAAAAGATGTAGGGGAATGGAAGACATTTTCAGCTGGGTCTTAAAGACGAGACTGGGCTTGCAGAGGTAAGGATTAGGGCAAAAGAAAGTGTAAAAAAGGCAAGAGAAGGAAAACAGTGAGATAAGGAGAGAGAACAAACCAAGAAGTCAATTTTAGCAGGAGCACCACTGTTTGAACAGGCGCTAAGCCGAGAGCGGTCGATCAGGACAGAATTCAATGCGTATTCCAGCCATTGGCACATCATCGTTATCAGTCGGGAAGCTCGCACAAGAAATATTCCAAAAGAGATTCTGGTTCGGTGGATGTGGGGTGAGGCTCTGGAACCCATATTATTAGCAAGTTTTCTAGATTATTCTGCCATGGCATGTTACATGTGTGAACCACTAGGCCAGATCATGAAGTCTTGAGTATTTGTTTAAGAAAATCATTAACTGGCAATGGAGAGCCATGTGTGGTTTTTGACCAACAGTGACATAACAAGAGCTTTAGAGCACATGGTCTGAGGGCCGTATACAAAACAAATCGGCAGAGGGACAGACTGAATTCAGGGCTCAACCAAGGTGCGTACATGAGAACAGAAGATGACGGGTGACAGATCAAGGGAACTGGGCATGTGGGAGGTGAGCGGAGGACGACTCAGAAATGACTCAGGTTTCTGGGTTGAGTCACTGGAATTAAGGGTGAAGCCACTAAAAGAAAAGTGGACATGAAAGGAAGAACAGGTTTGGGAAGGAAAGCTCTGGAGCTGAGTTACTAGGACACTGTGTCTGAGGGACTGCGCCCACTTTGTTCCCTCAGGCCCCATGAGGCCTGGGGCTGCAACACGTGTGTGCTGATGCTTAACGCTTCCCCTCACCTGTTTACTTGCTGTGTAGCTGCCAGAACACTCCAAGCAGTTATGGTAGGCGCTGTAGCAGATGACAGGCTCTGGCAGGCTCTCCAGGAAAAGCAGCAGGGCTTCAGCCACAGAATGATTGTTGGCGGCTTTTGGCCCATCGTTAAGGAAAAGGCGATGCTGTGCCATGGTTAGGAAAAGGCCCAGGAAGGAGCACAGGCCAGAAGTGCAGCCTGCCCAGTCAGGCTCTCCACTCAGAGTTAGGATGCCAGCCTGACACAGTGAAGGGGGCCAAGCTCTTTGTCAGCTTAGCTGGGCCTTCATGAGTTCCTGCTATATCAGTTGCTTAAAGTGGTAAAGTCTTCTCTATGCAAACTTTAAGAAAAATATGATAGCTGAGGACACAAGATCAGATTTTGAGCCTTAAGATACTGTTCTTTCTTCTCTCACCTCTTAATCGTAGTCACACAAACACACACACATACACACACACACGCATGCACGCACACATGAGTGCCTGAAGGATACAGAGGGCATCAATCATTCCAGTATCCAAACAGTCCCTGATATGCTCAAATTCTGACCTCAGGCCTGGCTGCTGAAACAGATCTTCCTGCAAAAGGAAAGAAAGTCACAGGATCATTATATTCTCAGAAAATCGGCCGTGATTTCCGGACCTAGAAATATGATCACCAGCAAGGTGTAAAAAGGGAGTGAGCGGTGTAGCGAGGCCTTTGAATCACCCTGGTAAACACCCTGATAAATTTAGGGCTGATGTGGTTAATTCATCTTTCAGGCCTTCCCAAGCATGCTCCCATGACAGGTCTTTAACGTGATAAAACATCTATTATAAAACTATAGGGCGCACGTGGGTGGTTCAGGTGGTTAAGTGTCCGGCTCTTGATTTCGGCTCAGGTCACGATCTCATGATTCGTGAGATCGAGCCTCACGTTGGGCTCTGCCCTGACAGCATGGAGCCTGCTTGAGATTTCTCTCTCCCCCTCTCTCTGCTCCTCTCCTGCTCATGCTCTTTCTCTCTCAAAATAAATAAACATTAAAAGAAAAGAACACAACACTATAGGTATGGCATACTATACACAATGATAAGGGAAAACTTTAAAAGTAGCTATGTTTCCTGCAGTGTTACAGAGGGATTAACCAGAAAAAGAAAAACGTGAAGAAAATATATCATTTATAAGATGGAGAAAGTTAAAAAGGCACCCCCCTTGGGAATGCAGGCTGGTGTAGCCACTCTGGAAAACAGGATGGAGGTTCCTCAAGAAATTAAAAATAGAACTACCCTACAACCCAGCAATTGCACTACTAGGTATTTACTGAAGGGATACAGGTGTGCTGTTTCAAAGGGACACATGCACCCCCATGATTATAGCAGCACTATCAACAATAGCCGAAGTATGGAAAGAGACCAAATGTCCATCGATGGATGAATGGATAAAGAAGATGTGGTGTATATATACAATGGAGTATTACTCAGCAATCAAAAAGAATGAAATCTTGCCATTTGCAACTACGTGGATGGAACTGGAGGGTATTATGCTAAGTGAAATTAGTCAGAGAAAGACAAATATCATATGACTTCACTCATATGAGGACTTTAAGACACAGAACAGATGAACATAAGGGAAGGGAAACAAAAATAATACAAAAACGGGGGGGGGACAAAGCATAAGAGACTCATAAATATGGAGAACAAACAGAGGGTTACTGGAGGGGGTGTGGGAGGGGGGATAGGCTAAATGGGTAAGGGGCATTAAGGAATCTACTGCTGAAATCATTACTGCACTATATGTTAACTAATTTAGATGTAAATTTAAAAAAATGAAATTAAAAAAAGAAAAAGGCACCTCCTTGCCTTGTGAAAACAAGATTATGGCAATAAAGGTATTTCCATGAGTCCTAGCATGCTTTATAATCATTTTACTAAATGACTTAATGCCATATAACTGAATAATAATATTCTATGTATTGCTCAAAAGTTACACTTGAACAGAGCTCTACAGAGAAGGTAGATTAGCACAATACTTAAGAATGTGATTTCTGGGGGCTCCTGGGTGGCTCAGTTGGTTAAGCATCCAACTTGGGCTCAGGTCATGATCTCACAGTTCGTGGTTTAAGCCCTACATCGGGCTCTATACTGTCAGTGCAAAGTTGGCTTTGGATCCTCTCTCCCCCTCTCTCTTGCCCCTCTCCCTCTGCCATGTTCATGGTCGGTCTCTCTCTCTCTCTCTCAAAAATAAATAAAAATAGGGGCACCCGGGTGGCTCAGTTGGTTAAGCGGCCGACTTCAGCTCAGGTCATGATCTCGCAGTCTGTGGGTTTGAGCCCTGCGTCAAGCTCTGTGTTGACAGATCAGAGCCTGGAGCCTGCTTCCAATTCTGTCTCCCTTTCTCTCTGCCCCTCCTTGTTCTCTGTCTCTGTCTCTCTCTCTCAAAAATAATAAACATCAGGGGCGCCTGGGTGGCGCAGTCGGTTGAGCGTCCGACTTCAGCCAGGTCACGATCTCGCCGTCTGTGAGTTCGAGCCCCGCGTCAGGCTCTGGGCTGATGGCTCGGAGCCTGGAGCCTGTTTCCGATTCTGTGTCTCCCTCTCTCTCTGCCCCTCCCCCGTTCATGCTCTGTCTCTCTCTGTCCCAAAAATAAATAAAAACGTTGAAAAAAAAAATTAAAAAAAAAAATAATAAACATCAAAAAAATTTTTTTAATTAAAATAAATAAATGTTAAAAAAAAAAAAAAGAAGTAACTTCTCTGCTCGCTTCAGCAGCATGTGTACCAAAACTGAAATGATACACATAAGATTAGCATGGCCCCTGCTCAAGGAGGTGACTTCTACAAATTCCCTGAGTTCAAATTCCAATCCTACTCATTTATCAGCGTTGGGATTTTGACCAAGTTACTTAGCCTCCTGGACCTCTGGTTCTTCATCTGAGAGCCATTGTAAGAACTAATTGAGGCAATGCTGTGAAACACTTAGAACAGTGTTTGGTACACTGTAATGATAAATGTGAGGAGTGGGGAGAAATGAAAAGAGAATGTCATAAAAACGTATGCTGCTCCCAGGTGGTAGAGCTGTGATAGACTCTAGTTTGTATTAGTCTTCTCCCTGTATGAATGACTCAGTGAAACTGACCAATCTGATTTCATGAAGCTTGCCCAAATCACTCTTGAAGTCAGGCCTCCTGACTCAAGGCCTGGGGTCTCCATCTGGTCTCCTACATTGGTCTGGCTCATCAACAAGTTAGCCCCTCCCCTTCCCAGAAACTGGCAAGAGTTCCTCATAAGGATAGCAGGCTGACATCCTGAGAAGAATCCAGATGTCTTTCTACTTGGAGGACCCCAGAGACCAGGTCGGGGAAACATGCTGTGCCTCGAAGGCCATCCTATGCAAGGCTGCTTCCCTTGGGGGTAATCAAGTGTTGTATGTAATAGCAAGGTCTCACGGGGGTGTGAAACATGAATCTATCCCCCGTTCACTCCCTAGGGGAGGAAAAGCTTTCCACAGGTTCCTTGGGGTAAAAGCTTCTTATACCAAAAGTTCTTGGAGCTGATGTTCTTTCCCAAGGCAGCCTGGCCTCAATCAGGTCTGACTGCTTAACCACCACCTACCTGCTGGATAGCATTTTGGTACAGGTAATCAACCATCATCCAGAGCTCTTTGGGGATCCCCATGGGGTTCTCCAACTGGATCCCATCATCTTCAGTCTGTAGTGGCATCAGAGTCTGAAAAGAAATAAAAAACATAGTCTGAAGGCCCACCAATGGAACTTCTGACAGCCTAGCTCCAAAATACTGACCATGGGGGCAGCGAACCCATGGAAGAAGGAAAGCATTGCAATCCCCTAAGCAAATGTTCCACGGGCAAATGAAATCAAGTGGGAGAATCAAGGTACAAAAGGTGATTTTTGAGAAGTAGGAGTGGGTTACAGCAAGCAGTTTCAATGAATCAGGTGAAATACACATTGTCTTCTGGAAAACACATCCTGTCAACAGCATTTCACTGTCAGAACCAGGGTGAGAATGTGGTCTGTGAGGTAAGGGCACAGACTTGGGAGTCCAAAAACCTAAATGCAGGGGCCAGGTCCACTGTTAACTCACCATGTGACCTGTGACCAATCACTCTCCTTACTGGGCCTCTGTTTTCACCTTATAGAATGAAGAGGATAGAAATCAAGAGTCCCTAAATCAAAAAAGTGCATTCGAAGGGGGAAAAAATGCATATCACTATAAATCAGCTCTAAATTAGTCCCCTTGTACTCGAATTCTCCCCATAGGAGCCTTCTATGTCTCAGAAAATTTAGTTTGGGCTGAAGAATGACCAAGTGATGATTGAAACAAAAAAAAAAAGGAATAAAATTAGGAGCCAGGGAAGCTTCATATCTTAGTATCCATGGCTGAGTTTCTCTAATGAATTATGTACGAAAGACAGAGACTATCTTGTTTGACTGGCTCGGCTGCTACAGTTCTAGATGGTTCCCTATGGCATATAACTCACCAGCTCTCTAATAGTTTCAAGCGGCAGGTCCAAGATTGGCTCCCTCATGTAGCACAGTGTATGAATGGGAGATCCAAAACAGCTGGGCAGGTAGTTCCCTGTCACCGACAAAAAGTAATCCTTTCCCCTGTCCAAGTGCAAAACCAGAATGTCTTCAATTTTGTCTTCACCTGAGTTGAGCTTTGTAGCCGTGGTCTTATTTACAAATAGCTCCAGTTCGATCTCAATGGCAGAATCTGAGGAATAACATTAAAAGTAATGTTGGCTGGTGAGAGGCCAAGAGGAAAGGGGACAGAGGGGGCAAGGATCAGGCACAAAGGGCTGGGAAAGGAAATAAGACGAATCAGCCAACCAACAAGTATGTATGTGCTCAGCACTCAGAGGACACATGAACAAGGAGTTTATAGTCCAAGTGGGAATATGAAAACAACAAACAAAAACATGTGAAATAGGCCATTGCTATGAAATCCAAGTACAAAGGAGCACAGCTCAAGTTAGAATTATTAATAGAATTGAAGGCATGGATCAAGGCGCTTGCCCTGGGCCAGGTCAGATGAAGACACCTGATCCAGCAGAAAATATAATGCAAATATCAGCCTGCGAACTGTCCACAAAACAGGCTTAATCCCTCTGCCACACAGCACGATGCAGAGTGCAAAGGAGCAGTCAGGGGAAAGACATGAATGGTACATTCCAGGGCCAGATATAATTTCTGGATTACCACCCCGTTATCTTTCCCTACAAGAGCAGACGCTGGGAGCTGATTATAGTGAGGCAGACAGTGAAAATGGGTCCTTTGACAGCAGCACCTGCTTCCCAGAGGTCTTCTGTCTTCTCTTTCTGTGAAATTATGGAACACATAGATGGCTAAGAAAGCTTTTCAAGCTGAACTCCTGCCCTTTACTGTTTTTACATTTTATTCATGGATGGTTCACATCCACAGGGCTTTTAGAAGTTTCAATCAGACAACAAAACACTCAGGAACAAAAAAGCTTATTTTAGGAAAATAAACAGGCAAGGTAGAGTGTTCCCCAAACCAGCAACGGGGAAACTAGGAAGAGAGGCCTTACCTGGCAGGAGGAAGCCTCTGCTGGGGTTGGCATTCAGCCACTGCTTACAGTAGGACTCTTCGTCAGGCTTGTTGATGAACTCAAACTGACACGGCACTTGTCCATTATGGATTATAAAGGACTGTACTTGTAACTGCATGTACTTCACATTCTGAAAACAGAACTGGGGGCAAGACCGGGACCAGTCAGACCAGTGCTCTCTTCTCGGCAACCTGCCCAGCCACCCCAACTGAGCAATCTTTGCCCTTTCTGGAAAGAAAATGAAGGACTACCTCTTTTGAATCACATTTCTGATTTAGGCATTTACCAGGGAGGCCACAGCTCCACTAAGACCAGCTGTCTATGTTCAACCCAGGAATCCAAAAACTTCATGTTTTATAAACAAATTTCCTGAAGGAATCAAAGTTCAAATCTTCTATCTTCTATATCCAAAGGCCATTTCCAAGATACCCTTTACAAAGTGCACCCCCAAACATGAAGACCAAGCACATCTTTCCAAGTAGCTGGACCTCTAGGGCATTAACAATACCCTCGCCAGAAATCTCCATTTGATTGGCTTCTTGGAATTGTCTATTCTCAACGATCTAGGCTGTAGCTCTTCCATGAAAAATCTTCAGCCCTAACTTGACTTCCTCCACTGCCCATCCCTTTTCTACACCGCCTCGCCTCCCACCAACACATGTGTACCCAAGAAATTGATTCACTTTAATCTCAGTCAGAGCAAAACATTGGGAGAAAGAACCCCCCCCCCACCCCACCGCGAGAATACCTACCCAGTTACACTAAAATCAAACACAACACCTTTTGGCTCATCTATGCCACCATTTAATACATGAATGGCCCATGTGTGGGTGAAACATAGGAGCCACAAAGGTGAAAGGCTTCTGATATAGACGATCAGGAGATGAACATCATCTAAATCAACAACCCCCTCCTCTCAGCCAACATCAGCAGCCTCGCTTTAACTAGTGGCAGCCTATCAGTCAAGAAGACTAGAGCCCAGTGGTCGGACTGGTGCCTCCTGGAATTCCGAGACCTCGAAGATGAGACTTAAGTTCTATGAATAGAAGAGCCTCGTGCCAATGCTCTTAACATGTCCTTCCTACCTCTCGCTTAGAAAGGAACACAGAAGGAATGTTGGCATTTTCCATCTTATCCAGGGAGCGAACAATCTCCTCCAGAGTCTTCCGGTAACGTTCTTCATTGACCACCTTCACCTGGGAGGGAGACATCAGAGCCTGAGTTGCCTTCTGCCCATTTCTTCCTTTTCAGTAAAGAAGACACGCACAGTATTGGGAAAGAGCAGTTGACAGCCACACAGAAAGTGAAGACTAAATAGATTTAATTAATTAACAAAGAACCCAATTAACAATAGTCTCCGGAGGGTCCTCCAGAGGCTGAACTTGTGGTAAAGCCAACCGCTTCCTGATTAGCTGAGAAGACACTGGAGTGAAAGCTTGGTTGGGAGCTCCGCCAGGTCGCAGAGCTGGGGCAGGAAGATGTCCGGTGACTTTGCTGCCTGTCAACAGGCCTGCGGCGAGAAACTTCTCTAGGGTTTGATTTAAAGTGGCATTTCTCAAGCTTTTGTAACCTGTGCTCCATCAGCTAAGATTGTGTCAGGCCTTCCCTTCGGTATTGTGGATTATAAACACAATTTTTGTCACTTTCCAATAATAAAACTTTGTAACATCCGTTAGGCTTTTTTCAAGCCACTACATCCTCACAGATTCTGATATGCCTCTACCTGAACCCTCGAAAATTGGTAAAATAAAGAAACAGAAGTCACAGGAGAAGAGATAATAAATAAAGAGATGTTCAACCTGGCAATCAAAGAAATGTAATCTATAATAATGACATATCTTTTTCCTTTTGGCTCATTGGGTTGGCAGAAATTTCAGAGTGATAAAATTCAGTATTAGCCAGGATGTGGGAAATAAGCTCATACAGAGTCAGCAGAAGTGGGAGGAGGAGGGAGCTCTACCTTTACTGACATAGAAAGATCTCCTAAGACATAGTCAGTAGGGAAAAAAAAGATATTCTCTCAGAACAATGTGCATAAGATGATCTCTTTTACAAAAAGAAAAAACATCCTCTGTGTTGTATATAGGATACTGACACATTTGTATGTGCATAGAAAAAGGGCTAGAAAGACATAGTCCAAAAAAAAAAAAAAAAAAAAAGGAAAACTTCCATGTACGTAGGAATACATAGGAGAAATATACGAAAATAATTATGAATTGGATTTAAATTAAAACACTGTTATTTAAATTTTTTTTTTTAATTTTTAAGTATTCTCTACACCCAACATGGGATTCAAACTCACAACCCCAAGATCGAGAGTCATATGCTCTACAGACTGAGCCAGCCAGGCACCCCTAAAAACATTTAAAAGCTTTCTCACACTCAGGTGGGGAGGAGGAGACCAAAACGACAAAGGTGGTTATGAGAACCAGTTCCCTACAGAGTGATCGCAAGGGGTATCAGCTCCCCACCTACCCCAATGTCAAACACTGAGCTGACAGGCTTGTGGTCACTGGTCTTCAGGGCCATGTGGCTCTGGTAACTCAGCTGAGTGATGTTCTTCCCTTTCCAGAGGACCCGGTCACACCAGGCAGGAGCACGACACTTCTCACTGAAATACAAAGTCTGTGCTGGGGGCCCACACAGGCACACCAGTGCCCAGTGCCTGGCTGGCACCCTGGCTCGGCTGGGGAGACAGGCCAGGGCCTCCAAATGCGTGTGCATGTAGGCCCAGGGACCCAAGAAGGCACAGTGCTTCGGGCCCACCAGGGGACAGCATGTACCCTGTGGGTATCACCCAAAACAGCTGCTAGGTCTCTAAGCCAAACACGGTTCAGAATGATTCCCTGCTCTTTACCCTCCTGTGGGGATGAGATGAAAAAGGCAACCTGCAAGTAAGTACTCTGTGGCCCTTAAAAGATGGTGGTTTAAACAGGCTCTGAATTCCTACTGCCTAGGTTAGAATCCTGGCTCTACACTTCCCTGTTTGGGAGGCTCTTTATCTCTTATCTCTTTTTTTTTTTTTAAGATTTTTATTTTTAAGTAATCTCTATGCCCACCATGGGGCTCGAACTCACAACCTCAAGATCAAGAGTCGCACGCTCCAGGTGCCCCTTGAGAGGCTCTTTAATTTGTGCATGCCTCCGTTCTCCGATCTAAGAATTGAGGATAATAAATCACACCTACTTCCGGTGGCTGTAGGGATGATTAGATGAGGTCATAGAAGTGTGTGACATAATGTGAGGCATGCCATAAGCACTAAGAAAAACGATAAACTCCTATGTAGTGACCAAGTACAAGCTAAGCTGCTTAGAATCATCCTATCACCCTAAGCATAACTGAAAAGTAAATTATTGTGGAACAAAGCCTAAGGCAGTCGAAAAGAAAACATGTGGGAAGGTAGGGCTGCTGAATGAGCAGATACTGAGGGAAAACGTTTGACCAGAGTGCAAAACACGGGGAAGTCACAGGATTCCTATCTCCTTCTTTAGGTGCATGGGGGGATGTGCTTCCCGAAATTTCTGGGTTTCCATTTGCACAACTCCCTACCTACCTGGTGTCCCAGTCGTCGGAGCCAGTATCATACTTATACGTGGGCTGGAACGTGAGCTCGCCTTCAGTGAAGTCTTCGAAGACAGTCTTGGCCGTGACCTGAGTTTTCAGCTGTGTAAAAGGATGGAAGGGGGGGAAAAAACAACAACAAAAAAAACCAAAAAACCTCAAAATAAAAAAACTGAAACCTTGAATTAGCAGAGGAAAGGGCTTTAATCTGGAAGTTGAACCCTAACCTAAAGGGAAAGTCCCAGGAGAAAGTTATTCTGTAAGATTCTGAGAACGAAATCCTAGGAAGGGGAGTAAGCTGACCACTCCTTTGCCTGCTGTACAGTTTTTAAGGCTCTTTTCTAAGAGTGTACCTGCATCCAAGGGACCTGAGTACCATCTTACTGAGACGTCCCTAAGAGGATCAGGTACCAACAGACACGGAGCTTCTCCTTCCAAATATCAGACATTTCATCTGCGTAACACAGCTGTTCCCACTGTACGTGGAGAGAGGACTACATGGAAAAGGGTCTGGAAAGATACAGTGCAAAAAGCAAAGGGGACTTTCATGTACGTAGAAACAGAAGTATACCAAAACAAGTATGAATTAAATGTAAATTTAAACAGTTTTCTAAAGGAGTTTATCAAATGAGTTATTTGAACTGGGGGAAGCTCTGTGCCTTGATGTCCCCCCTCTGCAAATTCTGGATTGGCAAGAGAGTCTGCCCCCCGGGGCTGTTGGAAAGAACTGTCAGCTTAGAATAGTGCCTAGTGCATCCTGAGAATAGCCAGCATTCCTCCTGCTGCACTCATTTGAGGAGATCCTTCCAGATCACACTCTCAGGGAGATGAACAACCACAGGTGCTCCTGTCTCCTCCCGGGGGGACCAAGCTTGGCCCGTCATGGACTGATGAAGAACTGCCAGCTAGCACTGGACACAGGGTGGCAGCTATTCAGGGGACAACAGTTGCCAAATTCCCCAAAATAGGAATGCCTAAAAAAAAAAACTACTAAGGAAAGGCCGCAGAAACAATAAAAATGTAGATATTAATGTAAGAGGAGTCTTAAATCAGTATGTAAAGACCTTAAAACCATCTGGAAAGCAGAGAATTCACAAAACAGGTACTTTTACTTGAAGAAAGACCAGAAAAGAAGGCAAGAGGAGGTCAGCAGGAAACTGCCAGGGAAGCTAGAATGCCTCACTCAAGAATATAGATGCAGTAAACAGTTTTGAGCAGATTGGCTTAATGCGGAAACAGGGATAAAAGAGAAAAAACACGTAAGGAAAGGAAAGGAACTGGAGAGAAAAATGGTCAAAAAGGAGATGATTCCATAAAAGAAAGACACAACAAAGTTGAGATGTTTCCCCCTCTGACTGATGTGCATCAGGGGACAAAAAGTTAACAGAAAGACGGAGACTGGTGACAATAAGAAGGCGGCTACAGACTAAAAAGAAAAGGGACTTGAACCTTCTGAACAACCCTGACCACTTGAATGGTTTTGAAACCTACAGGGACGAGTAGCCTCAAGGAAGCCAGTGAGACACACGTCTCTTGTCCTGTGAAATGGCTCATGCTCTGAGCAAGAAACGCTGACCCAGACCACGGTGGAGAACAGCAGGTTCCAGAACTGGTTCCTGGCAGGAGTGAAGAAAGCCGCTCAGGAGAAACGGCTGTCATTTACACTGGACAAGTCTGGTTGAAGAGCAGGAGGGGGCAGAGGAGGCTCACTCAGAAAACAATTTAACAAATCATCTTAAACACACTAAGGATCTGTATGAGAAACTTGGCACCCTTTTAGCCCCTTCTTGAACAAATGAATGAACACGCAAGCACCAGGGGAAAGGGGAGGGGGAGAGAGAGAGACTGAGAGAGAGAACACACGTTCCTGCCCCCAAGGGGGATGAGGCGCCTCGAGGGAAGAGCCTATGGGGAGGCAGCCATGGATGAGGGAAGGCAGAAAAGAGAGAAATGACAGGCCATCAGCTTCTCAGGGAAGCCTGCCCAGCGGAGGAAGAAGAGGCCGAGGGTTGGGAAGTCAGGCCTTCCCGTGCCCTCACAGTGGCGGGACAGCTGCCTAAGAGGGCACAGATGGCTGTGTGTACCTGATCATACGCATACAGCGTCTGGAAGGCCTTCTCCTCGATGAGCTTTTTCACCGTTTCCACATCCAGCTCTTCTATCCTGTAGTTGAGGTCCCCCAGCCACAAGATCACACTGTGAGGACAGAGCACAAAGTTCACAGTTTAGGCGGGACTTCCCCCATCCTCGCCAGTGTGCTTCTGACAGGAGCGCCCTGAGACTCGGCTTCTTGGGGGCTGGGAGGGAAGGGACCCAGCTGTTCAGGAAATCTTTTCTCTTGCCATCCCATTTCACGCCACGGCTAACATGCTGCTGACTCCGGGACCTTGCTCCAGTTTCATGAGAAACAGCCTGGAGTCGTCCTGGACTACTTTATTCTTGTGTGGTTGGAAAGACAGCCTAATCAGGTCTAAAAGCGAGACCACCATTCACCTCACTTCTGGGACGAGGCACCAGAGATCAAATATTGGGTGTCATGTCGATTGCTCAGGGACCCTGCACCAGATGATGCCATCATGTCGCCTCCGTGCACATCGCAGTCCACAAAACACACTCTCCGCCTTTGTTTCTAGAGCTGAGTTCCTCTGAAACAAAGCTCAACCTTCACAGGGGAGTCTGAGTTAAACCCCCACTGTATCCTTGGTTGGCTCTTTGTGCGAAGTGTGGCAGGTGTTTTATTACACCTGCTGCTTTGGGAGAAGGATAACCAAGCATTCCCGGATGACCGTGCACATCCCATAAGGTCCGCTACTGCTCTATCTGAAGCCAGCAGCCAGGCACTGGAGAATGCATAGCAGTAGACACGCACGATAAATGCACCCACGAGCTCACAGCAGACAGACTGACATGCAAGCTGCCACCTCCCAAACTAGGGTGTCGGAGGTTCAGCAGAACGGAAGACACACTCCCTGCGGGGTTCCCCGGAGAAGGAAAGCCATCCCGTCAGCTTCCAGAACGCCAGTGAGCTCAAGACAGTTCCACCACCGTGGCAGGTGGGATGAGAGGCTTGAATCTGTGTGCTCCCTGGCAGACACCATGGCCCCAATGGCTTCTTCCTTTTTCTAAAAGAAGTGGCACAAGCTTCGAGTGTTACCGTAAAGCCTGGGATTCTAACATGCCTTGAATTTAGACATACGGGAAGTTTTAGAGATTAAGGGAACAAAGATCAGCACAAGATTCTCTAAGCAGCTGTAACTACAACTCTAACGGTGAATCAAGAGGTTTAATACTAAGCGAAGGTATACTACTGCAGTCCGATTTCAACTACATATGCTTCTGGAAAGAACAGATGTACAGGATCCGAAAACATACTTCTAAAACCTTGCGAAGCTTGCTGTAAAGCTTGACAAGCTCGTTCTTTGGTTGCTTCCCTCTTGCTGTTTATCGAGGCAGACCCGCATTAAAATAAACCTACGTTTTTCTGGGGACAAATGACGTGGGACCAAGATGCCAGAGATCTGCCGGATGGGGAGTTGGGAAACCGAACATCTCATGGGACACAACCTGCGTGGAAGCAAGCGCTGGCTGGAGCTCCCACTCGGGCAGTGGGAGGCCTGCCCCCAACGAAACAGGGGGGAGCCCCAGCTCTGTACAGCAGGAGCGGTGAACTGCTTGGGCTCCACGCCCAGACTCACTCGTGCTTGCTGATGGTGAGAGGGGGGAGGCTTGGGTCAGCCTGACAAAACTGCATTCGAGAACAGATGTCTTTATAGTCCTGGTTCCTCCTCTCACACTCTTCTGTGTGGGCTGCCAGGTGAGAGTTCACGACACAGATGCTGGTGTTGTGGAGCTGGAACCGGATGGCCACTCCTCCCTTGTTGCCCTGCGGAAAAGAGCCCGACAGAATCCGACTCGCCACCTCGTCGTGTCGGTCACTCCCGCCCGCATACCCTCAAAACGTTTCCTCTTCAAAATGATCCTGACAGGGAGACGAAGCAGTGTGACTGTCTGTCTTTGAACAGGTAAGAAAACAAACCCCAGAGTCACTGGCTGGAGTGACTAGCCGGTCAGTGGCCAAGCTGAGTCCACTTTTCACTAAGTCACAGGCAAGCCACATGCTTGCCCTTCTCCACAGGAAGCCAAGCTCTTGCAGTGGAGCCTAAAAGTGGGACTGTGGGAGCCTCAAGACAAGAAAATTGCAAACCTGTTATCAGCATCCTTTCCTTTTTTTTTTTTTTAACTTTATGTTGAGATAGAAAGAGAGAGAGAACTCTCTCTCAAGGGGGGACTGACCTTGTAGAGGAGGGGTGGAGAGAAAGGGGGGGGAGAGAGAGAGAATCTCTCTCTCGAGGGCCCTGACCCCACGAACCGTAAGATCATGACCTGAGCCGAAACCAAGAGTCGGACACACAGCTGACTGAGCCACCCAGGCGGCCCTGGCGCTCTTTCTTTATCTTGGTTTCCCAACAGCGTCTCTGCAACATATTTCATGGGCGGAAGGGGCAGGTCAACTAGAGGCTCCGGCGTGGAGCGGACACAGGGATACGTGCTAATGGGGTAAGTCAACTGAATGGGGTGAGTTCACTGAAATCCGACCTCTGAGCGGTCCGCTCCATCTAGCCGTGCTTGAACGCCCCGTTCATCTTGTCATACCAGCACCATCCAACTGGGGTGCGTGCAGTCATGGTATCAGGACACGCAGTGTCAAAACCTTACGGGTCAAGGCCACCGGTGTGCCAAGCATACCGACCAAAACCTCACCATCCTCCCCATGATTCCTGTCCCCACGGTCTCAGCTTCCACCTCGGAGATGTGCGCCGCGTGTTCCTGTTTGACGTACAACAGCAGCATAATCCCAACCAGTCGGATGAGCTTCACCTGGACAACAGAGCCAAACATTCAAGTCACGGCATGAAACACAGTCGAAAACGGGAATAAATGTCCCAGAGGAAAAGGAGTCTTGAAGTTGGTTGGCTCAGGGTGCTAATGCGTCTCCTTCTTCCGAACAGGACACAGGGTGATCACCTGTTCAGCTCACTGAACATGCTACGTGAGAACCTGGACAGCCTGCCAGCGCCAAGGCCTGCGTTTTTCCTACCCACAGCGCCTCTTCTGGAGGACTTGGAACTGAAATAATTAGGACTGGCTTTTGATAAAGGTCACAGGAAAAGTCCAAAACGGTCTTTGAATTTCCCTGCGTGGCAACATAAAATTAAAGGTCACTGGCCCCTCTCTTACCTTTGCGTATTTGGCATCTGGATGAAGACCTTCTGATACAGCTTTAAACCACTCTTCTTCCTTTGGGGTATCATGGAAGAAAAAGGCCTCCTTACTCAGGTCAAGCTCCTGGAACCTATTATAAGCAGCAAGCGGTCAGACAGAGAAAGGTAGTGTGCGAGACAACCCGTCCTCAGATTGGTTTAGATGCACGTGTCCTGGCTCTCCAGCTGAACTGCAGGGCCCTCGAGAGGGGAGAAAAATAAACACTTGAAGCCAAGGGACTAAGTGCTAAGGAACCACCAGCACTTTCATGGGCAGCCACCCATTTCCTCTCTGTAACCAGCCTGTGAAGCAGTTAGAAGCATCTCCATTTCACAGCCGAGACCGCCATTTCACACAAGCACCGAATGGCAAACTGGGGGCCACACCTGCGTCTATATAAATTCCAAATTCTAGGCCCTTCCCACTTTACCATGCAGGCTTCTTTGCTGCCCCCACCCCATCCATAGTGCCCAGGACAGTGGTAAGAATACAGAAGTATGGAGGGGGAAAAAAATGACTGATGGCGCTTTTAAAAAAGCTACCCTTCCTTCCCTGGCAAAAAGAGATCTTTACTTTATGACTGACAAAATGTTGAATGTGTAAGTGATGAAAGTCAATTCAAGGTGTAGTGATTTTAACAGGAGGGTTGCACTAACAATTAAATAATAGCATTTAAATGCCAAGCACATCACTTTAATGGTGCCGGAAATTTGTTTACCACGAGTAAGAACATCAAACAGAGAAGCAGCTGTTATTAAGCACATGCTCATTTTTCAATCCCTTCACCTGCTGCGAAAACGCAGTTATACATTCATGTCCCTGTCCCTTCAACCCCAGCTGTACTTTCTCGAGATGTAGAGGCAACCGAGAAGAGAGGCACTCACCCTACACAGTACACATCTGGGGCCTCAATGCCATGGCTTAACCAGGGCCGGAGGCATTCTTTGGGGGACTGGCCATTCACATTGTACGTTCCCACAAAAAACCTGTCAACAAAGAGAACTGATGAGTCACTTGGGAGGACTATGGACATGACAGGGGAAAGCATCCTATGCTGACTTTGCCCAGTTTCAGTCTCTTTGGGGTGGAATTCGAAGACAAGAAATGTCACATCTAACTTAGACCAACAACTGTGGCACCAAAGGGTGACTTTGGTGCTTTTATGAGGACTTCAAACAGGACAGGCCTACTCTGAACATTCCTGTTAGCTTTGAAACACATTAGAGAGCCATAATCCACAAAACGATTCTTCATCCTGTGTATGCTAGGGAACTGGGGGGGAGTGGGGGGGGAGTATCTTGTTACTTTCAGAAGGAAAGCAACAGCAGTGTTCACAATAAGTGACTCTTCATATACCTGGAAGCAATGTTACCTTGTGTTTATAGTCCCAGTGCACGGATTTAAAAAGATCTAGCAGAATCCTGCAACCCCTACTCATTTCACTTCCAGTAATCTTGTCTAAAAAGATTACCAAACACTAACTTCAATTCACTAACTTCAACTTAAAGGACTTTCTTCAGGGCCACCCGGATGGCTCAGTTAGTTAAGTGTCTGACTTCGGCTCAGGTCATGATCTTGTGCTTTGTGAGTTGGAGCCCTACACGGGGCTCTCTGCTTTCAACGCAGAGCCTGCTTTGGACCCTCTGTCTCCCTCTCTCTCTCTCTGTCCCTCCCTCGCACACGGGCTCTCTCTCTCTCAAAAACAAATAAACATATAAACAAAGAAAGGACTGTCTTCAATGCATACATGCTTTCACTCTCTCAAAACTAAATAAATATACACTCAAAGGCCTGGAATGACCAAGAGATACGCAAATTTCAGGATATCATTCCTTGTTCTGGCCCCTATGTCTCTTCAAACATTGCTGTAACTATTTGCAGGTTGTGTCACTTCCGCTCTACCACACCTACCACCATACCTGGCCAGAAAAGGCACAAGAATAAATGCCTACTAGTGAAGAGCGAAAGGAAATGATCATTTCGAAAATGATGGGAGAGACTCCGCAGAAGGATTTGCTTCCAAATCCAGGATACGGGGGGGTTGGGGGGAAGTGCTTACATTCCAGAGAGCTGAGAGATCACCTTGCTTTGAAAACAGTCCACCCAGTTAGCTACCTGAAGTTCTGGATATAGGTATAATCCTCTTCTCTCTGCACCAGATGTGATTTCACTATTGTATCTCGCAGTCCGAACTTCTGAATTGATAAAATATGAGCCTTGTCTGATACTGTGATAGTGGAGGAGCGAACCATGTTAATGATGTCAGACTTGGATTTATTCTGTCTAGAAAAACAAAGAAACAGAAATTTATCATATTCTGATGAGTCCCCCCATGACAAAATACATGAACATAAAGCTAGAAGTTTCCAAAGTTAAATGCATTTACTAAGACAACACTATTTCTATGTGCAATTAAATAAACTTACATGTTGTCAACCATATAGCACATTGGTCCAGAGATTTTCTGATAGAGATCTCAGATCGGGGGGGACCTTGAAGACATACTGATCTAATCCCTTCCTTTTTCAAATAAGAAAAATGAGACCTAGCATCATCAATGGTCCACCCAGTTGGATGGTCGCAGAGTATGGATTAGAACCCAGATTTGACGGTGCTCTTTCTAGACCCTAATGCTTCATGTAAAGAAACTATAAAACTATCCAGATCCTTTGACTTGACAATTCTACTGTATCTCTATTCCACAGGAATAATCAGAAATAAGAGGAGAACAAGAAAATCTGTATTTCATTTTTATTTGTGCAGTTTTAACAGTCATACTAAAAATTATTCAAATGCCAACATTTAAAGTTAAGCAAAATAGAGGCGCCTGGGTGGCTCAGTCGGTTAAGCATCTGACTTCAGATCAGGTCATGATCTCACAGTTCGTGAGTTCGAGCCCCGTGTCAGACTCTAAGCTGTCAGCACAGAGCCCGGAGCCTACTTTGGACTCTGTGTCTCCTCTCTCTGCCCCTCCCCCGCTTGCTCGCGCTCTCTCTCTCTCTCTCTCTCTCTCCCTCTCTCTCTCAAAAATAAACAAACATCAAAAAAAATTTTAAGTTAAGCAAAATTTAAAATTTGATACATTTATCTAACGTAATCCTAATAACAGCACAGAAATTTTTGCTGATGATTACTTAATGAATTAAGATATACGAAGCACCCACAACAACTTCTGACACTGAATAAATAGCTACAAGTATCTGGTATTGTATCAAGTACATACTAATTATAAGTGAGCTGAGAATGACAGATCCACCTATCATTTAAAATTCAGGGATTCCAGGAGTGCCTGGCTAGCTCAGTCAGTGGAGTGCACCACTCTTGATCTTGGAGTCGTGAGTTCAAGCCCCACGTTGGATATAGAGATTACTTAAAAAAAATAAATAAAACTCAAACAAAAATAAAGTTCAGGGATTGTTGGCTACTGCTTCAGTGCATAATTAAAATACTGACCAAAACAAGTTTTTAATCTATCTTGACCAGATGAGATTCCGGCTACAATCAGCAGGGGGCACTGGTGTACAGGCTAAATATAATAGCATGTCAGAAAAAAAGAAGAGAACATAAAAGCGGAAAAAAGTATCTTCAGAGTCCGGAAACTCCTAAAAGAATGGGAAGGAGAAATGAAAATGTTTCTAATCCTCTACATTTCTAAGGTAGGGTTATACTGCCACTTTCAAACTCTAGATGGGCTACTTGCTAGGTCTGGATCTTGGGAACATTCTATAAAGTCTCTTCTTCACCTGTTTCTGTAGTTGTAAAACAGAGAAAATAATGGAACCTATGTCTTAGGCTAAAATAAGATAATCCAGGTAAAAGCACAGTGCAGGGCACACACAGTAAATGCTCAGGAAGTGTCCAACCCCTTGTTAACCACTTAACCACTGGTTAAGCCAGCCACCCTGGGACAACTTACATCATGCACAGTAATGGTCTCAGTTCTATAATGAGGAAAATTGTGGCCCTAAGAGACACAAATGAAGGGAGAGTGCATTACCTTGTGAGCAAGTTGTCTGCTGTATCCTGACCCCAAGAGCTTTGGTCCACAAGCATGCCTTTCCCATCTGACCTTGAATCATCAAAGTCAAAAACACCTAAGGGGAGGGGGAGGGAATGAAAACACACTTACATATACTTTAATATACAGACCCCCCACTTCTCAAATTGTAGTCTAGGAATCACTGGTTGTCCACATACTTCTTGAAAGCACAGGAAAGGTCTGTGCTGGTGTCTGAGTGAAGCTCCCAGAGCACAGAGAGAGGGAGAAAAAACAAGCATTTCATCCAGAGATCTTTACTTCTGAAAACATAAATATCCCACTGGTCTGACTCCCTTTTCCTAGAGACAAGAGTGCATTACAGAAAAAATAAAACTTTGAAATCTGCAGACCTAAGCTCCATCACCAGCTCTACTATTTACTGACCTCTTGACTTTGGGCAAGGCTTCAATCTCTCTTAATGTCAGTGACTTGACCTACCCTGCTCTTTTCACAGGTTTACTGTAGGGATCAAATAGTTGACATGTAAGAACTTTGGAAGCCACACAGCATATTATGAAATATAAGATAGTGATATCACTCCATTTACTCCAAGTGGAACTTCAAGGAGGAAAGAGGCAAGGGTCAGAGATCTAACACTGGAAAAGGTCTAAGTGCTCTAGAGAATGGGAAGCACTTGTCATTGTTAACAAATTGCCTCAAAACCAAACAGCAAACCAAGGACTTTCAATAAATAAATACTTTGACACAGTTGTTAAACCAAGATAAACCTGAAAAGGAAAATTAATCTGCCAACAGTTTCTTGGCTCCTTAAAAGCCCAATCTGTGGGATGCCTGTGTGGCTCAGTCGGTTAAGTGTCAGACTCTTGATCTCAGCTCAGGTGTTGTTCTCAGGGTCATGAGTTCAAGCCCCACGCTGGGCTCCATGCTGGGTGTGGAGCCTACTTAGAAAATAAATAAGTAAAAAGCCAAATCTCTTGTCAACAGAAAACAGCAATGGAGAAGCCACGGAAAGATGCTGCTTCAACACACAAGTTACCAGGAGCACTGGAGGGATGAAACATCACGAAAGAATTTTGCCCTGAAGACTATTACTAAACATGGATTTTCAACCATGCATTCACAGGAACCAGAAAAAAACAAACTTCAGAGTCGAAAACACACACATACACACACACACAATTTGAAACATGAAAATAATTACATTTCAGTACCTCCAATCAATTCCTAAGGCCTTTCAATTTTGCCTCCTAAAGGCCTCTCAAATCAATATATTCCAATGTCACCCTACTAGCTCGATGTTACCAGCATCTCCCTGGAATGACTTCAAAAACCTGATTAATAGTCTCCTGGCCTCCTTTCTCACCCCTCCATCTCTGACCCAAACTCTACACTGTGGCAAGAGGATTTTTTTTTTTTTTTAAAGGAAGGCTAATCACATCACTTAAATCTTTTAAAAGCTTCCCATTGGATAAACCCAAACCTCCCAATATGGCTGCCAAGTCTTCTTCTGGTCTGATTCCTGCCCACCTGTCCACCTGCATCTTTCACCACAGTCCTCTGGCTCCCTGCCCCCCGGACTGCCACAGTCTAAGTATATTAAAGTTACTGCAGTTATACCATGATCCCATCAGAAACCCACTTCCTTCTTCCTCATTCTGCTTTACAAGGCTTACTCCTACCCATCCTGGGGCCAGGGACTGGCAAACTTTTCTGCAAAGGGCAGAGTGTAAATGGCCGAGGATCTGCAGGCTGTACAGTCTCCATCACAACTATTCGACCCTGCTGGCATAAGGTAAATGGAGCCATAAGCAGGGCTTTGTTCCAATAAAACTTTATTTATAGACATCGAAATCTGAGGATTATATAATTTTTAACTGTCACAAAAAATTATTCTCTTCTAATTCTTTTCAGACATTTAAAACTATAAAAACTATTCTTAGCTCACAGGCTGTACAAAGCAGGCAGTGAGCTGGATTGGGCCCATGACCTGTACTTAGCCAAGCCCTGCTATGGACCACATCTCCAAGGTCACTTCTTCTTTTTTCTTTTTTTTTTTTTAACGTTTATTTATTATTGAGACAGAGAGAGACAGAGAGTGAGCAGGGGAGGGGCAGAGAGAGAGGGAGCTGAGGTCACTTCTTCTAAGATGTCACCATCTCTGACTCCTAGATAAGGTCAGATGCCCTTCCACTGGTGTTCCCACAGCTCCCCGTACGTCTTTCATTATAGCCTAAATTGCTGTGTATTATAACTGTTTCTCCCCCTGGTTAGACTGTGAGCTTACTGGGGACACAACTATGTCTGATTTATTCATCATTGCATCCCCATCATCCAGCATACCAGCCAGCACACAAGCAGTTCAATCACTCAACAATTCAAAAGAAAATACTGGGTGAATATGGATCCCCTATGTGTCTTATATAAATACGTAACATCTAAGCTCAAGTCTGTAGTGTTCTTTTGGAATGTTTCAGGTCATCTTCCCATTGTGTTCGGCATACAACAAAAGTAAGAAAGGAAACTACAACAGGTTGTTTCTAGACTTCTATGACCCCATGGTTAGCTAGTTATCTCTGAGACCCAAATCCCCCACTGTATCCTACCTCTCTTGCTTTACTCTCATTGAACTCTAAAGCTTAGACAGCCAAGGTACTTGACTTAGTGAATGGCATACGGGGACACCTATTAGAATGGTTGAAAACCAAAAAGCTGACTCTACCAATTGCTGGCAAGGATGTGGAGCAGGAGGAACTCTCATGCACTGGTTGTGGGAATGGAAAAAGGTACAGCCACTCTGCAAGCAGCTTGGTAGTTTCTTACAAAGCTAAACGTAGCCTCAACCATATGATCCAGCAATCCCACTCCTAGATACTTATGATTTGAAGTTTTATGTCCATATAAAAACCTGCACATAAATGTTTACGGCAGCTTTATTCATATTCATCAAAAGCTGAAAGCAACCAAGATGTCCTTCAATAGGTGACTGGATAAACAAACTATGGTACTCGTATAATGAAATATTATTCGGCAATAAAAAATAAGGGGTCACCAAATCACCAAAAGACATGAATGAATCTTAAACACATATTGCTAAGTGAAAGAAGCCATTCTGAAAAGGTTACACACTGTAGGATTCCACTTATATCACATCACAGTTAAGGCAAAACTCTAGAGATGGTAAATAGATCAGTGGTCGCCAAGTGTTCAGTGGGTGCATAAGGATTAAGTGAGGGAAGCACAGGGGACTTTTTGGGTCAGTGAAACTATTCTGTAAGAAACTGTGATGATGGATACATGACACTATCTATAGGCTTCAAAACTCATAGAACTATAGCACAAAGAGTGAACTTTAATGTATGCAAATTTAAAAAATCATTTTGGAGGTCAGGGGATCCTGGAGTAAAATACAGGAAATGACAAAGTATCTAACTATATTACAAATGTATGAACAGCCTCAATGAAGAGGACAGAAGAAAAAAGTGCTGACCTAAGTAACTTTGGAAATTAGTGGAACCTCTAAGACTAAAGGCAAAATGAACTGTATGCAAGCACTATACTCTAGCTGAAATGCTGTTTCCCACGGGGATATGGGTTAACAATTGTGAAGTCACTATACCTGGATCCTGGAATTTAACACTTAAGAAGACAGAGGAGGGGTGCCTGGATGGCTTAGTTGGTTGAGCATCCAACTCTTGATTTTGGCTCAGGTCATGATCTCACAGTTTGTGGGTTTAAGCCCCGCCATGCTGACACTGCAGGGCCTGCTTGGGAATTTCTCTCTCTCTCTCTCTCTCTCTCTCTCTCTCTCTCTCTCTCTCTCTCAAAATAAATAAATAAACTTAAAAAAGAAGAAAAAAAAGAAAGAAAGAAAACGGGTAATGGATTGCAGGAGTTGGGTATCTCATTGTAGGGATAAAGAGGTTCCAGATAAACCTGGAAGGGGAAGAGACTAGAATGATCCATGTGGTACTGGATTAGAGCTGGAGATATCAGCATGAGTTCATGTTTACCTAACATACATCCATATGGTTACATGCAGAAATACAGAGGCACACACGTGTAAGTATGCACACATACATTTCCTTGCTCCGTCAGCTAAGAGGGCCTAGAAGCAAGGACCCACCAGTAAGTAGCAAGGACCACTCTTTAATACCCAGATCCTGGTTTCTAATACCATTTATTCACCAATAAAAGGAACCAAGGCTCCTTGAGATATGGTTATCTTAGGTCTGGGGTAGGAAATATACAAGATGGAGCATTTTGTAGTGCCAGAAAACAAGAAAGCACTCAAAAAAAACAAAACAAAACAAAACAAAACAAAACAAAACAAAACAGGGGCACCTGGGTGGCTCAGTGAGTTAAGCGTCTGACTTCGGCACAGGTCATGATCTCACAGTTCATGGGTTCTAGCCCCACGTCGGCTCTCTGTCAGTGGGGAGCCTGCTTTGTAACCTCTGTCTCTCTCCTTCCCTCCCTCTCTCTCTCTCAAAAAAAAATAAACATTTAAAAAAATAAATTAAATTAAATTAAAACACCCACAATGAGGGGAGTATGTCAAGTGAACACAGGAGCCAGCTGAAAGAGCTCCAATGGTCACAGCTGGAACAGTGTGAGCAACAATACTGGATTATAATTCAAAGTATAAAAGAAACAGCCATCAGTCCATAGCGCTACAAATAACTGAATAAAAAAATAAGTGGAGAGGAAAAGACAAATCTGCTCTGAAGAATTTCAAATACTGTAGGTGAACACTCTACCTTCAAGGAGGTAGAGCATGACTCTCCACGGCTCCCCCTGAAACTGCTGTGTTAAGGTTACTGATACGCTTCATTCATGTCGCCAAATCCAGTGGTCAGTTCCCCGGTTTTCAGCTAAGCTCACTTCAACCTCTCTTCGGCAGCACTTGATAGAAACCACTCCTTCCCCCCCCCCCACACACACTTTACTTTCTGAAGGCTCCTCTTTTCTCCATGCACCCACCCCCACCCCCAGGAATGAATCCAGGCTAGGTCCTGGCATGACCGCTTCTCCAGCTACACTCTTTCCCAGCTAGGTGATCTCAGTTTCAGAGTCTTATTTTTTATTTGAAGGTTATTTATTATTTATTTTGAGAGAGAGAGAGAGAGAGAGAGACAGAGAGAGAGAGAGAGAGAGAGAGAGAATCCCAAGCAGGCTCCACACTGACAATGCAGAGCCTGATATGGGAACCCACAAGCCATGAAATCATGAGCCGAAGTCAGACACTTAATGGACTGAGCCACCCAGGTGCCTCTCAGTCTCAGTTTTAAAAACCACCTACATGCTGACCACTCCCAAATTTCCATGCTCCAACCTAGATCTTTCAGCAGAGCTCTAGCTCCTTACCTAACCTGGCCTTCACACCTCTCTGGCCTCATCCACTGTGCTCTACGTCACCCGGTCTGCTCTGGGTCCATTTCCTTTTCTGCTGTTCCTAGAACATGTCAGGCTCATTCCCAACTCAGGGACTTTGATCTTGCTGGTCCCTCTGCCTGGAATGCTTCTCCTTCAGATCTCCACATTACTCACTCCATTTCATTCCAGCCTCTGCTCAGACATCAGGAGGCTGACGCTCTCTCTACCACCCTGCCACCCACATCACTCTATCCCCTTTCTCCAGAACTTCCTAAACTTCCTCTGTTCACGGCACCCTTCCTGTCGCAGTGATTTTTTTCAAAGAGCCTCTAGGCCAAAAGAAATACCTAATAGAGCTGTTCAAGTAGTTAGGGCCAAATAAATTACTAAGTATTTAAGGCCTAACAACTTAAGTAGCAGTTTGAAAACGAATACACATAAATAGAAGGAAAAAATACTATTTGTTTCATTTTAAATAACCACAATTACCTACTAACGAGATGTGCGTGCCTACTGGGTACGTACAACCAACCTCTCAAACTTTGGAATCCGATTGGACACCACGTACAACATGCCACACTGATTTTTGCATGGTAATTTTTTTTAAGTTTATTTATTTTAAGAGAGAGAGAGAGAGAGAGAGAGAGAGAGAGAGAATAGGGGAGGGGCAGAGAGAGAATCCCAAGCAGACTCTGCACTGACAGTGCAGAGCCCAACTCACTCATGAACCATGAAATCATGACCCGAACTGAAGTTGGTTGGTCAACTGGCCCCTGTATTTTTTGTTTTTTAGTTTACTAATTTTGAGAGAGGGCACACGCACAGAGAGAAAGGAAGAGAGAGAATCCCAAGCAGGCTCTGTGCTGTCAGCCCAGAGCCTGGTGTGGGGCTTGAACTCATAAGATCGTGACCTGAGCCGAAATCGAGAGTCGGTCACTTAACCACCTGAGCCCCCCAGGCCCCTACTTGCTTTTGATGACAGCAACCACCAAAAACCCAGCTTCACCTTCCTTTTTTTTTTAAAAAAAAATTTTTTTTAACGTTTTATTTTATTTTTGGGACAGAGAGACACAGAGCATGAACGGGGGAGGGGCAGAGAGAGAGGCAGACACAGAATTGGAAGCAGGCTCCAGGCTCTGAGCCATCAGCCCAGAGCCTGACTCGGGGCTCGAACTCACGGACCGCGAGATCGTGACCTGAGCCGAAGTCAGACGCTTAACCAACTGAGCCACCCAGGCGCCCCATCACCTTCCTTTTGATACAATGTCCTCAGAAGGAATGCGGCACCATCTAATGTTGAAACTGTAAACTACCTGGAGCTAGAACAGACCTCAAGTATCTATGTGCTGACTTTCGAACTTTTACAAGTCCCACAGTGTCCCTGTGAATTCACCACAGAGCCCCAGATACCTCAGCACACAGTCTGGGAACCACAATCTTGTGAAATTTTTCCCTTTAGTACCAATACCATTTGACATTATATCTTGTGAGTATTCATCAGTTTATCGGAGGCTATCCCCACTAAAACGTAAGCTCTGCAAGGCAGGGGCTTTGTCTTTATGCGATTTCCTGGGGACCTGGAACAGCACCTGCAGCAGAGTGGGTACTCGATGTGTTAAATGCATGCAAGTATCCGGAAACTTAAGCTGAAGCCTAGCTGTACCATTATCTTCTTGTGTGACAAGTTCCCTCTTCTCTTTGGGTCTTAGTTTCTTCACTTATAAAGCAGGCACTTCAGTATAAATATCTTTATACTTTACAATGAGCAAAGGCAAATTAAGGAATATGGGTTAGAGCTCTGCTTCTGCATGTCAGTGCTAAGGACTCAGGATCTTGTTTTGGGGCTTCCTAGTAAAGGCTTCGTAAGTTCCTAGGAAGGGCCAGACTGGAAGAACATCTCCTGGGGACAGGTGGTTCGTCCCTATGGATTCAGCTTCTGTCCATGAGTGGGCAGTGTACTGGAAAATCGCCCTGCAGGCCTACATCACCATGTCTGCCGCAGGAACCAGCCCAGCGACGACCAGAACATCTTCATTCTTCACTCTACGAGTGGAAAGTTTAAGGCGTGACCTGGGGGATTTCCAGCCACAGAACAGTCTTCTCGGGATCTCTTCTCCCCTGGATCTAGCACGGCGGCTGGCTATCAGCAGCTCTTAACCAAATTTACCATCACCCAGCCCCCTGGCTCCTTCTCAACCACAGCTTCCTGTTTCTTCCTCCTCTTCTGCTTCCCTACTCCTACTCTGCCCTTTTTCCAACCTCAGACCTCCAATCCTTTGTCACCCAATCTAACAGATGACATCTGGGTTTTTCCTTTCTTCCCATGTTCATTCACTAAGTCCTATAAATCCTCTCTCCTAAATATTTTTATACCTGACCCTCTTCCCTATCCCTACTGTCATGCCCGAGATTAGGCCCTTACAATTTCTGGAAAGCACATTCAATGATTTCCCTGCCTCCATCACAACCCCCCCTCCAGTCCATTCTGCCACCATCTAGAAGAAAACATAAATCTGAGGTCATTGCTGTGCCTTAAATCCCCTAATAACTTCTTTTTCTTTTTAAAGTTTATTTATTTGGACAGAGAGAGTGTGCATGCGTGAGCCGGAAAGAAGAGAGAGAGAGGGAGAGAGAGAATCCCAAGCAGTTACTTGGGGCTCAAACCCACGAACTGTGAGATCATGATCTGAGCTAAAATCAAGAGTCTCATGCTCAACCAACTGAGCCACTAAGGCGCCCCTCCCACAATAATTTCTATCAACTATCGAATCAACCCCAAACCTATGAGTATTACACACAAGGACCTTTGTAATTCACCCAGACCCCCTTTCCAGCCCCATCTCCCACCGCCCCCATCCAGTCACACCAAAACGATTTCTCTCTTTATTATTATTTTTATTATTTTTAATGTTTATTTATTTCTGAAGAGAGAGAGAAACAGAGCACAAGAAGGGGAGGGGTAGAGAGAGACACACACACAGAATCTGAAGCAGGCTCCAGGCTCTGAGCTGTCAGCACAGAGCCTGATGTGGGGCTCGAATTCACCAACCCTGAGATCGTGACCTGAGCCGAAGTCGAACACTTAACTGACTGAGCCATGCAGGTGCCCCACGATTTCTCTTTAGATGCTGTCTCCTCACCCCACCCCTGATCCTAACCAGTCCTCAATCCCACCTTCGTGTGGTAGACATCATCCTTTCAGACTCTGCTCAGTGTTCACCCCCTTCAAAAGGTCTTCTACTGGTCCTCTCCTTGTATTTTCATACAGCTAGTGCTTGCCTCAATCAAGGCATTTATCATAATAGAACCGCCACTGTGTTCACCTCTTTTTGTCTTACTTCTTTAGCTAGACCACAAGCTCCTTGGGAGCAGGGGCTGATGTTTTTTCCTCTGTGGACCTGGGCTTACCACAATTTATGGAACATATTAGGCAGTGAGTAAACACACAGTGAACAAAGAGCCACAGGGCAGAGATCAAGCTCACTGTCATTTCTGGGTGCTTACTTGATGACCACCTTTCACACCTACAATTGAAACCATTTCCCTGTAAGAGGCTACCTAGTAAGTAGGTCAACCATGGTAACAGCTTGGTCTGGATGTATAGAACTGCTGAAGTGTTTTGCTTTTCTTGCAAATCCTGTGCATTGCACTGTATAGTTTACAGGACCAAAACCCTTCTCCCATGCCTGGCTACACAGACAACACTGCCCCTGGAGGCTCCTTCCTTAGCTCAAGCAGCAGTAGTGCCTAACACGGATCCACGATTCTGATCTCGAACACTTGTACACTTGGGGCCAAGCGTACTTTGGAATTCAGAATTTGGGGGATCTTAAAAAGCTAATATGTGACCTATGCTGTATATAATACAACACCCCCCAGCAGAGTCTGAGGCAACACTGAGGAATCAAACACTTTGATATTTCCACAGTGCGACGTAGGAGTAGTAAAGTGTGGGGGGATAAATAAAGCCTATAAATAGTCTCATGTCAGTTCAAGCGAGTCTTGCTGCCAAAGTGGGCTTGGGCCAAACTTATACAATTTTTTTTTTAGTCTTTGGAGCTTTTAGGACTTCAGAACTGCTAATAAGGGATTGAAGACGGTAGTTAAGAGCATGGCCTGCTGTTGTCTACACACATCAAAAAGGACTAGAGTGTGTGTCTATGTCCATCTATAACACAAGCTTATGAATATATCGATAAATTTTACAGACACATATGTACACATACGTATCCTGGAAGGGTAGAAACCACAATGTCAACAGAAATCATTTCTCAACGGTAGGACCTCTTTTGCTTTTTGCTTATAGGCACTTCCAAAAGCAGCTACAATGTGTATTTTATTGTAGGCACATTTATCATGGGTTTTGAAATCAAAGACCCAGGTTCCAATTTTAACCCTGCCACTCATTAGTCGTTTGACCTTGGGCAAGTTACCCAATTTCTCTAGCTTTGGCCTCTTCCGCCGATCAGAGACAACAGTGTATTTGCTGTACGTGACTGCTGTCTTCTCTCCCTGTGGCTAACTGGAGGCTCTCCCTCACTTCAAGGCCAAAAGGTGCTCTAAAAGCCAAACCGGACCTGTTGAAGGCCCAGAGCTACAAAACAAAGACAAGAGGCAAGGTCTTGATGCCAACATCTTGTAGCCAGGCCTATCACTGACCTAGGGTTGGGGCTTTTTCCAAAACAGGACGTGACACAAGGAAAAAAAAAAAAATCCAGACCCAAATACAAGTACCCTACTTCTTTGGAGACCTGTACGAAAGCAGCAGCATTCTTTCTTTTTTTCTCCCAGGAACACTATTTCTTAATTCAGTGGCTCCTTCTGTCTCCTCCTGTTGCTCTGTTTCCCCCTGCAGGTCCCCTAGTTATTTGCAGATGCTCCCATATCCAGACCAGT
Source organism: Lynx canadensis (assembly GCF_007474595.2). NCBI lineage: Eukaryota > Metazoa > Chordata > Mammalia > Carnivora > Felidae > Lynx > Lynx canadensis. The sequence goes on from NC_044310.1 coordinate 28,945,419, forward strand.
GCTGTCCAAGAGAACTTTCTGTGATGACTGAAAGGTTCTACAGCTTTGCTGCCCCTGGCCACATTGAGACACCTGAAATGTTTCTAGAGTGAACGGGAAACTGGATTTTGTATTTTATTCACCTAAGTTAAATGTTAATAGCCACATGCGGCTACCACAGTGGACAGATGCAGACCTAGGTCACACTCCTTCTCTTCAAGAATCATCGGCCACCACAGTTCGCTCCAAATGGAGCTGTCCAGCTCTGCCAGAACTAAATCCTGCCACCGCCTACTGTCTGCATTTCCACAAGGAAGTTCTGTGCACGGCGGGGGCCCAGGTGAAGGTGCGGTTTGACCTAGGGCCCTCTCCCTGAGCTCCCCCTTTGTCATCTGTACCAGCCCTGTCCCCGCCAGCCTAGTCTGCAACCCTGCCATCCACCCACACCTCTCGTCCCAGGGCCCCAAGAGCTGGTCAGTCACCAATGTCTTTGTTCCCAAGGATGCCTTTCTTCAGGCCATCCTCTCCTCACTTGTCACTGCAAGAGTCTCTCTTATCACCGCAAGAGCCTCCCACTACAGGAGCTTCCCACTTCTCACTACCCAACTTGGTCTCTGGATGTGGCCAGACTGAACTCTGATTTTAGTTAGGTCTCCCTGCTCTTAAGCTTTCAGCACTGCACCGATGCCTGGAGGTTAAGATACAGACTGGTTGAACTGGCAGATGAGGCCCTTTGCAAACTGGCTCTCCTCAGTCACCTAAAAGCAGCCAGATCTAAATAGACAGGTTCGCCCTGCGTGCCACCCTCACCCCTGGCTCCAAGGGAAGCCCCTCCTACTTGCTGGCCACCTCTCCTGCAAAGCCCAGCCTCCACTCCTACGAGCTCCTTCCTCTTCTTCCTGATGCCCCACTACCATCACCACACTATCCGAGGTAGTCATCCCTCCGACTTCTGAAGGCCTTTCTTGTCCATATAACTGGTGTGGCACTTTTAAGAGAAATTAGTGTTTTTGGAAATAAGCGTTAGGCTTTGGAATGAAACAGATCTGGCTCTTTTACTGGCTCTGTCCACGACCTCATATGAAACCTCAAGCAAATTACTGCATCTGTGTCCTCATTTGTAAAATGTGGATAATACCACCAAACTTAGAACCCAAAAGAATAACCAAACGAAATCTACATGGGTCAAGAGCCTAGCACAATGCCTGGTGCACAGCAGATGGGCAGGAACTGTTAGTTCTTTCCCCTCTACCACTTTTTCCCCCAGCTCTGCCACTCTTTTTTTTTTTTTTTTTTTTTTTTTTTTTAGCGTTTATTTATTTTTGAGACAGAGAGAGACAAAGCATGAACGGGGGAGGGTCAGAGAGAGGGAGACACAGAATCTGAAACAGGCTCCAGGCTCTGAGCTGTCAGCACAGAGCCCGACGCGGGGCTCGAACTCACGGACCGCGAGATCATGACCTGGGCCGAAGTCGGCCACTTAACCGACTGAGCCACCCAGGCGCCCCCCAGCTCTGCCACTCTTAACCCCCCACTGCTCTGATAATGAACACTACCATTTATCAAGTTACCTTCTAATCACATTAGACGTTAAAACCCAGATCTGCTTGACTCCACAGTCACCCCCTTTGCAAGCACGAGCACAGGATCTTCAAGGAAACTATCAACTCATAGAGGTAAGTAGCAAATGAGTAGAAGGGTTGAGTCTGCTTAGATAACAAAGCAAAAGTACCACCATGGTGTCCACAGGGTGTGCGGGTGTGTGGTTGCCATTGCTGGGTGTAGATCATGTCCTGCCCTTGCTGAGTATCTACTAGACAGGTCTAGGAGGAGATGTCCCTTCCTATCTTCTCAGTCAGTCACTGGCCTTTGCATTCCAAATCCAGCACACCAGAAGAACCTGCAAAACCATGCGAGCAAAATCCCTGATGTTTCAAATTGGCAGGAGTGAGTGAGTTGGTTCAACGCTTACCAGTGACACAGAGGGGGCCATGCCAAGGGCTCTCTCAGTCTGAAACAGGGAGACACATACCAGCAAGAGGTACTTCAATTCACAGGAAGATAAACAGATCCAGATAAACAGATCCAACTACCCAGAATCCAAATCAGGCTGTGTTAATGACAATGATAGTAGTATTATCATGAATAATATTAATAGCAAATTCTTAAGGCTTACTACATGCCAGGCATGGTTTTAAACACTTTACATATGTTTAATCTTCAAAACTGTTCCATCGGATGAAGTAAGTGCTATTATTATCTGCACTTTGCAGACCAGAAGTTAACTAATTTGCCCCAAAACACACAGATAGTAAATGGCACAACCAGGATTCAAACCCAAGGAATCTGGGTCAAGAGTTTGTGTTCTTTTTTCTTTCTTTTTAAATTTTTTTTTTACATGTATTTATTTTTGAGAGACAGAGAGAGACAGAACACAAGTGGAGGAAGGACGGAGAGAGAATGAGACACAGAATCCGAAGCAGGCTCCAGGCTTCAAGCTGTCAGCACAGAGCCTGACATGGGGCTCGAACTCACAAACCATGAGATCATGACCTGAGCTGAAGTCAGACGCTCATCTGACTGAGCCACCCAGGCGCCCCAAGAGTTTGGGTTCTCAACCAATAAACAATAGCAAGATATCAACTATCAGAAAAACATGAGGTTCAGAAAGTATTTCTGGCAGAAGAAATAATTTCAGTACAAAGACAGCATTATGGCATCCTCAGAAAATAGTAGTAATAAGTAGTATAAACAAGTACAAAGAAAAAGTTTTGTTTGAGAAGGATTAGGGGACACGGAAGTAGAGTACAGGGATTAGGGCTCAAGCATTAGATTCAAACAGACAATTTGAGTTCTGTTCTCAACTCTGTCACTGACCAGTGAGTGATCACAGGCATGTTACCTACCCTATCTGAGCCTCTACCTCTCCATCTGAGAAATGGACATCCTCTTACAGAACTTTTGTGGCATAGTGTGAGCCCCACAGACCCACAGTAAGTGCTTAATAAATGGTAACTGCTAATAATAATAATAGTTTGATAGCAATACTTTTTTTTTTAATTTTTTTTTTTTTTTAAATTTTTTTTTTTTAATGTTTATTTATTTTTGAGACAGAGAGAGACAGAGCATGAACGGGGGAGGGGCAGAGAGAGAGGGAGACACAGAATCGGAAGCAGGCTCCAGGCTCTGAGCCATCAGCCCAGCTCAGAGCCCGACGCGGGGCTCGAACTCACGGACTGCGAGATCGTGACCTGGCTGAAGTCGGACGCTCAACCGACTGCGCCACCCAGGCGCCCCTTTAATTTTTTTTAATGTTTATTTATTTTTGAGACAATGCGAGAGACAGAGTGCAAGCAGCGGAGGGACAGACAGAGGGAGACACAGAATCTGAAGCAGGCTCCAGGCTCCAAGCTGTCAGCCCAGAGCCCGACACGGGGCTCAAACTCATGAACCATGAGATCGTGACCTGAGCCGAAGTCGGACGCTTAACTGACTGAACCACTCAGGCGCCTCGATAGCAATACATTTTAATAAACAAATTTTTATTTTAAAAATTTGTTCAGGGTTCATGAGTTTGAGCCCCGTGTCAGGCTCTGGGCTGACAGCTTGGAGCCTGGAGCCTGCTTCAGATTCTGTGCCTCCCTCTCTCTCGGTCTCTCTCTCTCTCTCAAAAATAAGCATTAAAAAAAATGTTCAAAAAAAAAAGATTTTTTAGGAATAAATACATACTAGTAATAAATGGCCAAAGTGTAAGGTTTTGAACCCCATGTAGAGTTTGGATTTTACTCTATGATGAGGGGGAACCAGGGGTGCCTGGCTGGCTCAGTTGGTAGAGCTTGTGACTCTTGATCCCGGGGCAGTGAGTTCAAGCCCCACAGTGGACATGCAGTCTATTTTTTAAAAAAGGGAGAGCCGGGAGCTACGTATAGTCCACAGTGCGGGGAAACTCTGAAGAGAAGTCCAGAACACAGGGCACCCGGCATTACAAACAACGGTCAGCCTGGCCAGCACCCCAGATAGTTGTTACTTTCTTAAAAGTCAAATAACCATGCTTCTTAGTTTTCTCTCTGTTTCTTTAGACATCTCTAAAAACACATCCTGTGCCCTGCGGATCCATAAGCCCTGGACTCAAACTCTACCTGCACCCTGTGCAAATCCAACTTAGGTTGGCAAGGACTAAATGTGACCGGTTTAGCTTTCAAGGAGGAAGACTCCAGTGCACCCAGTTCACAGCAACAGACTGTAGTCGTGACAAGTTATTGGACAGATTACTTGACTCTTTCCCTCCAGGCTCTCCCTCCACTGGACCTTCTGGTCTGTGGTCTGGTGATAAAGCTGAAAAGAGAAGTGGGTAAGAGCAAACCAGGAAGAGAGGGGAGAGAAGTTCAGAGCACACTCAAAGAGGAAGGGGGCAGGAGCTTTTCAAGTGACTAAGCACTTGAGGCGATGAACTGCGCGGGTCTCTATAGCTCAAAGACTACAGACATTTTTTGAGCACCTGGTGATGTGCAAGGCACTCAGGCTGGCATGTGGGGAGGAGAGAGGATGCAAAATGCTAACAACAGCAAGTTCAAGCTTGTAAAAATGTAGCTGAATGAGCAGTCAACAAAGATGAAAACGCACAGGGTTTTATCCAGAAATTACAAGTAGTCAAGTTCGAAGGAAGAGGAAATGAAGGGGAGTTGGGGCAGATAAGACTAGATAAGATAAGAGGGGGCTGAAGCCAGGCTGTGCAGGACTTGAACTGTCATGCAAAAGAATCTGAACTTTATCCTGTGGGCAACAGAGAGTGGCACAACATTCAAGTTCACATACAAAATAGGGCATGATAAAAGTTAGAGGCTAGGGAGATCCCGAGGGAGAAGCAGCCTTAAGGTTAGGAAGACTTGGAAGGAGACCACTGGGTTCATTCAAGTAAGACGATACTTACGTGAACTATGGGGATTAAAAAATAACGTGGTTATTAGAAGAGGAGAGGGAAGAGTCCAGGATGACAGAGATTTTAAGAGACTGCATTCACGGAAAAGAAATTGGAGGGAGAGAGAGCAGTAAGAAGATAATGACTAGTTATCTGGAAGAATCTGGCCTAGGATAGGCCCTGAAGAGGGCAGCCAGTCTCTAAGCTCTGGAAAGTGGGCATTTGCAATTTCTGAGTGTGTTTCCCAAACAAAAGCATCTCTAAATAACTTAGAGGTGACCTTCTTGGAGGCAAACATTCATTCTCATTGCATAGATGGAAGAGAGGAAAGTCAAGAGACATGTCTAATATTGTACCAAGGTGCAAGAAGGAACATAAAAAAATAAATAAGTAAAAATTAGACACACACTTTTTTCAAATCCTCACCATTCATTTTTGCTAGTTTCAGTTTGCATATGCATGAGGGGTGGTAAAGCCTACAAATTTGTTACAGTATATTTTAAGCAGCAAAGAAATCATGCAAGTCAGCTGGCTTCTATGTTCCAACCCTGTCTTCCCTCTAATAAATATTGATGCCTCTCTTCCTGAACCTTCAGTCCCTGAGGATTTTTCTGTGCAAAGCTCCACTTCTAAATGAATGCTTGTGGGTCACCTGGCTTGCTCAAGACTCCCCCTGTAGAATTCCAACACAAACTGTTTTCTGAGGGAAGGAAAAGTCGTCTGGGGATTCTCCTGTTCTAGAAACAAACAGGAGGCTAAATGGGACAAACAGGGAAAATGGAGAAGGGAACAACAAAAGGAGGAAGAAAAAAGGAGCACAGTTCTCTTTTGTTTAAACAAAGTGATCCAAACTCATTTGCTTAGGGGCCTTCAGAGCTTAGGGGCCCACAAAGGCAGAGAGAATGGGCAACGTTCCTACCTGCAGGATAAATATCTAGGAGAATTCCTCTTCGCTGCTAAAAGGATAGGTTGGTCACACAGATTTTACTTCTTGAAAGAGAGAAAGAGAGAGAGAGAGAGAGAGAGAGAGAGAGAGAGAGAGAGAGAGAGAGAGAGAGAGAGACGGACCAACCCAGGGGCTATTTTTCCCACATTCTCTCTGGCTTCTACCCTGGTAATCTAGGTTACCCTTTATGCTGCCCTGAGATATAAATAGCATTCATTTCCTTTCTCAGGCCAGACAGATTCTAATGCTGTTTTCTGGGTCCAGGGGCAAAAATACTCATGGCGCATCTCATTCTAAATGTGAGTTATTACAAAGCTGCCTCACTTTGAATCAGCCATGGAATAAGAAAACCACTTCAAAAGACCAACATTTGAGTGTTATTACCGCTTTGTTAAATTAGCCCAGAAGAGCACCCGATGGGACTTCTGAGTAGTTCTTTCCCTTTCTAGCACATGTCTCAGAATCTTCCAGAACACAGCTCCAGGTCTTTGCCCAATCTCTACCAAACTTGGCCTGACACCCCCAAATTCGGCAGAGACAAATCAAAGAATGGACATTTGGGAGAGAAGCATCAAAGTGAGCTCTTTCCTTTCTCTACCAAAACAAAGGCGAGATGTGAAGACCAGATTCCCCTGGCCGCCAAATTACCTACGCCTTTGAGGTACTCTTATCCCTTTGGCTCACCCTATAAGGACCACTGACTGCCCTGCTGGGTTAACCCTACACTCTCTTACCTCAATGTATGGACTGTCAGCTCCTTGAGGGAGCCTTGTTTCTCCTAAAGTACATCACAAACAGCATTTTTAAGCAGCCTTTCGCCTCAGGTTGGTTCCTCAGGCTATCCAGAAGTGGGTATTTTGATCATACGCGTATAGAAAGAACCAAATCCACTACCTGTTTCCCTGGGCGCCTGGACTATCCAGTACGTCAGAGGAGGCCCCAAAAGTTTCTCCTACCTGTTGTAGAAGATGTGACTCTCCTCTGAGGCCAGAGCAACTTTGGAAGCAGAGATGAGAGGCAGAACTGGGGGCTGGGTACCATCTCTTCCCAGTTTTAACATGATTCATTTGGCAATTTTAATTAACTTAAATTGAATTTAAATGAACTTAATTTATAAATGAGTAATCTATAAATTAAACTTAAATTAAAACTTAGCACTTTAGTGTAACCCCACTTACCGTAGGTTATTATGATGGGGCCAAATCATTTTAGACTAAAAATAAAACCAAAACCTTGACGACAATTCCTCACCAGCATGTGACTCGGTTTTGTTTTTTGAAAGCAAAAGAAAGATTGTGAGATCCCTGCGCGTTTATCACCCAGGGGCAGATAACTGGCTTCAGAGCTGTCCTGACTTCTCACAGAAGACCTTTCTCTCCACGTAGGGAATGAAGCACTCCAGCAACCTGGCCCTGGCATGCTGGCTGAGAAAACACAACCCGCCTCTTTCTGCTGCCACTGGGCCTGTTCTTAATGGTAAGCTCTCACCTGTCCCAGCACCACAGCCCGGGATGTCATGGGAACTGAAGCAACAGCTGTCTCAAGATCAAGTCCTTCAAGTGAGCTGAGATAAGCCCCAGAAAGATGCAAACTATCAGCACCATCAGGCGCTTCAAACGCCTCTTGTGGCAGCTGCAATGAAGGAAAAGCATAAGCACTGAGGAAGTCTTTCGCTCACCCAATTTCCTCTCGTTTTACAAACTTTGTGCAACGTGCTATCCGCACCCCACCCCCGACGCCCCAGCCCCTCATAGTTTCCAAGCCTTATAAGAGCAAGCGGAGTGCTGGCCCACACTTACACAGCCACTTGACAGACTCTTCATCTCTCGCAGATGGTTGAGAAAGGAGGCACGAATGGGTACCAGTGGTCATGCCAAAGCTCTCACGTAACTGGAGCCGCATGGGCGCACCCAGGGGAAAAACATACCAAGGGAGCCCGTGCAGAAAATCAAGGGGCTGTTCAGAAAATACAGGTCTGCAGGTCCTCCCAAAGCACCAGACTGACGCAAACTTCAGCCCTGGGCCTCTTGCTTTCCAAAAGACAACCTCCTGTTCAACAATTGGCTTTTTGTGCTGCACAACACTACCCACTAAGGGCTGGGTGGAAAAAATCTAGTCCCTTTCACCTGTAACCTCATCCTGGCCTCCAGTCCCACGGTGAACAGGGCTCTCTTGGACCCTGGATCTGTGCACAGCCCCATCACACGGGCCAAAGACTGACAAGAGAGCCAGGCAGCCCAATACACACACCATTCCTCGCCCAAAGGAAGGCTCGGTCATGGCGAGCGCACCCCCAACACAGGCCAACCTCGGAAGGTCAGGATGGAGAAACTGAGGCTCAGAGAGAGGCAGCGACTGGCTCCAGGGCACACAGCGAGTCGGGAACGGCGCTCTACTACAACCTCAGCCTCCAGATTCCGGGGTACCACACAGCGGTCCGCCTGCCCTCACCACGCCGGCTAAGAATAACATCCCCTCGGAACTTCAGCCCCAGCGTTCCCGCCCCCGAAGGGCCAGGACCTTGGTCATTGCCCCGCGCGTCCACCGACCAAACCGCACACCCTGCCCACCCGCGGGCCGGGCCCGCCGCCGCCCCCGACCCAGAGGCCCAACCCAGGTTCCCACAGCCCGCCAAAGACCTGCAGAGTCGCACTCCCGAGAGCCGGAGGCGGCGGACATTTCCCAGCCAGTTTCTTCAAGCTCTTCATCACGCCGCTCGCGCCGCCCCGCCCGCGCTGCCCGCTCCGCCCCCAGAAGGGCCCGCCCCCGCGTGCCACCTCCACCAATCGAAGGCCGATACTCTCCATAGCCCCACCCCCCCCCCGAAAGTAATGAGACCGCCCCCGCAGCCGCACTTCCTCCAATCTCCACCGCCCCTTTCGAGACGGATACCTGCCTCCGCCAATTCCGGCGCATGGCGGCCGGGGGCCCGGGGCAGAGTTCCAACCGAGCGGCGTGGGCGGATCGGGCTCCAGCCGGGTGCACCTGTATACAGACAGCCACAGGAATTCAGGATCCGGGGTCGCCGGGTCGAAACCTGTGGCAGGGAAAAGGAGGGAATGCTGAGCCACGGGCTTGAAGAGCCAGTTCCACCTCTGCACGACTGTAGGCCGGTGAGCAAATCGCTCAGCCTTTCCGGAGAGTCTCCAAGCCTGTTTCCCGGAGCACTGGGTGCATCTGGGATTCAAATGCAATAATAAATGTGGAAAAAGAAAAAAGTGCCCTTCCAAGCTAGACCCGCGCTACTCCCCGTGGTAACTATGTGCTAAGGTGTGTGCTTCATATGTGTATTACTTCTTAATCCTCACAACTAAGTGTAGGAAGTGAGGAACTATTATCCCATAGAAGCTGTGCTCAGAGACCGTAAGTCTTAGGTCGCAGAGTGAGAGGCACAGTGGGAACTCAAATAGCTGTCAGTACTAGGGAGTGGGTTGGGTGCTTTAATTACCCATAATCTCCGTCAGCAACTTGTAAGCTACTCCTAGTAAAAACACACTCTAGGTAAAAGTAGTGTGTTTGCTATGAGATATGCCTTCAAGACAGGTCCTCTCAAGACAAGACCTCTGGTTCCCCTTTAACAGATTGCCACCTCTTCCTGGAAATTCTTGAGTGCTTCTGCCTCTCACTCAAACCCACTTCTGTCTGGGCCCCGAATGCTTTTGGTCTCCTATGCTATCTTGCCTGCTCTTCTTGTAAAACTGCATGAACCTGACCGAACCTAATTGGATTTGCAGGGACATCATAAATGAAGAAACTTGGGTTCCAGGCCCCAGTATGGCACCGGCAGAAATAGCTTTTAAGTTCTTTTCAGTATTTGCTTAGTGTTAATCCATATTAGGCCTCATCTAATCCTCATAAATCTCTTGGAGTAGTAGGTAAGGCAGGTTCATATCATTGTACAAATGACAAAGCCAAGACCTAAAGAAATAAAATACACTGTTCACATTCACAACTAGGAAGTGGAAGAGCTGGGATCTGAACTGAAATCTCTGGACCCCGGGGGCATGGGTTAGAGCCTGGGGTTCCAAACCCCGTCCCATCAATTCAATTGAGAAATGACCTTGGGTAAGTTACTTACCTTCCCTATGTCAATTTATTCATCTATAAACAGCATGTCTACTCTTTAGTATTGCTCAAGGGACAGGAGAATATGGTTGGTGTGCATGGTCCAGATGTCTAGAAAAATGTCTGGCACATAGTAGGTGCTCAGTTAGGGTTCTCTAATTCTTTTCTCTAATTGTGGTCTCTTGACCAAGGCACTTCTACTCCCTGGCCTTTTGTGCTGCACGTTATCCACCAGGGACCAGGTGGAGAAAACCTAGTTCCTCTCACCTTTCACCTCAACCCTCATCCTGGACTCCAGTCCCTTTATCTGTAAAAGGCAAGGGTTGGGCTGGTAGGCACCCAAGGCTTCACCAGTGAGAGTTCCCTTCTTACCCAGGTCCCTCCCTGAGGGAGTCCACGTCATGATGACTACTCAGGGAACTTGATTCAGTGCAGTGTCCCTGCTGGCTATCCCAGGTGTGGTCCCCAGAAGGCAGAGCAGGTAAAGGGACTGATAGACAGATATGTAAGCCTAAAAGAGCAAAGTCATCCTTGACTCCTCTCTCTCTCCAGACTCACAGCCAGGCACCAAGCTCTGTTCTTCATTTCAACACATATCCATGAAGTGCCTCCTGAGTGCCAGGCACTGTTCGAACCACTGGGGTAAAGTTATGAACACAACCCAAACTCATTGCCCATGTGGTACGTGCATTTTCTTCAGCTCGATCTCCGGTGCACCCTCTCCTCTCCATCCCTAGCCCAAGCCTCAGGTTTTATGCCGGAACCCCTGCAATGCACTCCCGGTGAGCTCCCTGCTCTAGTCTCTCCCCTTTGGAACCAGTTGCCAGAGGAACTTTTCCTTCATGCAAATCCTACCTTGTCATTCCTAGGTTTAAAACTCTTACAGCTCCCCACAAGCTGTAGGGCAAAGTCCAAGGTCTTTGTTCGTTGTTTAAAACCCTTCTTGAGCTGTCTCTGCTGGCCTCGGCTGGCTCAGCTCTCTCCACACCCTCCTATCTCCAAGTTCAATCCCATTCAACAACCTGCTCTTCCTTCTGACAGCCGTCTCCCCCTTGTTGCCTGCCTGGGAAAAACCTTGTTCATCTTTCAGGTCTTGGCTTACATATCACCTCCTCCATGAAGCCTTTCTTCACTGAGCCGTTTCTATGGGATAGGAAACACTTTTGTAAAAGATTCTGCATCAAAACACAAGAGCAAGGGGCGCCTGTGTGGTTCAGTCAGTTGAGCATCCAACTCTTGATTTCGGTTCAGGTTGAGATCTCACGGTTCGTGGGTTCAAGCCCCATATCAGGCTTCATGCTGGTAGTGTGGAGCCTGCTTGGGATTCTCTTTCTCCCTCTCTTTCTCTCTCTCTCTCCCCCTCCCTTCTCTAAAAATAAATAAATAAACTTAAAAAATGTTTTCATAGCATTAAACACACACACACACACACACACACACACACACACACACGAGCTCAGCTCTTCTGGAGGACACTATGTAGTCCTGTCTAATCCTGGCTCCATAGTTTACCAGCTGTGTACTCAGGCAAGACACTTAGCCTCCCCGAGCCTCAGTTTCCTTGTCTGTAAAATGGAGACATTGCTAATACCAACCTTGTAAGGTATGGTAAGGAAAATAAGATAATGTGCAAAAAGTTCTTAGAACAGCATCTAACACACACTGAGTCAACAATGAATGTTAGCTAAGTTACGGGCCCTCTTGTACAGAAGGAAGAAGCAGGTTTTGAGCTCCTAGTGTGTGCTGGGCACTTTCACATGTATTCTCCCATTGAATTCTCACTACTCCATGAGGAAGATATTCTTTACAAGTCTACAAAACCAAGGTTCAGAGAGGTGAGGTGGTTTGTCCCAAGACACATCATCAGCAAAGATAGGTTTCAAATGCAAGGGACTGTGCAGCTTAAAAGTCCATGTTCTTTGCTGTTATTACTATTATTACCCCTCCTACATCTACTAATAATAATCATAAATTGAGTTATCCTTATTAGTTGAACCTTTGGAGACAAATTTCCCCCTGTTTGTAGAATAAACTTCAAACCCCTTAACCAGGCATTCAAGGGTCTGTAATCTTGTTTCTACTTCCTTATCCCACATACCCCAGCTTACATCCAAAGCCAGTCCCCTTTCTGGCATACCAGGCAAATTAAGTTGGAGCCCCCCAGACATTTAGACCACGATAGAAGGGAAGCCCCCACCCCCCTCCGTCATTCCTACAGAGACAAGATGTTAGCTGGAAAGGAAACAAATAATGGTGTTAGGTATACACCTAAGCCCAGTACCTGGTGACTGAGATTTACGTGTTCTGTGGCTAATTCTCTGCTCTGTACAAACTCTCCTTTACCTGCCTGGCTGAAATCCTGATCTATACAAGTTCTGCCCCAGAGGCCACTAACCTCTCATTGCTAAGCCAAAACTAGACCATTTCCTCAGCTGCCGTGGGAGACAGAGCAAGGTTCAAGAGCAGATGAGCCCATATGCCCAGCTGTGGTTGCCAGAGAGACAGAAGATAGGCCTTTAGGAGTTGCTGACCCTGCTAACTTGTAAAAGATTCTGCATCAGAATCACAGCCCACCCAGCCTAGAGCCGGGAGGACAAAGGGGGCTCCGCTCAGGTTTAGAAATGGGAAGCCAGAAATGCAAACCCATGGTTGGCTCATGGCCTGAGGGCACTGTGGCCTCAGGCCAGCAGCATTGAGAGGGCACAGAAACTGTGGAGCGTGAGTCCAAAGGATGGAAAGTCAACAGGCGGTGGGTAGGTCAGTGCCCAGCCATACCCCCCGCCCCACCCCAGAGAGCCTAGAGTCTTACCTACCTGGACAGGCGCTGGCAACTTCTTGGAGGAACATCCTGGTGTGTGAACCAAAAGGTAGCTGGAATACGAGGCTGAGCTCTGCGGTGTCCAGCTGGACAGTCACATCTGAGCCTGCACAGAGGAGGTGGGAATTGAGCCCTTGGCCTCCAGAACTACCAAGGCTGGCATCCCCAGAATGGAGAATCAGCAGCCCAAGATCCCAAAGCCCTGTTAGCCCTTAAGCAGTTCACTAAAGGCTGCTGCTGGGTGGTAAAGAAACCTCTACACCCTCAGCTCCAAATTAACATCCTCCCCACTCCGCAGGGGGACACGGATCAGGGCTCTAACAGTCAGTAAGCCTCCCCACAAGAGTGCTAGATGGCGCTGGATGGGGACAAGTTCTCTGACCTGTTGTCTACCCATCCCTGAGCAGAAGGGAATTTGCACATAGAAGCAGACGAGAGGGGCTGTCTGGGTCTAGCTGACTACGTCAGGCATGTGCTGGGTACTGGGAATACCATGGTAAGGGGAATGGACACGGCCTGTCTGCAAGGAGCTAGACTGTGGAGGGTGTCCTGCTCATCACAGAACCCCCCAGCACCCTGTAGGCTCATGGTGATCACCCACAAATGCACTCAACTAATGAATGAGCAGGAGCAATCTAGCAGAGTGATCAAGACTGTGGGCTCTACAGTCTGGACTCTGAGTGTGAATCCCGGTTCCACCACTTACTAAGTTAGTTCATTTCTCTAGGCTTCAGTTACCTTGTCCACAAAATGGGGATGGGAAAACAGTGACAGCTTCATGGAGTTGTGGTGGGGAAGCATCGTATGGTGTACGTAAAGCTCTTAACATAGTGCCTGACACAAGATACTCATTGACTGAATATTCATTTCTGTTGTAACCCTACGGCTCTACTACAGTCTAGCAGAGAAGGCAAGCATTAAATAGGTCACTACAAATAATTAAATCACTGAAGGTGGCAAGGGCACCTGGGTGGCTCTGTCAGTTGTACATCCAGCTCTTGGTTTCTGCTCGGGTCATGACCTCCCAGTTTGTGAGTTCGAGCCCTGTGTCGGGCTCTGCACTTAAGTGTGGAGCCTGCTTGGGATTCTCTCTCTCCCTTGCTCTCTGCCCCTCCCCCACTCACTCTGTCTCTGTCTCTCTCAAAATAAATAATCTTAAAAAAGAAACTTCAGGGGTGCCCGCGTGGCTCAGTCGGTTAAGCGTCCGACTTTGGCTCAGGTCCCAATCTCACGGCTCATGAGTTAGAGCCCTGTGTCGGTTCTCCACTGACAGCTCAGAGCCTGCTTTGGATTCTCTGTCTCCCTCTTTCTCTCTGTCGCTCCCCCTCTTGTGAGCACGCACTCTCTCTCTCAAAAATAGATTAAAAAATCTTCTTTTAGGGGCGCCTGGGTGGCTGAGTCGGTTGAGCGTCCAACTTCGGCTCAGGTCATGATCTCATGGTCCGTGAGTTCGAGCCCCGCGTCAGGCTCTGTGCTGACAGCTCAGAGCCTGGAGCCTGCTTCGGATTCTGTGTCTCCCTCTCTCTCTGACCCTCCCCCCGTTCATGCTCTGTCTCTCTCTGTCTCAAAAATAAATAAACATTAAAAAAAATTTTTTTAAATCTTCTTTTAATTTAAAAAGACTTAAAAAAAAATCACTGTGGGTGACAGAGAGCCGTCAAGGATGAGAAAAAGGAATGTGTATCTTCGAGGCACAACTTCGGGAGGCTCAACTAAAGCTTCCTGGAAAAAGTAAAGTGTGAACTGAAGCCCCAAAGGATGGGTTGGCTAAGTGAAAAGAGGTGTGGGGGCTCTCAGAAAGAGGGAGCAACTTGTGCAGGGGCTCCGCGGCGGGATCATGTCATGCTGGAAGGTGATGGAAGCAATCCAGAAGATTCCAAGCACAGCAAGCGAGGGGGGGGGGGGATGGGCGGGCCTGATCCTACAGCGTTTTGCTTGCCATGGTAAGGACATCAGAGAGTGTTCCTCACACCATTCTCTCAGTGGATCCTGCCCTAACTGCCCTCGGCCCTAACTGCCACTCACGCTGAAAAGACCACTCACCAAGAATGTAGAGTTCACCATCCAGGGACACTGTGGGGAGGGAAATGAAAATGGCTTTAGCAACTGAGCACTCCAGCCCCTACCAGGGCAGAAATGACCCAGGGGCCCAGAGGAGAGGGACTCACACCACCCAGCCCCTGTGGCACCTTCTTCCAGCGTGAAATCCCGTGAGACCGGCACTATCTGGTCCAAAGAGACATCGTCCCCGGTAATGGCCATCCTCCGGTGCGTGTACAGGAAGAGACTAAGAGCAGGAAGCAGAGGTGAAGACAGGGCCCACCGGTGGCCCCTCAGGCTCATCGTGGAGGCCTTGGCCAAGTGCTCACACTCCCTCCTTGGTCCCTAGGATCGTGCTGGTGGTGCCCTGCTCTGCACAATCCTCATGCCTTCTCTGTCCATGGTGCCCATCAAAGACTGCTGTTCTACAGATAGGTCATCAAAGCTGAACTTGGCTCATTTTGGGGTGCCTCTGCTTTGTCAGTGAAACACATGCGTGATCTATCTGTAGCGTGTGACAGCAACACCATAACCTCAGCCACCCTCTCTGACCGCAGTTTTGCTATCTGTAAAGTCAGGGTGGTAGGTTAGAAAATGTTAAGTGCCCCTCCCCCATCCCCTCAGCTCTGAGATCCTGAGGTTCACTTTTTGGCTCTGAGAACTTCGACAAGCATTTGTCAGTCTCTCTCCTTCTGTGTAATATGTGGGCATCGCTGGCAACATGTATTGGGTACAGGGGAGTAAAACAACTCGCTCACGATCACGTGGGTCAGAGGCAATGATGCCTGGATTTGAACCCAGGCAGACAGGCCATGCAACTCAAGATCTGGACTTGTCTCTGCTTGACAAGTTTCTCCAACAGATTTTGAGGATTAAGTGAGCCCAATACACAGGAAGGGCTTAGAATATAGTGTTCAAAACATATGAGTGATCATTATTCTAATTAACCTAGAAGACTTAGGCTCTGCCCCAGAGGGATGGCTGAAGCCCAGCTGGAGGATACAGTGAAGAATAACCCCATGGCCCAACAGGCAAGGACCAAACCCCTCACTCACGCGTGTTCCTGGCCACCATGTTTCAGGCGGTGGCGCACGAGTCCCAGGAGACGGCTCTGCCTGCTGTCTCCCTCACACAGCACACCTTGAACTGCCTGCTACTCGGGGTCAAGGAAAAACCAAAACGAAACCGGAGGCCAGGCCTCTGCCAACCCAGCCCAGCCCACCTTCCCTGCCCTTCCCTTGCTCACCCAGATGCACTGTGTGACCTTAGGCAAGTCACTTCACCTCTCTGACCCTTCCTTATCTGTGAAATGGGGATAATAACCCCCAACGTCACAGCGGGTTGGGAGGATGACAGAGTATTTAAAGCACCGGGAGGAGTCCGATACTGAGCAAGCACGTAGTAAATACTAGCTTCCTTCTTTCCCGAAGGCACAGAGAAAGGGAGGAAAGCAGACAGGCACATAGACATGGTCCGGTCCACCTCCCAGGGCAGGGGCAGGCGCCGGGGCTGGGAGCTCAGTGCTGGGAAGGATATGATGATGCAATATTCCCCCTCAGCCAGGGTCTCCTGGATCGCCACAGACTGGTCCATGCTGGTCCCTGCTGAGCAGACACGCCCTGGGGAGAGGGCAGATGGGAGCCCCTTTAGGTCAACAAGTTACCCAGGAGGTGATGGAGCTGCCTCAGAGGACTGAGGGGCAGGGAGGAGAGCCCTTGTACAGAGAGAAGTTAGAGGAGGCCTCACCCTCCCCTTCCTCCTCCTTAGATGGGCCCTTTAGTTTCTAGGGAGAGGGGCCATCCCTTTGCCCTGGTGGGATGTACAGTTTGTTGCACCACCCTTTGGAAGGGCGTCCGGTTGTTTCTGAGTGGGGTCTGGTCTATTTATTGGAAGGCGGGTGCCTTGTCCCACTACTGGAGAGGGAGGCATGGTCCCACGGCTCCCGGGATAGGGCTCTGCCTCCCTTTTGGGGGAGCAGTATTAGCCCCGCTGGCACCTCTTTGGAGGGTGTCAGTGGTGCGTCTGCATGGATTTGGGGGGAAATGTCCTGTTCTTCTTGGGAAGGGAAGGGAAGGGAAGGGAAGGGAAGGGAAGGGAAGGGAAGGGAGGGCCTCATCCTGGACAAGGACCCCAGTCCCGTTCCTCTTTCCCTAGAGACAGGAAAACACATCGCATTGCTCTTTGGCCCTCATCCCCGCCCAGCAGGCCTGATTGCATCAGCCACAAGCCAGGGGGTGTCCGGTTTTGACAGCTGCAGGACCAGGGTCTCAGCCCTCAGTCTGCCCACTCCCGCCTGCCCAGCCCGGCCCTGGCTTCCCTGCTCCGCACCTGCTCCCAGCCCCCTGCCACAGCTGCCTACCTCCTGAGCTGTCACCGCTGAGGACCTGAGGACGTAGGACACCGTGGCCCTGGCCGGCTAATGACTACGTTTCCCAGGAGCCCGTGCGCCACACGCTGGTCAGCCAGCCTGCAAGTCCCAGCATGCCCGCACCAATCACGGGGGCGCTGGGGGGCTCGCCGCCTCCATTAACTCCTTAGGTCCTGGGGTACTCTGAGCTCCCCCTTCCTGATGACTGCTCTAACCGTCACCCCAGCCCTCCAAGTCATGGGGCCAGAGTTCCCCGCCTAGCATCCTGAAGGAAGATGGCCATGTCTGACTTACGGGGAAAAAAATAATGCATTTTCATTTTCTCCTCTATTCCAGCCTCAACTCCTTTCATCCAGGCTGGCCCGCTCTGGCCCCTACTGGAACTCTTTCTCCCCAGATAACTACACTGACAACTTTGGGGTCCTCCCATTCAGTGGGGGGTCAGGAGGGAAGTTCTGTTTTTCCAGATGAACGCTAGCCTCTCCTTGGGATTAGTGCTGAAGCCCTGCCCCCTTGGAGGGCACCAAGTTCAGGCTGAGGCCCTGGGAAGGAGAAGTGAGGATCCTGGAGCCCATGCCATGGACCTGATAAATCCCTCTCACTAAAGATACAGCTGTAGGAGTCAGAGCTGGGGGTGGGACTGGGGGCTTGCAGGGCCTACAGAGTCTCCCTAGATGCTGCTCCCCAGTTCTTCTGGGCCCAGCTAGGGGAGCAGGAAGGGAGCAGGGCAGAGTGGAGGAACAGCAGCATGGCCAAAGCTGTGGCCCCGTGGAGGGGCCCTCCTAGTGACCCTTGTGGCAACCCGGTTGAAGTGAAGATTCCCATCCAGCTGGAGAAGCTGAGGCTTGGCAGGACTCCTGGTAGCAGGGCTGAGCCACTGTCCCTCGACAGCCAGGGGTCCCTGCCACGTAGGCCTGCAACAAAGCCTGAGCTGGACCAGTTCAGCTGCAAGAAGAAATGGGACCATTCATACTCTGCTTGCCCCTCCCCTGCCACTCACCGAGGCAGGAAGTGTAAAGTGGGCCATGGGCTGAGCTGAACCTCCCTGGACCCCCAGCTCCCTCTCCACGAGCTCAGCCGGTCAGTCCCCAGAGAACATACGGGGTGACCAGAAACGAGGAAGCATGTCATGGAGACTTGGAAGATCCCAGCTGCCACCCTGGATCTGGTATGATGTAGAGCTGAGAGGGTCAAGCATGCTGGGCCCCAGGCAGCCGGGCTCCGGCCAGGTCTAGCTCTGGCCAGTTTTGGCTGCTTGACCCACTGTGCCCCAGCGGGAGATGAAAGGCCTGTAGTTCTGAGGAAGGACAGCACTCCAAGGGCCCACCTCACAGGAGTCCCAGCCCTCAGGGCACAGCTTCCTGCCCTCTGAAGCAGTCACCACCTTGGCAGGAGAAGGTGGCACAGATTTTCCCCTGTAAGAGAAAGTGGAGGGAAGGCTGAGGGGCGGGCAGCTCTGCTCAGACTGGATGTAGAGCGAACGCTGGACGGAGGCAGGGCTGAAGCCCCATGTGGCTGTCCCACTGCCCCCAGCCCTGTTCCTGCTTCTGCCTTCCGGAGCAGGCAGGTGGGAAGCAGACACTCACGTTTCCCTTGGGGGCTGGCTCCTTGGTGGTCACCAGGAGCTAAGTGGGAAGCAGCTAGTCCTCTGGGATGGTCAGGTGGCCTAGGCCTGAGAGCAGAGCAGGGCTGCCTGGGGAAGTGCTGTGACACTCCGCTGCAGGGTGGGGTGGGGGGAGGTAACCCCTCTGCAGAGACCCAGCCCCCATCCCAGAAAGGGCTTTGTGTGTGGGGACAGTCACGACCTGAAACTGCTACAGTGCTGCCACCCGGGACAAGCAGAGGAGCTTTGCTGGGCCTCCACGGAGACTGGAGAAAGGGGAGAGCTGGTAGGGAGAAGGGGGAAGGGAGAACTGGGAGGGGGAGGCTGGTGGGGTTGGGGCACCGAAGGTACAAAGCTCAGACTCAGGGAGTGATGAGGAGGGTAGATCTCAAACGTAAGGGTCAGCCTGACAAGGTAGAGAGGTTAGGGTGTGGCTAGAGGTTGAGGGTTGGTAAAAACTGAGCTCAGATTTGAGGGCCTTCCAAAGAGTGGGGTTCACAAGGGATACAGGAGTGCTGATCCATAGGGGCACTTGTACCCCCGTGTTTATAGCAGCACTTTCAACAATAGCCAAATTATGGAAAGAGCCTAAATGGCCATCAATGGATGAATGGATAAAGAAGATGTGGTTTATATATACAATGGAATACTACTTGGCAATGAGAAAGAATGAAATCTGGCCATTTGTAGCAATGTGGATGGAACTGGAGGGTATTATGCTAAGTGAAATAAGTCAGGCAGAGAAAAACAGGTACCATATGTTTTCACTCATATGTGGATCCTGAGAAACTCAACAGAAGACCAGGGGGAGGAGAAGGGGGAAAAAAATTACAGAGAGGGAGGGAGGCAGACCATAAAAGATTCTTAAATACTGAGAACAAACTAAGGATTGATGGGGAGTGGGGGCAGAGGGGAAAGTGGGTGATGGGCATTGAGGAGGGCACATGTTGGGGTGAGCACTGGGTGTTGTATGGAAACCAATTTGACAATAAATTACGTATAAAAAAAACCCAACAACTAAGAGTGGGGTTCAGAGTTGGGTGTTAGTGGGTGGGCAAGGCTCAGGGCTGGGGAGTGGCAGGGTGGGGCTCACAGCTCACAGGGGCGATGGGAGAAGCCAGAGCAGGGGCCATGGAGGAGGGGCTCTGGCCCCACGCTGGCGGGGCTGCTCACCAGAGCCCAGTTCATTCAGGGCCTAGCAGAGTGAGCCGCCACTGCAGCACCGAGGACAGCGGGGGTCTGGGCTGGGACTGGTTTCATCTCCCCTGGGCCACGTAGCAGGAAGCACCGAGTTGAATCAGCTGGAAGAAGAGCATGCCGGGAGTCCAGGAGGAGCGGGGACAGCCAGTCCTGGGCCAGGCTCAGCCCCCTGCCCCAATCCCAACCAGCGGCTCCTTTCCCTCCTGCTCGGCATCTCTCTCGCAGCAGCTTACTGCATGCAGTGTGAGCAACCCTCCCTCCTCCCACAGCAGCCCCATCCCACGCCTCACCTCACGGTGGTGTTCCCCAGGCCTCCAGGTAGCACATCTCTCAGAAGCAGTAGGAGCTGTGTCATATCTGCAGACAGCTTGGAACACTGTGGCTCCTTTCCCATGGGGTGAAGGCACCAGGGGGCTCTCTCCTCCTTCGTGTGCTGCTCACCTGGACAGGAGCAGGGGTCAACTGACTGCTCGTCAGATTCTGGGCGACCAGTAAGACCAGCAGAAGGACTGGTAGGAGAAAAAGGAGAGAGGGACCACTGCAGGGAGCAACCAGCTCAAGGGTCACAGGTCAAGGAAAGGTCAAGTGAAAGAGGTTGTGAGGTCAGGGAAGAGAAGGGGCAGTCCCAGGGTCCAGCAACAGTCATGAGTTAGGGATGGTCACAGAGTCCAGGAAGGGCTGGGGTCCCTGGGCTGGGGACAGCTACCTCTGAGCAAAGCAACTCCATGACTACTGTTGGCCACAGATATCTTCTACTGAGGTCCCGCAGGGGCCAGAGAGAGTGAAGGACCCAGCTGAGGACTGCAAAGAGAGATCCCCATCATTGCCTTCCGCAGGTGAATAAACTGAGGCTGGGGAGGAGGAGAGGTCAACCTCTACGGAGAAAGGGACCAAGGGACTGAATTTTTGCTTCCCATAAGCCCTACAGTCAGAGTGACACTAAGGCAAGCACAAAGGGGCCTGGAGCCTAGTAACAGCCCCTCTGAGAGTGAATGTTGTTGTTGGCATGGCAACAGCAGCATCCTAGGCCCAAGGGGAGACAGAACCGGAGCAGGTGCAGTGACAGGGAAGAGACATCTGGTGCCTCTGATCGGGCTTCATTTGTGTCCAGCATCAGAAGGTGCTGGGGGGAGATGGGCTTTCTCAGAACCCAGGGCAGAGAAACCCCAGGTCACAAAGAGGGCCCCAAATCAGGGCACACCTCGTCCGGGTTCTTCAGGGTTCGGATCCCACCGTTTCTAAACCAGAGCTGGGCCAAGGGCAGGAGGTAGGTCTTAGACACTGGAGATCTGGATCCTGGCTCTGCTTCCCCCAGTACTGAAAGATTAGACCTGGAAGAGTGTGCTAAGCCCAGTTCGGGTGTTTCCATGCAAGGCAGAAAACTGCTGCAGGTGAGGGAGGGGGGCGTTATTTCCATCTTCTCCCCCAGCCCTGTGTTCCCAAGGCTCACAGGACACGCTTCCCTGACCTCATTCTTCCTTCAGCACTTCCATCTGTCTCTTTCCAGGGAAAGCCTGGAGCTAGAACCCCTCTCGGCTGAGGCCTTCCAGGCAGGGGTCTTGAATACACATCTGGGGCAGTGCTCACAATCCAGGGTGCTGAGGTGAAGCAGGATAGGATCTCCTGGCAATAGAGGTCACTTCTCTCTCTACCCTCACCTCTTCTAATTTTTTAAAAAATGTTACTTTATCTATTTTTGAGAGACACTATAAGCGGGGGAGGGGCAGAGAGAGAGAGGAAGACAGAGAATCCGAAGCAGGCTCCATGCTATCAGCACAGAGCCTGATTCTGGGCTTGAACTCATGAACCATGAGATCATGACCTGAGCCGAAGTCAGACGCTTAACCAACTGAGGCACCCAGGTGCCCCTGTCTTCTTTTTGCGAGTAATCTCTACTGCCAATGTGGGGCTCAAACTCAAGACCTTGAGATCAAGAGTCACATGTTCTAGTGATGGAGCCAGCCAAGCACCCCTCCCCTCACCCCTTCCCAGCAGGTGTCCCCATGCCTCTCCCTCCCCTCTACCACCACAAGTGGGAAGCAGTTCTCCCAACAGCACCTCTCCAAGGGGATCTCAGCTTCCAAAGGTGAAGAGAAGGGCCCAGAGGCTCTACACAGATGTCTGTGTCCATGTGAAAGGAAGGGCCCAGGCATCCCGCACAGGCCTCTTTTCCTCCTCCCTGGGTTGGGTAGATGAGGCTGGAGGGACAGCCTGAGTGTGAGCTGGCCAGACACAGCAGAATCAGAAAGCCTGGCCGATAACCTCCTAATCTGCATTACCTTTGGCTTTGGTTTGTGCAATTCTCTATGGCTAGATAGAATATTCCTAATGATTCCCTGTGCCCCAGCCTCTCCCAGACATAGACCTACCTGCACACCCGAAGCTACGGAGGGCAGTGAACACGTGTGCATACGATGCAGCCCCTGGAATCATTGGTCAGCTCTGGGAATTCCTTCTGACGTTACTGCTGGGGGATGGGGGCGGGACACACAGGGGCCACAGGCAGAAGGGAGCACAAGCCAAATGCTGTCCAGACTGTAGCTGGAGGGAGAAATTAAAGCCAATTGGTAGCTTGGGCAGAGCGAAGGACCCCCGTCCCAAGGTCCCACTGGGACATGCCTACTTGTGTAGAGGAGAAACCTGGAAGGTAGAGAGGGCTCTCAGGAGTGACAGGAGGGCAGGGAGGCCCATGTCCTCCCAGAACCCACCTGGAATGGGAGAAGTCTGGCTGGCTGGCTGGTGGTGGAAAGGGTGGTGTGCGGGAAGAGGCTGCGGGTCCATTCTTACCGTGAGAACTCGGGAGATGAAGCTGCTGGCAGGATCTGAACAATGACGGGGAGCCATCATCCCAAGGACAGATTAAATAATGCAGAGGGAGGAGAAAAACCCCAGGAACCTTGCCCCTCACTCCTCTAACACACTGGTTACATTTTTAGGGTGCTCTCTTTGTAAAGCCTGCCAGGACAAGTTGACCCCAGCAAGAGGAACAGAAGACAACTGGAGGAAAGGGATGGCCCATTGGGGCTGGACACAGACCGACTGGCTTTCCTCTGAGGTGGGAGTGAAGAGACTCCTGTTTCTGGGAGTTTCATCCCAGGATCAGCCACTGGGTTCGGCAGCACCTGTCTGGGGGGCAAGCCCGGAACGAGTCTCCAGCCTGACCTTCTCTGATGAGCAGCCTCCCTCCTTAAAGAGGGAGTTGAGTCACCTGTTCTCAGCAGGAAGTGCCCTGGTAGAGGTTCAGACTCCACGTCTAAGGGAGAGATTCTCATAAGACTCGGGAACCAAGAATGGGATTCCGGGCATTCGTGAACCCTTGAGATGGTGTGTAAAACTACCTATGCACATGTATTTTCCTAGAGAGTCCACAGTTTTTATCTTCGTATTTCGGAAGGAATCTATGATCCTGGAAAGATTAAGGACTACTGGTGTAAGCCAAGAGGGAGCAACCATGCTCCTTCCCGAGCCTGGTCAGGGAGCTGAGAGGAAGTCCAGATTCCAGGGAGTCCCCTGTGGGAGAACCACTTCTGATGGTTTGTGCTAATAGCTCTGTGCCCTCAGGGCTGGAGGTTGGCTGTAGGGCTTTCTCCCTGTCCAGGAGGCTGTTTTTGGGTCTCCGTACCTCTGGTTCTGCTCCCGTTCATGGTCTCACCTTCACCTAATTCTCAAGGTTTGTAAACCTAGCTGGGACACAGAAGGCGCTAAAAATATGTGTTTGGATGAAGAAAGAAGAAAAGAATCCTTTGCTGCCGTGAGACAGGGAAGCGGCACATTTCTGCCAAGGCCTCTCTGGTGCAATTTGCATAAGGACCGCAGTCACCTAGGCAAAGGTGATAGCAGGACTCCCCAGGACCTGGCCCCCCCCCCCCCCCCCCCCCCACGGTAAAATACAGGTTGTACTGACCCTGGAATCCAGGTACCCATTCCTAAAGAGGAGGCTCTGAGGGATGTGACAGTTGAAATGCAGCAGGTATATCCCCTGGGGGCCCCAGTGCTGCTGTCGCTCCAGCGGGAAGGCTGGAGGGATGGTCCCACCTGTTTCCCAGTGCCAAGGTTTTGTTTAACTCCCTTCCCAAACGGCAATGTCTGCTTGCACTTTGGGCCGGTTTTCAGTATTCGAGGTTTCTAGTTGCTCGATTAGGTTTAATTACCATGCATTCTGCTTCAGCAGCTTGAGCCCTGGAGAGGCTGTCTGGCTCGGGTTCTAAGCAACAAAGGAACGAACAAAGGAACGTGTGAGGACTTGCCTGAAGAGACAGTTGAACCAGGAAGGACAACACCAACCCAGAGCAACAGGTCAGGTCTCAGGGGCAGGGGCGGTGAAACCCTATTGCCATGGAGAGGACGAGGGCAACAGAGGAGTGTGACAGGAAGGGCCAGTTCTGGAGTTGGGATTTTTATAAGCAGATACATTACAGACAGACAAACTGAAGGTCTGAGTGCTGAGGGCCAAAGGAGCTCTCTGGAGAAATCCTGTTCTGGAGCTGGCTCTGGCCTTCAAACAACTGTGCCTGTGGGCAGATCATCGCCTCCTCGGCTCCCCTAGTTCTTTCCATTTGGGAAACCAGGTTCGGATCCGAGGGCGGCTGCCAAATGCCACCCAAATTTTGGCTACCTGGGGCTGGAGTCCACAAGAATATTAGCCACCTCTTAGTCAAGTAGGGATCTTGCAGAAGGAGGATCACCAAAGACTTGCTGTGAGCTGGCAAGCGGGTGAAGTCACAGCTTGTCTTAGACCCACTGTGTGCCACGCTGCTGAGGCTTAGGGACGGGGCAGGGCTGCAGGCCCATTCCACAACAGCCCAACTCCTTCCTTTATGCAAATACAAAAGGCAAATCGTGGTTCCGCAACCTTGTCCTGAGGAGAGGCCCTGGCTCGTCTTCGCCACCTTTCCGTACTACGTGCATAAATGGCTGACTCAACTAAGGGCAGGGCTTATCCTGCGGTAATGTGCATTTGGGGAAATGGCAGCAAATGGGGGTGGGGAAGAAGTTAGGTTAGACCTACCTAACATAATAAATGTAACATTAACCAGTGCTCATCAAACCTCAGTTGCTGCTTAAGTTGATGAGAAAGAGGTAGGGAAGTGTTAAGAACAAAAGGATTAGTTAGGTTAGTCCATAATCCTGGGCTTTAGAACAAGACACATTCAGAAGGGCTGGGTTTATTTTCTGACAGAATCTTTTAATATAAAACAAAGATAAAACACATCTTAACCCTGCAATCTGCCAGCATGCCTTGCTTTTTTTTCCCCCCAAGATGCACACTAGACCTTAAGACTAAGTAGCAGAGTCTTTATGAGCATTTGGTTGGGAGAAATAGAAAAGGCAGATTTCAGGTAAGCCTGGACAAGCCCGAAAGCCGAGATACGTCCCTGAACACTAGAGCAGTCCTTGTCTCTTCAGATCCTCATATGTCTTCTTATTCACAACATTCCCACTGGAGTCTTCATATTCTTCCTGAAAGGACAGGGGCACACTGTTAGCCATACCTCCTGGGAGAAATGCTTGGAACTAGCCTCTGGGCACCTGACCTCACCCTGGCTTGATTTCATGGCATTCAGCTGAGACGGCCTTTCTCACCTGGGGTTCTGGGGATCTGCAAGGCGATTGAACCCGACTGTCCTAAGGCTTCCATTGTGTGTCATAAACTAACACATCCTAGGTGACTAGAATGGTAGCAGTTCCCAGGGATACCTGAGAAAATAGTTCATTCAAATCACCCTGTGTGTCTAAGATGATGTACCCTGGTTGAGAAAGGGTGACCTAAGACAACAATTCGCAAAGGATCCCCAAGAACCCTCAGTGTCTGCCCAAAAGGCCACTGGGGGGCGGGGGGGGAGTTGAAAGGGAGGCCAAGAAGGCTGAGCTTCCTCATTTCCAGTGCAGTTCTCCTTTATTTTATCTTATGTATTGGAATTCTACGTTACAGTCTGCAGATGGCTTTGCTGCTACCAAAAAAAAAAAAAAAAAAAAGGAATATTGGAAACCAGAGAAAGGGAACAGCTACCTCACTTCACACACACATCATTCCTCATCCCTGAACTGTGCTCTGTGGGAGGACTATCTCGAGACCAATAAGGGTGCCTCCTCACCCCGTGAGCACGAGAGAGGGTCATCTCTCATTAGATGCTTTCCTCGAAGGAGACCTAACCTATGATACGGGTTCACAACTTCTTAGCTTATGGATCCTCACAGCAGGGCAAGACATTGGGTGCTCGTGCTTGCCGCTTCAAAATTTCAGAAGCAGAATACAACCCGCCTCGGGACACACATTTAATATCACAAATAAATTAGGTTTACATATGAAGAGCCAATTCACAGATATTGGCACTTCTGGCCAATACTCGCTACTATGGTGAACTGGGGACCACCTTTTGCCTGCCTCCCACAGGGTGAGGGAGCTGTCACCTGATGCTATCCCCAATGCCACGTTAGCACCCACCTCAGTGTCAGGCTGCCATCTCTCTGATGCCTTCTGCAGTTTCAGCTTGGCCCACACTGCAGGATGAAAAATGAACAGCAATCAAGAGTGGCCTGAATATCCATCAGGCAGACAACATCATGATGCTACAAAATTCCTGTCCCCATTAAGATTCCCCTGGATGAGACTTTTTGCCTTCCCCGGACTAGAATTTCAGTTCTGGACCACCCACAGACGAAAGCTCCTCCGTGGCAAAACTTACCATGATCTTTGCTTTGCTGTAAAAGACAAGTTGGATCAAACAAAACCACAGCCCTCTTACAATAGAGAACTGATACACCCTCCGAGGAAGAAGTTAATGTGGTACAGCCTATGAGAATCATCGGAGAACATGACCTTATGGTCTTAAAGTTCATTACAGAAGAGAAAGGGAACACCAGGCATGGTCACGTATGTTAATTTAAAGGCTGGTTTGTAGATCTGAGAAGCTTCAGAGGAGGAAAAAAAGGTGAAATATCATGGCCAAAGAATCTGAACGATAAGATGGCTCAACAAACACTGGAGACATGAAAATAAGAATTCTGACAGTTCAAGAACAAGTTATCTTAAAGAAGATGAACAGTAGCAAACATTTCCAGAAACTATCACAGCTTCTGAGGGAGCAAGCACACGTGTACACACAGCAGGACAGGTACTAACCCAGAAGAGAGAGCTGTAACTCTGTTAAGATTGTTGCCAGAAGGTGCCTTCTCAGAACAGAGGTCTACATGGGACAGCTAGGACAGGTCCACTGAGGGAGAGGACAAAATATTACCGGGGGGGGGGGGGCAGAAAAGGCACAACTATCCGATACCTGTATGCTTTCACATCTCCCAAGCAGAGCTACTCTAAAGTTGACAAGATTAAAAGAAATACCACATAGAACAAATTGATGCCTTATATGGGGGATGAGACAGACAACAAAGGAGAAAGTGCTTAGCTCTGTGCCTGGTATACAGATACCGACCTCATCATCTTTTCCCTCCTTGCTAGTTGCTTTAAATTAACTGAAGTCTCCAGGCTCAGATAATAAGCATATCATAAATGAACAGAAAATTTATCATGTGCTACAAGGACCCAGGGCAGGGTCTTGTCAGGTTCTATTCCAGGCCATTCAGGAATCCAACCCAGAAGACAGTGAAATATTGGAGATTAGAAATGCTATGGTGATTTTTCTCTCGGTTGTCATGATTTTTTTTTTTTTTCCGAGAAAGAAAAGAAAAATGGATGTAGGAAACTATGGAGCAGTAAGGGGGATATTACTCTTCAGAGGCATCTAAAAACAATTAGAAAAGAATGGGGTTACCTTTGGGAACCAGTGTGGATTCGCTAATAGGTGAACAAATTCAATTTCCTGTTTTTGAGGACATAGCCCACTCAATAAAAAGCCAGAGACAGAATATCATGATCTAGCAAAGCAACTGCTCTCATAGGCAATGTCCACAGAGGTCATTACAGCTTTTAAATTTCTTATGCTATTACCATAAACAACATGATAACTGAACCTGATGCTGTTAGTTTCTCAGGTAGAGTTATATCCAGTGAATACTGGTCAGTGGTGACCACCCACCTAAATAATGGAGATCTCTGGGGGCAATTTCACAGGGCTCTTTCTTGGCCGTTGTTTTCTTCAACTTAAAAAACAAAAATAACTGTAATTTATTTAAAAAAAGTTTTTTTAATGTTTACTTATTTTTGAGACAGAGACAGAGCATGAGCAGGGGAGGGGCAGAGGAGAGAGGGAGACAGAATCTGAAACAGGCTCCAGGCTCTGAGCTGTCAGCACAGAGCCCGACACGGGGCTCAAACCCACGAACTGTGAGGTCATGACCTGAGCCGAAGTCGGACGCTTAACTGACTGAGCCACCCAGGCGCCCTAAAAAGAACTGTAATTTAAATGACGGTGCTGAATCCCTCTCTCCTGGCTAAAAACTCCAGAAGAAAAATGTCCACAGAATGATCTAAAACAAAGATCAGCAAGTGGATCCAGTGTAAAAGCTATGCCAACGGTTACTTCCCTGACCAGCACCTTATTAGGGAACACATCTTCTTGGTGTATCTAACAAGTAACCACTTTTGCTAACTACCGGAGACCCAGCTGACTGGACTACAGATGGCACAAGACCCGGCTGCATCCATCTATTGTCTGTCCCCGGTACTAGAAATGGGGACAATTAGACGCCGACCAAGCTGGGCGATGGCAGGCTGAAGGAGGGCATCGGAGCAAGGGCGACAGTTGCCCTCATATGAACTCGGGTTAAAAAATACAAGAAAAAGGAGAAGGTGTATGTACAGAGAAAGGCATATTCAGGGTGGGGGGCATGGAGTTCACTTTTATAGGCTCTCTTCCTTATAACCAAAAATTCCTAAAATGTCTACTTCAGAATCTTAAAAAAAAAAAAAGGATAACCCAGGTTTAATAAAACCGCCAGCAGGAAATGAAGAAAAACTACAGAAACCTTACACAATAGAATTAACCTCAATTCAATAATTGCTTACTACTAGTGAGACACCAGAGATAAAGCCTGTCACGATCTTGTGGGAGCCAGTATGTATCCAGTCATTGATCTGTTCCTGCAAGTCTGAAAGGAAGCCAGAGAGTTAACCTGGGATACTCAAAAGAAGGTACAAATGCCCGGGGGAAAAAGAAGGGGAGAAGTGATGATAAATTTGTAATAAATCTATGAATGATCAACAGAGGGTGGGGGAAAAAGTGAAAAGACAGTGATATTGGGGCAGAGATAACACTATTCATGTCATACACAGAACCTAAAAATATCAAGGGAAGTCATGATGGATGGAAATGATACAACAAACCAAAGAAGTGCCAGTAATAAAAACGTGTATGAGAGAAATTGAGTAAGCAGACATTTGAATAAAGAGATAAATTCTGAAAATAATTCGGGCAACGGAAGCATCATGAACTTCCCAACCATATTCTAGAAAAAAATAAATTTTTCTGAAAATCTAGTATGGCCACGGAGAGAATTCATGGCATTTCTTTCTGGAATCAAATTAATGATCAATTCTTAATTTCTAAAAAATTTTATTTATTTAAGTGATCTTTACACCCAAAATGGAGCTCGAACTCATGACCCTGAGATCAAGAGTCACATACTCTTCCGACTAAGCCGGCCAGGCGCCCCAATGATCAACTCTTTAAAAAAAAAACCCTACTTGAAGCTGATTGGAAGGAGGCAGTTTTGGCAGTGTGGAAAGGGGGTTTGATCCCTGGCTTTTTTTCCACTTATAAACTACGGGGCCTTGAAAAAGTTACTTAACTTTCCTTGTCTGAAAATGCAGGTGACCTACTACTTCACCGGTTGTTCTACAGATTAGGGAGTGTAAAACATCTCCCATTTACCCAGCATACAGCAAGCACTTGATAAACGGTAGTTAGCAATAGCAAAATCAAACCCTGAGTGAAAAGACGGAGGTGACTGGACCCCTCTCGTGGGACCTGCAGAGGAGCCCCCGCAAGTGGAGATGACGAGGGCGGGGGCAGTTTGTGCTTCCTCACTGGGTAGCTCGGCACGGCCATCAGCCATGGTTGTAAGCACCGTACCTGCATATCTGGCTCAACCTTCAAGACGACTCTGTCAAGTAGACATACTACTACCAGCCACGTTTTATAGATAAGGAAACTGAGGCACTGAGAGAGGTAACCTGCCCAGTGTCCCACAAGCTAGCAAGTGGCGGAGCCACGATTTGAACACTTACAGGCTGCCTTCCAGAGTCTGCACTCTTAACCACCACACAAAACTACACTAGGAATGTGGTTCTGAACCAACTTTACCCTTGAAACAGAACGTATCAAAATGTAAAGAACCTGACGGAATCCGTCAACCAAGTTCTAGGGTAAAAGATCATGACAAGAGAGGACATGAATCTGAAAGCAGAAAAGCCACTTTTTATAAACGAAGTGGTAAAAACATTGATAAACAGGGTACGATTAAGAACACAGAATATATTCTACTGACTGAATCACAGAGTAAGAAATAAGCATAACATTTTCAGTGTTTCAGGTCATCAAGATATGATCACTCTTATAATTCAACCAAATAATATATGCTAATAATAGCTAATAAAAATTAATAATAGAAATACACTTAGTTGAAACCTGAAAGTTAGAAATATTAGAAGAATATCTGTCTAAAAGGAATAGATATAAGTCTACTATTTAATCCATGTAAATGAGAAATCTAAAAAACAAGGTAACCTTTCCAGCAAAGGACCTAAGTACAAACAGATCAATTAATACAATGAAGCATAAAAGACTTAATATTCCTATGCCTATACAATGATGAGTATTGGTGACTAGGGTAAAAATGGCCCACATTTGCTGCCAAAATTCTGATAATTGGGAAACGGTCTAAGTCCATCACAAAAGAACAAAGAAGCCATCAGATAAAGGGAATTTCCAAAAAAAAAAAAAAAAAAAAAAAGAGAAGTAATCAGTAAAGTTATAATACAATTTGAGTTTATGTGGCTCAAACAACATAAAATACATACAAAATCGGTATAAATGCAGGAGACAAATTTAATTATAACTGAGAATGTCAATATATCCCTATCAGAATGTGAAATAAATACAATTATGAAATTTAAGGACCTGAACATTGCAAGATTAAACAGCCTACAGATGGAGAGAAGCACTTCTTGGGTCTATAGAAATCTTTAACAAATCAGACTACACACTTGAACACAAAAATACAATACATTCTAATGGCAGAAATTCTCTATCTTACTGCATGGGCCAGGAAATACAGGAATAAATAAAAGGGAGTTAAAAGGTACTCAACCAAATACAATTAAAAATACTCTAATCAGAAATTACAACTTTAAAAAATAAAAAGCAAACGTATCATTAATGGATATTCCTAATGGATTCCTAAAAGAACGACATCGAGTTCTAAATGCCTGTTTTAGAAAGAATAAAGAAACAAAGAGAAGAAAATTCTTGTCTAAAGACTTAAAACAATAAAAAATATATGTAACATTACCGAAAAATATTGGCAGGAAAAAGAAAATAAAACAGAAGAGAAATAAAGCACTTGGTTTCCACTCTGTCATAAATCAAGGAGTTGTACAGGTTATTAACTGAAGAATCTTCTCTGGCTGTCCCTTTGTATGAAGAAGTAACCTCTATTTAAGTATAAAGTTTCAAATGACAAGAGAATGTAGTGTGTAATCCCACCCACTTTATGTTACGAATACAGTTTTGATCCCTGAATCTGACAAGTGATTCAAAGGAAAACAAGAAGCACATCTTTTACTGAACGTAAATATAAAACTTCTAAACAGAATCCTAACAGGATAAATAAGTGTATTAAAAGAATATCCACCACCAGTACGAAATAATCCAGGAATGTGGTTTAATCCAATGCCCATAAAAGAAAAAGTGGGAAAAATGTTGTCATCTTTCTCTTGCGGAATGTGGTAATAAAACCATGAGCCAATCTTAAAAATCAGTGTGGATGTGCAGCATCATTTCCTTTAAAAACAGCAACCAGTTATGGGCACCTAGGTGGCTCAGTCGGTTGAGTGAGCATCCGACTTGGGCTCACATCATGATCTCACGGTTCAGGGGGGCTCCCTGGGTCAGGCTCCACGCTGACAGTGTGGAGCCAGTTTGGGATTCTCCCTCCCTTCTCTTTCTGCCCCTTCCCTCTCATGCTTTCTTACTCTCAAAATAAATAAAAACTTACAAAAAAACACAACAGCCAGCAGGTAAGAATGGCTTATCACCTTTTTAAAAAAATTTTTTTTAAATGTTTTTTAAATATTTATCTATTAATTTTTAAAAAATGTTTATTTACTTTTCAGAGACAGAGCATGAGCGAGGAAGGGGCAGAGAGAGAGGGAGACACAGAATCTGAAGCAGGTTCCAGGCTCCTCAAGAGGTCAACACAGAGCCCGATGCGGGGCTCGAACTCACGAACCCATGAGATCATGACCTGAACCTAGTCGAGACGCTTAACTGACTGAGCCACCCAGGCACCCCTCACCTACTTCTATTTAACATAAGACTTGAAGAGAATGCTTAGGATACATACTATCTGTGACACAAACAAACATGGAACAAAATAAAAGTCTCACTTTTGTTTTAGCAGTTCGTATGACCCTAAGCTTAAATAATGTCAATGTCAATCTCAAGGTATCAGAAATAATAGATTAACTCAGGCAAATTACGGGACATAAAATACACAGGGGCACCCTGGGGGGCTCAGTCAGTTAAGCGTCCGACTTCGGCTCAGGTCATGAACTCGTGGTTCGTGAGTTTGAGCCCTGCATCAGGTTCTCTGCCGTCAGCATGGAGCCACCTCTTCCCCCTCCATCCCATCCTCCCCCACTTATGCTCTCTCTCTCTCTCAAAAATAAATAAACATTAAAAAAAATACACAAAAAATTAACTGTGATGTATTTATTAGTGGTGCACAGCCAAAAAATACATCTAAAAATGAGACTGCATTCAAAATGCAGTTATAATTCTATGAGATTCTGTTACTATTTTAATTTCATCCCAACAAAGTAAAGGGCAAAAATGAAAAGTAAATTAGAAGCTAATGTGATGATCTGCTAACGAGGCACTTCATAATTCTGGAGAGACTGTATGATCCTGACTTGTAAACGAATAAGGAAAAACGAGACAGTGAGAAGTCCCCAAAGCTGACTGCACATATAACACTAAATGAAAAAGTCCCCAGAATCTACAGGCTAGGCAGGATCAGGGAGGATTTTTTGGTTTTTTTTGTACTACTGAAATATAATTGTATAATTGACATACACGTTCTATTAGTTTCAGGTGTACAAAATACGTTTTTGACAATGATATTTGTCCTTCAATGCTCACTGGGGGTAAGTGCAGTCACCACTGTTCAGGGAGCTCTTTAGAAGGTCATTTCTATTTTTTTTTTAAAACGTTTATTTTTGAGAGAGACAGCGAGTAAGCATGCATGCGGGCATGAGCGGGGAGGGGGCAGAGAGAGAGGGGAACAGACGATCTGAAGTGGGCTCTGCTTTAACAGCAGAGAGCCCAACGTGGGGCCTGAACTCACAAACTGTGAGATCCATGACCCGAGAATGGGTGCTTAACTGACTGAGTCACCCAGGTACCTCTAGAAGGTCATTTCTAATGTGTCTCTGCAGTGGATGTGAACAACTTCAGGTATGCGGCCAAAGGAGTCAGCTGGCCAAGCAGCTGAGTAGTGTGACGTGATCCCGAGGGGGACTACCAGAACTTTCAGAGTGGAGGGGGAGTACCCCTTTCTTTGTGAGTGATGCTAATGGCAGGAAAAGATACCACTGCCAGGCAAAGCAGGGAGCATGACTAAGGTTAACAGCACATCTTCTGACATGCACTTTACTCCGTTCTTTCTGCAAAAGGTATTTTGCTACCACTTTTCTGTGTATCTGCCCTGTCACCTCAGGAATAAGCTGGGACTATTTCTATTTGTCTTTCATATCTGTAGTTTTCAACACGTTAAAACTAATTCAGAAAAAGATACATACCCATTCACTCATATTACATACAGAGGAGTTCAAAGGCCACAGTCAAAAATGTAGCTATTGTGTCACTGTAGGAACTTCTCCAAGTCCACAAGCTGTTAACCTTAGACCTGGACACACCAGGTACTGGGGCAGGGAAGTGGAGGGGTGGCCACTTGGTGTGGCCTAGGGAAACAGTCAATAAAGCATACTCACAGGAGACAGCATCTTCAATCTGTGTCACGTTAGCAAAGTGGGCAGTGTTTGGGATGCCCAGACACCTCATGCCATGAGCGTGACGCCACTCCTGGGAGAAGAGAGAAGTGGAAGGACAATGTGAAATGGGAATAAATGAACACAGAATACAAACTCCATTCTATTCAGAAGCCCTAACGTGACCCCATGTCAAAGACTCCATGTAATGGCAGCACTCCTTCTGCAGTTTGCGTTTGTAAACAGCTGCCTATGACTGAGAAGAGGAAGTTATTTCAAAGCAGCATTGCATTGTTTTCCCCACGGGGTTGATATATAAAACCGACATTCTAGATCCAGATCCAATAGTGGTCCAGATAAAACCTGTATCAAGACCACAGAAAACAGCACAACTCTAATTAACCAGTCATCTCCCACGCACTCCCACCACCAGCATGAGTAAGCGTTACTGATGGCGGGTCAGCGTCACCTTTGTAAGCAAAGAAGGCTGCTTACCAGGAGTAAGCAAGGAGGTGAAGGAGAACAGGGAGAGACGATGACAATTTGGGCTCGGGGACGGCAAATGGCATGGGCTTTCTCCTGGGTGTCAATTCCAACGCATTGAAGGTAATATTGAGAAAGACTCAGAGACTACTCAGGGGCTCAACAGAAAAGACCCAGGATCAATTAGTATGGATGTCTGAAGGAGGGAGAGAGGAGTTCATATGAATTCTCTAACCCTGGCCTAGCAAATCTTTTCCATTTGTAAGATTTCCTTCCAAGTACTAGAAACCAAAGACAGAAACAAAACAAGGATGAATCCACTCACTGGAGTACCATCCAGATAATGCCTTGTCTCAAAACTTGCTTGATAAATGTTATCCTCTTAGTTCTTATTTTTCGAAGACGCAAAAGCCCATTTAAGACACAAAAAAGGAGGCGGTCAGTCCTTTCTCTGGTTTTGTATACTAGCAGTGGGTAGAGAAATGACCAAAGAGTCAGAGGATGGCCTAAGGTGCTGGCAGAAAGATATGAGAAGTATAAGAAACAGCAAGGGAAACGGAAATGAGGTTCAAACAGCAAGTGGCAGAATGCCTCCAGAAGCCATCTTAGGTGTAATGCTAGGCTAGTGTGGTGCCAAAGGTCAAATGCCACACGCTTGACTTTAGATCCACTCCTTCTTGCTTCCCTTAAGCTCTGGACGCTAACGCTTCTCTCGGGCTGTTCCTATCCTCTTTGAAAGTTGCATATTTCATACTTCAATTTCCAGGAGAAACGGCTCTGAATTCCTTACAGCAAAGTGTCGCTGGAAGGCCTTGGGACCTCGGTAGGTGTAATTTCCACATATCTCGCAGTTATAGTTGATGTTTAGACCGTGAAGCTTATACAACCAGTAGGGAATGGGCTGAAAGAGACCAGATAAGAATCAGTATTAGACTAGTGTCTGCGTCTGCATCCCGAATGGGCAACAGGAAGGGGGCAGTGCTGAACTTACTTTGCCATCCCAGCCCAGGGGCAGGTTTTTAGGGTTGTAAATGATCTCATTCTCTTCATCCTCACTTTCACTCTCACTGATCTGCTCTTCCTCTTCTTCTTCTCGCTCTTCTCCTGTCCTTGCCTGCTTGCGCTGCACATTTTCATGAGTAAGATGTCGCTGTTCCTAAGTCAGGTCCAGAAATGAAGAGGGAAGTGAGAAAAAGTAGTGCAGAACAAGAAGGGCAATTTCCTAATTTCCTACAACCTTGTTGATCCCTCACATCCAAGGATACGGTTTTCTTGCTTGTATAATAACAGGCAAGTCCTGCCTTCAGATCAGAACTCTTTATCAATAGGCTCTCCTGATCCTGAAGGAAAAAGTCAAAGGTCTTATGTCACTTGCCTCTGCTACTCAATGCGGCCACAGACGATCACAGAACAGAAAAAGAAGTCTTTTCTGTATCTAAAAATATTTCCTTACCCAGTCTTTTCTTCTCCTTCCTCGTCAAGATGACAACCTTCTAACTTGCCCTAACTCTCTCCTCATTCCAGTCCAAATTCCATTTGTTCCCAGATTTATGTGCTTAAAAAACAAAACCAAAACCAAAAACACCCGGGGTGCCTGGGGGGCTCAGTCGGTTAAGCGTTGGACTTCGGTTCAGGTCATGATCTCACCGTTTGTGAGTTCGAGCCCCTGTCAGACTCTGCTGTCAGCATGAAGCCTGCTTCGGATCCCCTGATCCCCTTTCTCCCTGCCCCTCCCCTGTTCACACTCCCCTCTCTCAAAAATAAACAAACGTTAAAAAAAGAACTTAATGGTACACTCTGCTTAAAAAAAACTTTTACTGGCTTCTTACTGTTTAAAGAACAAAGTCCAAATTTCCAACATAACTCTCCAAATTATTCCCTGACCACTCCCTCCCTTATAAGGCACACTCCACGCACACTGATTTTCTCATTATTTCTTAACATCTAGTTCCTCTTCGTGATATTTTACCTTAATCCTTACTGTTTCCTCTTCCTAGAACATTTTTTTCTCCCTCTTTCTAATCAGAAAATGCAGTCTCAATGTGTTGCAGCACACATCACATCACACTGCAGTTACTCGTCTCCCCCAAGCACAAAGTGGGCTTTTCAAGGTCAAGAAGCCATGTCATATTCACTATTGTACCCATGGATTTAGTACAATGTCTGGAAACCAACAGGTATCGATAAATGCTGAGATAACAGTAAAAATCATACCACTACACACTGAGAGCAACTTCTGAAAACCATTCTGACTGGAAGTCTAGAGAGTGGTGCCATCTGCCGGCAGGGAAACCAAAGTGCTCTCAAAGGAGGGAGAAAGTAAAAAGTCGTGTGTACACCTTATGTCATGGGTACAAATTAGCCTCCCAATCATCTTTGGAGGACTGGCAACCCAGACTGCCGACCATACTAGCACAGCCCAAGTTCACTGCGGGGAATAGCAGTGTCCCAGGTTCCAAGACCTAGCCACCCTTTTACTGAAAGCGGCTGAGAACCAACAGGTGACTCTAGTTTTACAGCTATTACATGCAAGGTCCTCAAACAAGAGCATAATGAAAACATCCATGGCAACAAAGACATATAAACAAGCTACTGAGTCAGAGCCACCTGTTCAAAAGGCGATCTGAGCATCTGTATAGGGAAATGCTCTGAGAGCAGCTGACAATTATACAAAGCAGAGACTATCCAAAAGGCTGGTCTTCTGCAGGACTCCCAGAGATCCTGACCTTCTCTGGATGAGTGCTGCCCTTTCGTCTACCTTCTCTTCTCTGAAAGAGTCATTTCCCTTCTCCTCCTTTCTGAGAAAAGCATTCTGGGTTTGATTAGGGCTTTTTCTACTCCAACTCACCCTTCAGCCCTTTCTTGAAAGAATATTCAAGATGCAGTTCACAGCCAGCTTTGTACCACTAACATTCTAACCCTAGCAAATTCCTTATAATCTTCTAAATATGTAAGTAAGGCCTTTTCATAGTAAAAATCATACCTAAACTGTTATAAATAGATTTTTCTCCTACTTGCCTTCTGTTTCCTGGGTCATCTTCTAGGTATATTCTGGAATGCAGGCAAAGAACCTGCAACATTCTGGATACTATACTGAGAGGGGAGTCTCTTCTCTCTGCTTGGCCTTGGAAATATCGCTTAACAAAAGGCACTTAAGAACAGAGGGGACTTCACTAAAGGCCCAAGTACCCTGAGAGAACCCTATTTTCTGCTGAAGTAGTTTAACATCTACCCTTTTCTCTTTTGATCCTAAAAAAAACAACTAAGAATTCACATTTCTGACTCCTATATCTTGTATCTTATAGCTCTCAGCAGAGTCCATTGCTTACCCCAAGAATCTCTACATATTCGTAGATCTGGGCTTCTAGGAAGGCAATGTCTTTGTTCCTCTCAGTGTCGCTGGAAACAAGAAACAAGCCATATCACTCAAGAGTTCTTTTGCCCAATGCCTTATCCCCTGTATCTGGGAACATTTATTCCAAGGGTGCATTAAAAACTACAAGCATGTGACAAATGTCATGCTGTGAAAGCAAATGTTCTATTCAACTTAGGACTTGCTGACAAAAGTATTAAGGTTCTTTCTTGGAATGCTCAGAAGCTTCCTCTTTGACCTCATTCTAGAAGGTGAAAAACACATGGAGACATTTAAATTTCCATCATCATAATCTACAAAAGAAATGTGGTGTAGGAGGCAAGCTCTGGGATTGGCAGACTTGGGCCCAAATCCTGACCCTGCTACTTAGTCACTGTGAGATAGTGGGCACATTCCATTACTTTTCTGAGTCCTTATCTGCAAAAAATCGGGATAACTACTTTTCAGAGTTGTTGTAAGCATTACGAAAAACTCATATTTAAAAAATACCCTGTACAAGCATGTGGCTCGAGAATAGATTCAACTACAGGAATAAAAGGTACGGCATAAGGAATATAGTCAGTGGCATCGCAACAGCGTTGTAACGTGACAGACAGTAGGTACGCTTGTGGGAAGCATGGCATAGAGCAGAGAGCTGTCAGGGGCGCCTGAGTGGCTCAGATGGTTAAGCGTCGGACTTCAGCTCAGGTCATGACCTCACAGTTTGTGGGTTCAAGCCACGCGTTGGGCTCTGTGCTGATGGCTCAGAGCCTGCAGCCTGCTTCGGATTCTGTGTCTCCCTCTCTCTCTTGTGTGTCTCCCCCTGCTTATGCTCTCTCTCAAAAATAAAGAAACATTAAAAAAAAAATTAAAAAAAAAGCAGAGAGCTGTCAGATCACTAGGTTGCACATCTCAGACTAATGTAACATAGGGTCAACTATACTTCAGTTCAAAAAAAAGATTCAATTGTCAAGAGCCAAAAGAAACTTAGAAGAGTATTTCCCGACCCTATTCAGCCTCCATCTCCTCCTGAGGTGACAAAAAGTACCTACTCTCAATCAGTGGAGTACGGACTGTCCTTGGTTTACAACGATAGCACTGCCGTTTGCAGGGAAAAAAGGGCAAACTAGACCTCTCTGAATCAATAATGGCGATAAAACAGGCTGCTGTGGCAAAAATTCTGCATGGGAAAATTTTAAAACTATCCACCGAGGTGCCACACCAGCTACTTACCGCTTGGTGCCTTTTGACTTGGGGTTTTTGGCAAACAGGGAGGTGTCGAGTGACTCCAGGGACTTTCCTTTGGTGCTGAAGAGCCTCTGGGCTCGCTCTTCTAGGGTCCTAAGGAGACGGGAGGAGCAAAAGATTTCAGAGTTCTTTTATCATATAGGCCTGCATATTTCTGCAGTGCGCGGTGACAGGAAAGAATGGAATCAGAGCCAGTTATTGTGCAAACACACAGTAAAATGAGACAGTTCTGATAGAAAAAGCAGTTTCTTACCCACCGCACTTCAAGCCTAAAGCTAAGAGTGCAGATTTCAATCTGTCCAGACCCAGGGAGGCCAACTCCTACATAAAAAAGAGACAAGTTACAATTTTATATAAACAGATTCTGAGAAACAACAAAAGGCTCAAACTTAGGTGTTCGCAGGCTCGTGTGCGGGTGTTCTTGAAGCTGTGGCAAAACCACACATTCCATAGCCAAAACCTAGCAGTAAGTTCAAATTCTCCAAAGGACTGACTCTGTGGTCAAGTTCATACGTAATCATATTGGTAGTGATTACCTCCGCTATAGTTTAATATAGTTAGAATTATTTTATTTTACACTTTTCAAAGTCGTTGGCTTAATTTTTTTCTTTCTATCGTTATCTTTCCACATTCTTCGTAGATGCCTGGTGCCAGGAACTGGTGTCTTATCATAATAGGTTCACGGCATTAGAGAAGACGACTGAGTGGCTCTTCTGAGCAGTGAACAGGCGAGACCAGTACAGTTGCTAAAGAAAACAGGGGCGCTTGGGTGGCACAATTGGTTAAGTGTCCGACTCTTGATCTTGGCTCAGGTCATGATCTTGCAGTTGGGGAGTTTGAGCCCCACACTGGGCTCTGTGATGATGGTGCAGAGCCTGCTTGGGATTATCTCATTCTCTCTGCCCCTCCCCCATTTGTGCATGCTCTTTCTCCAAATAAATAAACAAACTTAAAAAAAAATAAAAAGAAAACATACTTCCCAGGAGGAGAATGCAGACAGGTCAAGATGGGCTCCAGCATGGGTCAGGGCACTGCTGGTCTCTTTCTAGCAAGAAGAACAGGAAGATCCACGTTTAGAATGAAGGCAAAGGAGACACCTATCTAAATTACCAGGTGGTGGATGGTCCCCTCCTGGTACACATGTGTGACTAGGAATCAAATTCCCGTAAGAGCAGAGCCAAAGAAAGATGGTCATTCTCTCCCTCAGAGTTCAGGAGAACTCAAGTTTATCATCAGGAGTGAAAATACATGGTACAGACTTCTAGCATATAATCTTTTCAGTTTCTGGGCAACAGGAGCCACCCAGCAGTAATGACACGGTGAAAATCCTGAGCTCAGCCAATGGCAAGGAGGCCCTGACAAATCTCATTCCCAAAGTATGCATGGAAAGAAAACCTGACATAACTGGCAAAGGACACCTCATAGTTACAACTGATCCTGAGGGATCGGTATTAATGCCCTAAGATAGAGGATCAATATTAAAGCACAATAATTAATTCAATTCCTGCGCTTGTCCTCTCCCAACCCCACTGAAGCTCACCGGCCATCCAGGAAAGGTACCATTCTCCCACTTCTTCTCAAACTCGTTCTGAATCTTTCCAAAAAGTTCATTCTGATCTTGCAGGGGCTTCACTCGATCTGTGTAATCTTGAAGGTATTCAAGCAGCATCTCCAGGTATCTACAGAGGAACAAGCAATACAGAGAAAGCAATGAGAGTTTTTATGTTTTGCATAGATTTTTTATGTCCCGTAAAATACAATCATAATCCTAGTAACACCAGTTTTTAAAAGCAGTAATACTAAATTTTAGAAGGGGCTTGCAATTGACTTTTTTCCTATAATCTTGATTCTGACTTTTCTGACCTCATTTCATTCTCATGATATAATTTCAAACACTAAAATCTTAACACAAAAGATTTCAAGTAAAAGAAAAAAACAAGAGAGGAAGGAGTACAGATCACTAACCCGGGGCATAAAACCACAAACAAAATTTTCCATCTATACATCAGAACCAGGCACCTCACTTCAGTCACAATGAGAAATTCTCATCTTTTTCTTATTAAACTCCAAAGACCCAGATTCCTGAATGATACTTCCTTCCACAATGAAACAAATTTAAGAACAGCATGGGCATAAGATCCCAGATGTGCCAACAAATGCATCTTTTCCTAGAGCCAGAGTATGACAAATGCTTAAAAGACTATGTCATTCAAAATCCGTATCCTCCAATAAACCTGGAAGTCGTTTGTGTCCTTGTTCCAGGCAATAAAATGCAAAACTCTGCCATCCAATCTTTACATGAAATAACCTCCTAATCAAATCCAGTAGAGCCTAGCAGCTGGCAAAGCCCACCTTTTATATTCGGCATTCTTCCTTTCTTTAGGAATGTCAAATAATTGGTCAAAGATGGACAGATATGTGATATAATCCAGCTTCTGAAAGGAGAAATGACAAGAGATTCAGTTAGGTATCTGCACCAAGTTATGCTATAGTCTCCAATAAATGAAGATCAAAACTGAGTGCTAACAAAGTAACAAGGCCCGGCTCATCTTTGTCTTTTCCCTCCCCATCATTTAATTCCTGCACTAGTGGGCTGTTAATTCCACAGCACTGAGTAGACCACCAGACACGAAATGAACTCTGCAAAATAAAGATCAAATCAACAAACAGTAAACTAAAGAAACATTTGTCAAACACTAACTATATGCGAGGCACTTGAAAACTGACACCCACTACAGCCTAAACTAAGGTCCTGAAGGTAACATTTGTGCATTCATACAGTCACTTATTAAGCATCTTTGGACCAAATACATGGATACAAACGAGAACAAAATAGGTACAGGACCTGCCCTCACGGAGCTTAAAGTACAGTCCCTGAACTTTTGGGACATTTCCTCACAACCCCATAAGGAACTTAATCATACGCTTCCTTGTGAACTTTCTGAGATTGTCACATTCAGTCTCAACTCTTGTGATAAAAGACACTAAGTAACCCTTTACTGGCACAGATTATGTTTTTATATTTTTCATATACCTAGTACTATGTGCATCTAACACAGGAGCTCAGTATGTGTTTGAGGGTTTTTTTTTTTTATGTTTATTTTAGAGAGAATCTGTGTAAACAGGGGAGGGCCAGAGAGAGAGAGGGAGAGAGAGAATCCCAAACAGGCTCCACACTCAGCACAGCGCCCAACGTGGAGCTTGATCTCATGACCCTGAGATCGTGACCTGAGTGGAAATCAAGAGTCAGACACTTAACCGACTGAGCCACCCAGGTACCCCTCTGTTTCAGTTTTTTTTTTTTTTAATTTTTTTTTTCAACGTTTTTTTTTATTTATTTTTGGGACAGAGAGAGACAGAGCATGAACGGGGGAGGGGCAGAGAGAGAGAGAGAGACACAGAATCGGAAACAGGCTCCAGGCTCTGAGCCATCAGCCCAGAGCCTGACGCGGGGCTCGAACCCACGGACCGCGAGATCGTGACCTGGCTGAAGTCAGACGCTTAACCGACTGCGCCACCCAGGCGCCCCCCCTCTGTTTCAGTTTTTTAAAAAAAATATACTTTAAGGGTGCCTGGGTGGCTCAGTCGGTTAAGCGTCTGACTCTTGGTTTCGGCTCAGGTCATGACTTCACAATCATGATCTCATGCTGGGTGTGAAGCCTGCCTAAGTGTCTCTCTCTCTCTCTCCATTTGCCCCTCTCCATCTCGCAAACGCACGCATGCATGCTTCCTCAAAAAGTTTTTTTTTTATATTTACAAAAGCAAAACATGCTTATATTAAGCAACAAAATTCATTAATAAAATACTATGCTTGGGGTGCCTGGCTGGCTCAGCTGGTAGAGCACGCGTCTCTTATCTCAGGGTCATGAGCTCAAGCCCCAAGTTGAGTGTAGGGCGTACTTAAATAAAAATAAAATAAAATGCTCGTTGTGTTCACTATAGAAACTTTTCATTTTGAATACTATTTCATTCCAAGAAAGCACATCACCTCTTTAAGATTTACATAATGGTTACAAAACACAAGGCAGATAATCTAATTGCTTCCTGTCCAGGAGCCCCAGCCTGATGTCCTGACTCCCCCGTAGAATCAGAACCACTCTCCCCATAACCCCCCAGGTCCTACCTCTGAGGCCTTCAGGTTAATGTATTTGAGGTAACAGTCATGGAGGTCAAGGTAACGACCATATCCCTCTTCATCTGTGAACTCCACCAGATCTGAAAGTATCAAAGATACCAGTGATTCAGACATTAAAGACCACTTTCTTGGACCTGGCTTTTCAAACGGACTGCTAGTTCTTTGTTTCATGACACAGCCCTTCACCCAAATGTCCTCCCTATACTCACGAAGTGAACAAACTTCAATTTTCCAGGTCAGCGAATCTGAGCTAGGGTAGCACAAAAATCAGTATTTTCTCCAAGGCCAATTTAGGATGTTAGTACAGCTCAGAAACCAGCAAAGAGAAAACCGGCAAGAGACCCTGGCTATGAATTTCTCTGGGGCTTTGGGTGAAAATCTGAGCTCTGTCATTAACCTGCACTTTTGTTTAGTGCTAGAGGGAAAGGGTAAATCCTACTTACTTTGTGCCTCTTCACTTGGATTCTCTCGAGCCTTCAGAAGCTCTTCAAATTCCACTGACATTGGCACACAGATCTGAGGGGAGAAAAGAGAAAAATTCACGTGGATTTTTCAACAAAAAAATTGCAACGTCACAGAAATGGGCTGTACAGAAAGTTGGACTTCTGACACTTTAGACTTGAGTTTTCATTATGAGTCTACTATTCTCCAATTACCTCGCTTTTTCTTTTGACTAAAAACTGCTAAAGTAACACTTGCTCACAAAAACTCAAAATGGGGGCGCCTGGGTGGTGCAGTCGGTTAAGCGTCCGACTTCAGCCAGGTCACGATCTCGCGGTCCGTGAGTTCGAGCCCCGCGTCGGGCTCTGGGCTGATGGCTCAGAGCCTGGAGCCTGTTTCCGATTCTGTGTCTCCCTCTCTCTCTGCCCCTCCCCCGTT
Organism: Lynx canadensis; assembly: GCF_007474595.2. Taxonomy (NCBI): domain Eukaryota; kingdom Metazoa; phylum Chordata; class Mammalia; order Carnivora; family Felidae; genus Lynx; species Lynx canadensis. The sequence continues at coordinate 28,989,617 of NC_044310.1, forward strand.
CATGCTCTGTCTCTCTCTGTCCCAAAAATAAATAAACGTTGAAAAAAAAAAAAATTAAAAAAAAAAAACAAAACTCAAAATGAAGGGGTGCCTGGGTGGCTCAGTTGGTTAAGTGTCCAACTTCGATGCAGGTCATGATCCCACAGTTTGAGTTCGAGCTCCATGTTGGGCTCTGTGCTGAAAGCTCAGAGCCTGGAGCCTGCTTCAAATTCTGTATCTCTCTGTGTGCCCCTCCCCCGCTTATTCTCTGTCTCTGTCTCTCTCTCTCTGAAAAATAAACATTAAAAAAAAAAAAAATGAAAACCCCAAATCCCCCTTTAATTCTGCTGAAAATAGGTAAGCACTATTAAGAGATGTTTCCTTTTTTTTTTTTTAAACGTTTATTTATTTTGAAAGACAGCAAGTGAGGGAGGGGCAGAGAGAAAGACAGAGAATCCCAAGCAGGCTCCACGCTGTTAGTGTGGAGTCTGACATAGGGCACGAACTCATGAACCGTGAGATCATGACCTTAGCAGATATCAAAAGCTGGATGCTTAACCCACTGAGCCCCCCAGGAGCCCCAAGAGACCTTTTTTTTTTTTTTTTTTTTACTGTTTATTCATTTTTAAGAGAGAGATAGAGCACGAACGGGAGAGGGGCAAAGAGAAGAAAGGGAGACACAGGATCCAAAGCAGGCTCCAGGCTCTGAGTGGTCAGCACAGAGCCTGACTTGGGGCTCGAGCTCACAAACCGTGAGATCACGACCTGAGCTGAAGTCTGCCGCCCAACCGACTGAGCCACCGGGGAGTCCCTCCCAAGAGGCCTTTTTATAGGTTTCCAAACTTTGCTGAACATTTAGGATCACCTGGGGAATGGTTTAAAAAATCTTGATGCCCCTGACACCAATTAAATCAGAAGGGTGGGGAAGGTAGCAACACTTTTTCAAGATCCCCAGAGGATTCAAATATATCCACCAAAATTTGGAAACCCTTGTTCCATATATTTAAATATACACATTTGTACAAGCACACACAGGCATGTGCAAGGTTTTTCACATAATTGGACCTTTTCTCCCCCCACTTAGTGTATCTTGGGCATCCTTCCAACATTTTTTGAAACTATGTATTCCTTATCATCTTTCTACCAGGGCTGGAATAAGGTTAATACATCAGAATGGTACTCATGTCTTGTCTCTTGGATGGCAAAACACTTTACACTCTACACTTCAAAAGGGTGGGAAGACTTATGTTGGTGTGAGAAAGCACCTTCTTCTCCTACCCCTGAACTTCAATGTCTTCTTTCTGGTACTTTCAGTCTTCTCCTTTCTCTACCTGCTCCTTTAAAACATGCACGTCTTCCTTATGACCCTCCTGTCTCTCCTCTTTTTTTCTGCCAGTCTTTTAAATGCCTGTTTCCCCCTTGGGGCGCCTGGGTGGCGCAGTCGGTTGAGCGTCCGACTTCAGCCAGGTCACGATCTCGCGGTCCGGGAGTTCGAGCCCCGCGTCGGGCTCTGGGCTGATGGCTCGGAGCCTGGAGCCTGTTTCCGATTCTGTGTCTCCCTCTCTCTCTGCCCCTCCCCCCGTTCATGCTCTGTCTCTCTCTGTCTCAAAAATAAATAAACGCTGAAAAAAAATTAAAAAAATAAATAAATAAATAAATAAATAAATGCCTGTTCCCCAATCCATACTTCTGCTTCCCCGTGATCCACTTTTGGCCCCTGTGACCAGATTTCCATTCCCACTACTTTGATGAAGCAGCAATCCTGGCACTTAACGGTCAACAACAAGTGATGCCAGTGGCCTCCTTTCTGAAAGTCTTTTGCTTAGCTTTTCAGTAAGACACACTACCTAGAGCTGTTGTTTGACCTCTGTGATAGAAGTGTTCCCAGGACACGGTTCATTTAGGTACCTTATTGTCATCGGTATGCCCTCAAGGCACGTGGAAAAGCTTGACCTCTACCTTCACACTGCGTCTCTTTCTCAGAACTCTATGATTCATGGCTTCAACCATCATATCTAAGATAATTCTCAGATCTAAATCACAAGGTTTTATCTCTTGCCTAAACCCCAGTCACCTAACTTCTACCACTCACGGAACACTCCTACCTATATACACTATCACCTGAAAAGCTACATATACGAAAACCCATTTTCCACTGCATATGGGTTACCTCTTTCTTCTTTATTTCCATCAAGGGAACAAACAACTTAACTGACTGAGCCACCCAGGCACTGCCCCCCCACCCCCCATTCTTAAACAAAACAAAACAAAGCATGATTGGGCAGGGAGAGCCTACACTGTGATTTAGACAGGACAAAGTCTTTAACCTCCCAATGGGGAGCTGTGGAGCAAAGACTACTCATTCCAAGAGTTTCTCAGTGGATGGAAATAGCCAGGCCACAGTACCCTCACTGTGCTCAGTCACTGGCTGGGGATATCCAGGAAGAGTATGGCTTTGGTCTAAAGATGAGGGGGAGACTGAAAGCACTGGAGTTGTAGGATGTCAGCTAAATATCTGCTTGCAGCTAAATGGCAGGTTCTTTTTTGAAGGGACATCTAAATGGCACATCTCTATTCTCTTTACACCTTTCCTTTAGTGTGCTTTTCGGGCAGGTTTGGAAAAAATACTTTCTAAGTACCATACCTCATTTGGGTGTTTACGATGGAATTCTTTTATTTGCTTGAGTCTGTTATAAAATTCGGCAAATTCATTGGGTCCTGAAATGGCATTGAGTTCCTCCTTCCGTAACCTACAATTTCAGGAAAAATCCAAAGAACATAGTACACACAATCAGTCCTTTAATCGTGGCTCCTCAGAGGCATGAACTTCTGGACTAGCTGGGACTAGCACTTACCCATCCTTATCATCGTATAAATCCCGCAGGTTCCCACTGACTTCCATATACCTCTGAAAGGCAAACACAAAACCCATCAGAACAGTAATCTGGAACTACAGGGCTCAGCAACCAACAGGGCCCACTAGTCAAAGGTCAGGGAAACCTTGAGAGATGTGGTGGTAAAAGTTCCTGCGCTTTCTGGTACCCTAAACTGACAGCGCTGTTCCCGCTTAGTTTTTAAAACACGTCAAGGTGAAGACTACCTAAGTGACACGTTTTGAAGGGTGGAGTGTTCCTATATTTACATCCTACTGATACTTAACTTTCCCTGGAAGAGTCAGAGAATCACATAAGAGTGTCACCCTCTAAACAGCAGTTCCCACCCTCAAAAATAAAAGTTCCCTACCTCTTGAGGGTAGCTCAAGAGGACTTTCACTACTTGACAAAGCTTGACTGAGTGCACAGGCTAAGTAAAAATCTCACAGCTTACTTTGGATTCAAACTCAAGATAGCACAGTTCCCTCTTCAAAACTTTTGGGACCAGATTTCACTTCAGAATTTGGAAATTTTAAGTTGGAAAATGATTACATATTATGCAACATCCCTACTGGCATCTGGAACACATATTAGTAATCCTGCAATGAAAACGATGCATTATTTACTAAGTGGGATAAAGGCCATAAAAAGCCTTTTATCTGTTCAGATCAGATTTTGCCACCAAGTAATTAAAAAACAAAAAAATAATACGGTCCCCATCCCCACCCAAAAAACATAGAAACTCTTTTGTTTTCACAATATTTTTTGTAAAGTTTCTTTTCTTTTTTTTTTTTTTTTTAACGTTTTATTTATTTTTGAGACAGAGAGAGACAGAGCACGAACGGGGGAAGGTCAGAGAGAGGGAGACACAGAATCTGAAACAGGCTCCAGGCTCTGAGCTGTCAGCACAGAGCCTGACGCGGGGCTTGAACTCACTGACCGCGAGATCATGACCTGAGCCGAAGTCGGCAGCTTAACCAACTGAGCCACCCAGGCGCCCCAAGTTTATTTATTTTCAAAGGGAGAGGGAGAGGCAGAGAGAAAACCAAGCAGGCTCCATGCTATCAGCACAGAGCCCTACGAGGGGCTCGACCCCACGAATTGTGAAATAATGCCTGAACCAAAAGACTTGGACACTTAACTGACTGAGCCACCCAGGCACCCCCATTTTCACAGTATTTTTGATTTGAGAATTTAGATAAGGAACTAGGAGCTAATAATACTAATCATTTCCTGCACCGAGAAACTCTGATTAGGTCTTTCAATCTTTTTTTTTTTTTTTAAGTATTTATTTAGGGGCACCTGGGTGGCTCAGTCGGTTGAGCATCCGACTGCAGTTCAGGTCATGGTCTCACAGTTTGAGCCCCGCATCGGGCTCTGTGCTAACAAACAGCTCAGAGCCTGGAGCCTGCTTCAGGTTCTGTATCTCTGTCTCTCTCTCTCTCCCCCCTCCCCTGCTCATGTTCTGCCTCTCTCTGTCTCTCAAAAATAAATAAATGTTCACACACAAAAAAATGTCTTAAGTATTTAAAAATTTTTATTTTTTTTTTTAATTTACTTTTGAGAGACAGAGAGAAAGACAGAACACAAGCAGGGGAGAGGCAGAGAGAGAGGGAGACACAGAATCCGAAGCAGGCTCCAGGCTCTGAGCTGTCAGCACAGAGCCCAATGCAGGGCTTGAACTCACAAACCGTGAGATCATGACCTGAGCCAAAGTCGGACGTTTAACTGACTGAGCTACCCAGGCGCCCCATAAAAAAAATGTACTCATTTAGAGAGCAAGAGAGTACAAGTTGGGGTGCAGGGGGAGAGGAGAGAACCCCAAGCGGCCCAAGCCGGCTCTACGTTGTCAGTGCTGAGCCCTATGCAGGGTGTGAACTCATGAACCAAACCGTGAAATCATGATCTGAGCCGAAGTCAGATGCTCAACCTACTGAGCCACCCAGGCGCCCCAGGTCTTTCAATCATTTCTAAACAGATTTCAAATACATGCAAGAGAAGAGAGCACAGTATAATGAACCTTCATTTACCTATCACTCAGCATTAAATGAGCAACTAAGTTGCATTAAGTTAATCAACATTTTGATTTTGCTCCACTTTCTAAAAGTAAGAAACTGAACGAAGTAAATGCAATTTGGTAGGGAAAAACACTTCAAATACTTCAAAACAATACCTTGAGGGGAAAACACTAACATTGAGCATTCTTTTTGGGGGAGAAGGGATAGTACCTTTTGTGCCTGGGCCACCGACTTAACTATTCTTTGCACATCATGGGACACGGGATGCTATGAATAAAAGGTCCCCATTCACAGAAGTGAGGAAGCGCAGTTCAGTATCCTCGGGTTTGGCAGCCGCGAGGACATCTCCAGGCAGACAACCCACGACCGGTCAGTCTGGTGGTTACCTTCGGCCAAGGTTCATGTTGGGACCCCGCACCCCGCCTCCCCCTCTCTTTTCCAGCTCATCCCGACCCAAAGAGAAGCGGACAACGCAGTACTCACATCTTGCATGGCCCGCGTGCGGTGGTCGGAATTGATCTGGTCCCGGAGCTGAAGAAAAGCAAACGGTGACACAGATGCCGTTAGTCGGAATTCTGAAGGTGGAAAGGCCGCCGGAGGGCGGAGCTTACCCGCCCAGGTCCCAGCGGCTGTAGCCGAGGCCTCGGGGAGCGCGGCGCCTCCGCGGGCGGTAACCATGGCGGAGCTTGGAGAGGGAGCCCTGGAGGGAGCAGGAGGCCCGGAGCGGGAAGGGTCTGAGGGCCAAAAAAAGCTCCCCGAGGTTAAACACCGGAACGGGGCCCAGCCTCGACGTAGCCCTTGCCCAGGCCCCCACTCACCGTGGACTTCTTAGTGAGCATCTCTTTGGCCATGACGTCCATGAGCCGTTCCTTTTCCTCATGATACCGCCGCTGCTGCTCTAGAATTGTCTCCATTTTTCGTCCTCCGCTGCACCTCGATTCACACCACCGACACGGCCGGAAACGACTCCCGCCGCTTTGCGCGCCCGCGCCCCGCGCTGAGCGTCCGGCTGCACCAAAGTTCCGCGGGTGCCGGAAGTGCCTCTGGGACTCGAAGAAAAGGGAGCCTCACAAGGAGAGCACAGTCCGTGCTGTCGAGATCGCCGCAGTGCCCCCTGCTGGCCGGAGGTGTGGCGGAGCGAGGCCGAGCGGTTTGCAGGTGCCTCTAGAGGGCGTCCAGAAATTCTGGCATCTGAGGTTAAGAGGCCGGCTTTCTGGGCTTTTATGAGGCGGGCAGGACAGGCAGGGACATGGTGGACTGAGTAGTTGGAGAACGTGGATGGGAGCTGGGAGACCGGAACTTGAGTCTTTAGCTTTCATCGTGACCTCTGACAACGTTTTTCCCTTCAATGGACCTCAGTGTCCTTGTCAGTAATTTTTTTTTTTTTTTTTAAAGAAATTCGCATGTGGAGGACACCTAATTGTCTGTAAGCAGGGGGCTGGTAAAATAAAATATGGTGGGGCGCCTGGGTGGCTCAACTGGTTAAGCCTTTGACTCTTGATTTTGGCTCAGGTCCTGATCTGGGATGGAGACCCACAGGTGGGGCTTCCTGCTAACAGCAGGGAGCCTGCTTGAGATTCTCTCTCTCCCTCTCTCTTCCCCTCCCCCGTGAACACATATGCTCTCTCTCTCTCAAAAATAAATAAACATTTAAAAAGTAATTGTCAAAAAAATTGAATTTATAAAAAAATAAAATATGGTACATCCGAGCAGTGAAATGCTATACAGCTTCATAAAAAAAGAATGAAGCAAATTTCTAGGTATGGAAATTAAGACATATTCCCATATAGTCAGACGTTCATAGCAGCATTATTTATAATCAACAAAAACTGGTTGCAGCCCCAACATCCATTAAGTGGTGAATGGTAAACAAAATATGGGACATTATTCAGCAGTCAAGGAATGCTACAATATGAATGAACCATGAAAATATCACATTCACTAAAAGAAGCCATATACAAAAAATGTCATAGGGTATATGCAGATGAAATGTCCAGAAAGGCAAGTCTATGGAGATGAGTGGTTGTCGCTGGAGGTGAGAGCGGAGTGACAGTAAATTTGGTGGCGATAGAAATGTTCTCAAATTTGATTATGGCAATGATTGTTCCACAACTGTATTAAATTTGCTCAAGGTAATTGAACTGTACACTCAAAGTGGGTGAATTTTATGGTATGTAACTTATCCCTCAATCAAGCTGTTAAGGGGATGCCTGGGTGGCTCAGTCGGTTAAGCATCTGATTTTGGCTCATGTCATGAGCTTGCAGTTCATGGGTTCCAGACACACATCGGGCTCTGGGCTGACAGCTCAGAGCCTGGACCCTGCTTCAGATTCTGTGTCTCCCTTGCTCTGTGCCCCTCCCCTACTCATGCTCTCTCTCTCTCTCCCTCTCTCTCTCAAAAATAAATAAGCATTAAAAAATAAAAAATAAATCTATTAAAAGAATCTATATGAACTCAATGAAGTTCAACACTAATTGTTAATGAGGAGACAGCCTGGAAGATCTGATACAGGAGGGAAATTTTTCTTTGTATATACCCAGCATGAAAAGTTTTTTTTCTTAACTTATACATGCATTATTTTTTCAAATTAAAAAATAAACTAAAAACTAAAAATGGAGAGGGGTGCCTACGTGGCTCAGTCAGTTGAGTGTCCAACTCTTGGTTTTGGCTCAGGTCATGATCTCTCTGTTTCATGGGTTTGAGACCTGCATCGGGCTCTGAGCTAACAGTGTGGAGCCTGCTTGGAATTTTTGCCTCCCTCTCTTTCTGTTCCTCCCTGACCTACATTTTCTCTGTCTCTTAAAATAAATAAATAAACTTAAAAAAAAAAAAACCTAAAAATTAAGGGATGCCTAGGTGGCTCGGGTGATTAGGTGTCCAACTTCAGCTCAGGTCACGATCTGAAGATTTGTGGGTTTGAGCTCTGCATTGGGCTCTCCACTCTCAACTCAGAGCCTGCTCAGATCCTCTGTCTCCCTCTCTCTCTCTGTCCCTCCCCCACTCTTGCTTTCTCTCTCAAAAATAAACATTTTTAAAAAGTCTAAAAATGGGATACCCGGGTAGCTCAGTTGGTTAAACATCTGATTTTGGCTCACGTTATGATCTCACAGTTCGTGGGTTCCAGACCCGCGTCGGGCTCTGGGCTGACAGCTCAGAGCCTGGAGCCTGCTTCAAATTCTGTGTCTCCCTCTTTCTCTGCCCGCCCCCCTACTCATGCTCTGTCTCTCGAAAATAAATAAAACGTTAAAATAAATAAATAAATAAATAAGCCCTAAAAATTAAGACACACATATGTACATGCATGCTTAACAAAAAAGGAACTAGGAAGTTATAGTATCTCCAGCAATTTTTAGTGATTTGCCTCTTCTCTTTACTTTTAGGAATTCTCCAATTTTTCTACAATGAGAACGCGTTGCTTTATGTTTTTCAAAGTTTGAAAAATAACGCAGGCATAATGACTCTCATCTTGCCTGCTGATGGGGTGTTGTGAGGGTTATATGTCTAAAAATTTAAACAAGATCTAAACCGCAGGGAGAGCACTCCAGGCAAAAGTCCTCACCAGAGGCTTTTCTTGCACCTCTAGAAAAGAGGTGGGAAATCTCCATTCAAGATTGGAGAGACTGTGTTGGGGGGCGGGGGGGGGGAGGATTTGGGATCTATGATATATCATCAAATATAAGATGTCATCAAATGTTAACTCCATCATTATGTTCCACTAAGAAAGAAGAAAAAATTGGCCATCTATGTCACATCTACCCATTATACAATGCATCTGGCTTTCTGGGATGTTAAAGACGAAAAATATTTATCTTGGATCAATGACACAGTACCTGTACATCTCTCTCTGAGGTGGGTGGACCACTTAAGCAAAACCATTCACCTCCGTCCCCTAACACCTCCTTCTCCGGTCTATCAAATCAGTCACCGAGTCCTGTCTTTTCCACTCCTGATGCCACCTGCCTCTTTATCTCTCACCTGGACCAGTGCGCTAGCTTCCTACAGAGCCTGCTCATCTTACCCCTTCAATCCATTATTCATGCTGCAGTCAGAGTGATCATCTTATGCCCCTGCTGAAACATTTCCACTGGCTGCTTACCCGCAGGGTGAGGTCTGTTTAACTTGGCATTCGATTTTTTGTGACCTGGCTTCTGCCTGCCATTTTAGTCTCTTGGCACTTCCTCCAAATGAAATTACTTGCTGCTTCCCCAAAGCGCCATATGTTTTTTCAAGCCTCCCGTTCTTTGCACCAGCTGTTTTCTATGCTTGGACTACTCTTCCTCCACAAGTATTTATTGAACAAGTAGTAAGTGCCGGGAGTTGAAAATAGAAGGGTGAGCAAGGCAGGCGCGAGCCCAGCCTTCACAGAAGCCGTTGGGAGAAAGTGACAAAAATGTAAACATATAATTATCAGTTGTAAGGACACATGTTGGGTATTTGTAAAGGTTTGTTGAAAAATGGCAACCACAGTCTCAGAAAGTTTAGGACTTGCATCGGGCCCGGGAGGCAGTCTGAAAATAATCCACCTGTGATTACCTAGGTGACTTTGGGGAACTGGCAAGCGGAGTCTGCACCTCTGTGAAGTGGAAAAATGCCCGCCTCATAGGATTTCTGGGAGGATTTAGTATGAGATACATATGATCGCGTGGTTCTGCCGGACCGGAGGGCCCCTCCCCCACGAGGCCCTAAGGCCCACTCGCTCTGCAGCTCGGGTCCCCACCCCAAGAGGCGGCGGGCAGGACAAGGAGTGCCCCACGCCGCGCGTGCCGGGAGCGCGCCCCCGACCGTCGGGGGGCCGAGGGCGGGGCAGGGGCCGCGGGCGACCGACACCCGGGGTGGGGAGCAGCGCTCCGCCCCATCTCCCCACTTTGGGGGACAACCCCCCTCGCTCACTCCCGCCTCCGCCCCTGAATCACGGGGGGGCGGGGCCGTGACCCATTCATGCCGGGAATCGGATCCAGATGTTCCCGCGGCGCGTGCAGCTGCATCCTTGCCTTTTTTGGCAAAAAACGTGCGGCCCCGAGCGGATCCCGGGCCGCCTCCGCTAATCCTCGGGAAGAGGGGGAAGGGGGCTGAGGGTCTGGGCCCAGACTGGGAATCCGCACCGGGTGCTCAGCGGGATTTGGGAAGAGCTGCCAGTGGAGGGGGGCGGTTTGTACAGGATGGGGAACCCGCTGCCAACTCCGCTCCCGTCCGGGACCTCCCCCAAGCCCCCTCCCTTCCCCACCCGGAGGAAAAAGTCCTTCGCCAGCAGAGGGGAGGTTGGCGGAGCCTGAGGTGGACAGTAGCAGCGGCGGGATCCCCGTTCTCCGGAGGTTTCCCATCCCAGCAGCTTCCTCCTCTGCCCTGCACGGAGGAGGTCTGGAAAAGCCTCAGAGCCTCCCTGTCTGCCAGGGAACCTTCCTCCCCCGCCCCCCCCCCCACCCCCCGCCAAACCCAGACAAACACACAGAGGCCTTCGCTTCCTCACACTGCTTTATTGCAGAATCTGGAAGGGCGGGGTGAGCCAGTCCCACCCCCTCTGCCCATCTCCGGGCAGAATGGAGCTCAAATGAAAGGAGAAAACACTCGACAGATACCGGATGGGCAAAACCCTGTGCTCTAGGACCCCTTTAAAGTGTGAACGCCTGTTTTGCTGTCCAGAGAGCCCCAGCCCCGAGGCTAGATTGGGATGACGGTGGGGAGGGTCAAACCTGAATACAGCCCACTTTTGAGGACTTCTCAGGCACCCACAGAGGACCTAACGTCTCAGGAAAGAAGTCTAGATCAAAGGGGGCCTGGGCCCCCGAGTCCAGGTTTGGACGGCTGGGTCTAGAGCCCTGATTTGGGGAGAGGGCTTGGGATCTGGGAACCCAGACTGTAGGGGGAGTCTAGGTTGGCAGAGGGGATTTGAATCATGGAGGCTCCATAAGAGCCCAGGTTTGGGAGCCCTGGGTCAGGGAGTACCGGTTTGGGATGTGGGAGCAGGGAGGCTGAATCCTGGAGCCCAGGAGGAGCCCCAATTTGGGGGTGGGGGGTGGGGCTGGGTCCCAAAGGTGGTTTGGAAAAGGAGCCTTAGTCCTGGAGCCCTGGTTTGGGAGGCCCTGGGCCCAGGAGTCCTGGCTCAGGGCCCTGCCTGGCTGCAGCCCTGGCACAGTACTTGGTCTCCATCCGGCACGAAGCCTTGACCCACCAGGGAGGTGGAGCAGCGGGCACAGGAGAAGCAGCTGTGGTGCCAGTGGCGGTCTTCAAAGGACACATACTTGCCTCCACCGAGTCCTGGGGGGAGGCCGGAGGTTAGCTCTGCGGATCCGGAGCGCGGTCCTGTCCCTCAGCCTCACCCAACACCAGATCCCATTCCCTTGCTTGCACCCTACCCGCTCTGTCCTTTGACCTCTGTCCCACCTGTGATGGGGCGCTTGCAGCTGCTGCACTTGGGTGCAAAGAGTTCTCCAAAACAGGCCACGCAGTATGGATCGTCGTCCCGGGAGGTGAACTGTTGCCCTGCCAGGGGCGTCTGGCACCCTGTGCAGACCAGGCATTCTCGATGCCAGGGCTGGTCACGGTATGTCACGCCACCCTGTGTCAGCGTCTACGGGGGCAGCATCTGTCAGTGGGAGGGAGTGGCGGTTCCCACCCCACAACAGAGCCTGGCTCACCCCCACCCCACTGGCCCAGCCCCCACCTTGCTGCAGCGGGCGCAGCGAGGCGCAAACTTGTTCTCATAGCAGGGCACGCAGTAGTGAGCACCCTTGTCGGGCACAAAGGAACGGGAGCCCAGCGGCTGCTCACAGCCACTGCACAGGAAGCAGTGCTCGTGCCACGTCTGGCCTCCATATTCCAGCTTCCGGGACCCTGTGGGGAACAGGGGTCCCACTCAGAGGCTGTGTCCTAAGCTCCTGAGTGCCACCCTCTGCTACCCTCCCGAGGAGGGTCCCCGCTGTTCCCACAGCCTAAGCAGGGTGGCATCCATGCACATGCAGCAGGACCCTGGCCCCATATACGGCACATGCTACCCTCCCCCGAACACTGCACACGCTCGCTGGGCACATGCTAGGCTCCCAGAAACTAGACATGAGGAGTTGGCATAAGCGAAGTCCCCATGTGTACCAGATATGACTGTCTCAGCATACGCCAGGCCTCCGTGTCACAGGCACGATGACTCGGTATACACTAAGCCCTTATATGCCAGACGTGATGGTTTGAGCACACCACAACGATCCTACATATACTAGCCAAGCAAGTCTTTGCCCACACAGAATTCTAATGCCCCGGACGTGATCGATCAGTACACGCTAAGCCTTGACATGTCCTAACAATGTCATGCTCCACACGTCCTCAAGCCTCACATAACTATGAGGCATGCGGGTTACCACACACGTGAAGCCCTCTGTTTATCTGCTTCTGCACACACCAAGCCCCAATGCACTGAACATGATGGTCTCCTTGCACTTCTTGCTTCTGCATGTACCACACGTGCAGGCGCTCATACGTGCTAAGCGCCCCGGCGTGTACCAAGCCTGTCCGTCTGCCCATACACGGTCAACTCACAGGCGCGTAGCAGGCCTGCTGGTGCGGCACACGCCAAACCCTCAGGAATGTACCAAGCTTGTCCGTTCTTGTACATGCTCCGCTTTCGTGTGTACAGCTGGGTATGCCAGTCCCCGTGCATGCTAACCTCCCGGGAGCACACGGGCATGACCCATCCTGTATACACTGAATTTCCAGAAAGATGCTGTGTGTGCAGGTGTTAAGCATAGTCAGCCTCCACATACGCACCATACATGCACCAGTCCCTTGTGTGTGCAAGAACCCTACCCAGATGCAGGCACCTGGTCCCACACACGGCGAGCCCCCCAGGGGACGTACCAGGCATGACGGGCTCCCCGCAGGCGGAGCACTGCGACGAGAAGGCGCTGCAGTAGCAGTCATTGCAGAGCAGCTCCCCGTCCTGGCAAGTGAAGGGCTCATCGGCCAGTGAGCGCTGGCAGCGGCAGCAGCGGAAGCAGCCCTCGTGGAAGTGGCGGTCTTCGTAGAACAGCTCCTGCGGGGCGTGTGGCAAGGGACACTGGCACCTTTGCCCCCTCCGCCAGCCTCCACCCACTCCTTGCCCTGTCAGGTCCAGTCCTTACCCTTGAGTCATGCCCGATAAGCTGCTGGCACTCAGCACACGTGTTAGCGAAGGTATTGTCATAGCAGGGCACACAGTAGGGGCCGTCGTCCGTCTGGATGTATTTGCGGCCATACAGGGACTCGCTGCATTTCGCACAGTCAAAGGACTCGCTCATGGTGGCTATGAGTGCGCCCTGCCAGGGGCAAAAGGTGGGGCGTGGGTCACCCAGAGGGGCTGTGACTCAGCCCTTTGTAAAAGCCTTTTGCAAGAGACCAGGCATAAGAAATGCCAGGTCAGAACAGGTGGTGAAGAGGAAGGGCTGCTTCTGGAAACCGAGGAGTCTGGCACATTTGTTCTCTTTCTTTTTTGTTTTTAACGTTTATTTTTTTGAGGGAGAGAAAGCGTGCAGGTGTGCACGCGCGCGCGTGCGCGCACACACACGCACACACGCACATACACACACGCACGAGCAGGGGAGGGGCACAGAGAGGGAGACACAAAATCCAAAGCAGGCTCCAGGCTGAACTGTCAGCACAGAACCCGACGTGGGGCTCGAACCCATGAACTGCGAGATCATGACCTGAGTCAAAGTCTGACGCTCAACCAACTGAGCCACCCAGGCGTCCCTCTTTTTTTTTTTTTTTTTTAACCAATTAATTATTTGAGAAAGAGAGAGAGGGAGAGAGAGAGCACGCACAGGAGCGGGGGTGGGGGGAGAAGGGCAGGGGGATATAGATAATCTCGAGCAGGTTCCACACTCAGCGAGGAGCCAGATGCGGGGCTCGATCCCATGATCCCGTGATCAGGGATCAAAATAAAGAATAGGACACTCAACTACCCAGGCACCCCCTGCATGTTTATTTCTGCATTTAATGGGGGTTCGGGGCGGGGAGAGGAGGGAGAGAAGGGGTCAGGAAAAAAAATCAGGAAGCAGAAGTTGTTTTCTTATCTGGGCCCTGGCAGATCTGGGGGGAGGGGGCTTTTCCTGGGTCAGTGACTCATTTCCTGCCCCAGCCTGAGTGTAGCTTCCACTGTTCCTACTGTCCCTGAGGGGACAACAGCAGGGGCAGGGAGCCACCCCACTCTATATCCCATATAAACAGCACCCCCACCCTCTCTTGACTCCCAGGAAGGAGCCCTAGCGACATGGAAAAAGGAACCTCTAGCCAGAGCTCCGGAGTGAGGAGCATAGGGACATGAATGGGGTGTGTAGAAGGATGTTGGGTCGCGAATGGCGGAGGTGGAAGTCACCTCGGGCCTCCCTCCTGCAGAATCAGCCCAAGCAAGGACTTGAGAGGCTCAGCCTAGGTTTAAGCAGGAAGGAAGTCCTGCAAGCTGGACACAGCCAAGCTTCCCCAGCTGGACCCTCTGCCCTCACCCCCCCTCCGGCCCCTGCGGGGTCTCTGGTCACACCAGCCTGGGCAGCCTTGGCCTGCAACATATGCAGCAGCTGTGGCAGCGCAGATGGCCAGATGTCAGGTTTGACCAACAACAGGGGAGAGAAGAAGGAACGGAGATGCCAGGGGAGGGAGAGGTAAACTGAAGATGGAGGTTATGCAGCGTGCCCCCTGCCATCTCCGACGGGGGCATCCGCTCCTGGCAGTTCTTTCCATCCCCTGGGGTCATTACTTCCCACCCCCTGCCTCTGGGAGAAACAGCCTCTCCCCAGCTTTTCTGGTTTCTAAGGGTTTGGGGCAGGGGGAGTGGAGGGTGAGAGTGGGAGTCACAGGAGACACTTTCTCCCCAATCAGGCCCCCTCTCGGGTGGGGAGTCAGGCAGGGGGGAGCCCTGAGAGCTGCTGCTGCAGACACCCAGCCCCCACCAAACCTCAGACACTTTCCATTTTCTCAGGAACAAAGCATGTTTGTGGGATGAGGTCATACACACAGCTGCCTCTGGAACAGGAGCATGGGGAGTGTGGGGGGGGTAGGGAAGTGGGGTTCTCAGTCCCTTCTGCTGCCCCTGACTCGTCTCGAGCCCCAGATTCAGAGCTCCCCACCCCCAGCCTCCTCCATCATGAAGTCTGCTCTCTAAGGGCTTGGATCCTAGGGTGGGTGGAGAGGAACTACCAGGACTCAGAGGAAGGGGATGTTCCCACAGCTTCAGAGGAGCCTGGGGAGGACAAAGGAACCCACCAAACCCACTACCCCCTCCCCCCATTCACCCCAGTAACTGGCAGTCCCCAGAGCCTGCCCAGGCTCAAGTGGAGGAGGGAAAGACCTCCTCTTCTCAGCCACCCCCAGTGGGAAATTCTGGCCAAGAAGTACTGCTCTGGCTTGGAGTTCAGACTCCAGGCGCCAGCAAATGCCCCAAGCCTGGAGGGCCTGGCTCTTGAAGGGATGGTTTGTGAACTCAAAACTGCCCTTCTGTACAATGGGGGGGGGGCACAAAGTTTGTATCCAGGGCCAGGCCATGAGGCCTCCAGGGGCTGGGGTCTTCAGAGAAGTGACTCCTGGGGCAGAGTTGTGCTATAGGGTAGAGCATAGCCCTCTTTCTCAGTCCGCTCCCTACCAGTCGGGCCTGGGTTTCCTCTGGCCCAACATCTGAGTGTCGTCTGGGCTGTCAGCCACTGGGCAGCAGGGGGCCACACAGGTGGAGTGTGGCTACGGTCTGTCCAGGGGTGCCCTGGGTCTTTTCCTTCCTTCCTGGCTTGGCCCACAGCAGCCATCACCTTCCCAGGCCCAGGCTAGCTCTGGGGCCATCCCCTGGGATGCAGTCACCACTCTGAGACAGGGGCACCCCAAATAGGGTATGAGCATGGCTTCTGTTTCCTTCCCAGAATTCCCTAGTCCCTAGTCCGTCCAGCTGGGCTTTAATGAGGACAGTGAAGGGCACTATCAAGGCCCACCTGTCCCTGCCCATCCCCCTTCCTCCCCATCTCCCTCCCACTTTCCCTGGCAGGGCTAAGGGAGCTTAGCCCTTAGGAAGAGAGCCAATCTTATTTTCCTTCATGGCTAGTGTGTGTGTGTGTGTGTGTGTGTGTGTGTGCGCGCGCGCGCGCGTGTGCACGCTCGAGCACAGGGTAGACTGCTCAGTCTGCCAGATGGCTCTCAGCCCCTGCTCCCACCAATATGCACATGCACACACACACACACACACACACACTTCACTCCTACACCTGACCCAGACACACACGTCTGGCACCTCCCAGAGCTCAGAATGGCTGTGGCATGTAGTGATAGAGGCCCAAATGTGGCATGTGGATCTGAATCCTGACTTGTTGTTCACTTACTATTTGGGTGATCTTGGGCAAGTCACTGAAGCTCCTGGGCCTATTTTCTTATCTAAGACTACCTCCTACTCCTGGGGTTGTCGTTAGGCTTAAATGTTGGTGCTTGGAAAGCACCTGGCAAAAAGTGAATAGTCGGTAAATGGTAGCCATCGGTGTTTTTATTATTAGCCCCCTCACTCACACTGGGGTCAGTCAAGTTTCTGAGCCAGGCCTGGGTCAGGGAGCTGGCCTGGGTTTTGATCTGGACATTCCCAGGGTAAACCCAGGGAGAGAACAAAGAGGGACCCCCCCCCCCCACCAACTTCCAGTTCTGCTGGGGGAAGCAAAGAGGCCCAGGTTATGGGGCTGGCTGAGGAGGTCAGCGGGGCCAGCCTGATCCCAGTGAGCGTAACTCACACACGTACGCAGGTGTTCACACAAAGTGTGGCCTCTCACAAAGTGCAACCCCAGCCACCACTTCACTGGATCTCACAAAAGGCAGGCAGGCTAGGGTACCATCCCCATCTTACAGTTGAGTACAGAAACCGGCTACAAGCCAGGCCCAAGGTCACTCAGGTCTCAGAGAGGCCAGGTTCCCTGCTTTCCAGCCTGGAGCCCTTTCCTGTTTGTCTCTCTAAAAATGCTGCAGTGGTGGTAAAGAGGGTGGTCAACATTAAGAGCAGGGACACAGGAGATACTTGGTGACATCACTAGCACAGGAGCCTGACTCTTCTTCCCAGCTGCTAACCCCGCGATTGGAAGACAACCAGAAGCCCTTCCAACTACCCATGCCAACCCCTCAACTCTCCCCCGCCCCCACCTCCACCCTATACTGTCCAGGAGGACCCTGGCGAGGCCCCGCAGCTGTGAGTCAGGATCAGCTCAGACCCCTCCCCCCCCAAGTCCCAGGAACTGACAGGAGATTTAAGGGGAGAAACCTAACTCTCCTCACCCCCCACATCCTGCTATCAGGCACCAACCCCAAACTCTCCCTTCTCCCCTCCCCTCCCCCCATGGGGCCTGGGAGTCAGAGCAGTTTAGGGGAAGGGGGGGGGTGGGAAGCAGGATCCAGCAGCTGCTCTGGGGACGGGAGAGGAACAGTTCATTCACCCCGGATCCCCCAGGGCTGAAGCAGTGCGTCCAAGATTTGAGTTTAAAAATAAGTTGGGGCTGTCTTGGTGTATGCCTGGGGCTCCTTTTTGATCTCAGTCTGTCTCAGGTCCTCTGCCTCACAGGGGCTTGGCTGGCCCACAGTTTCTGTTTCTCCACATCCTTGCTTCCCAGTCTTTTCAGGCCTGAGTCTCTCCAGGTCTGACCCAAGCTGTCAGTGCACCTCCGTCAGAGCCAGCTCTGTCCCACTCAGCATGTCTGTGTCTCTGCACACTTCAGCTGTCTTTATGTTTTGGGTGGGCTAGTCATCTTGCAAGGGCCCGGCTCTGCGGATTTCTACCTCTGTACACCCAAGTCTTGGTATCTGAGGGTCTCCTAGGGGTTCCCACCCCACCCCTTCTCTCTCTCTTAACATCTCTGTTCCTAAGTGTCTCTGTCTCCAGTTTCTGGACTTCTCTATAGGCCTCACAGAGGCTGATCTACCACAAGGCTAAAGAAGCTTAGGCTTCAAGGGCCCCTTACTTGTCCAGGACCCTGCAAGGCCCTGGGAAGGGCGCTACAGCGTGTTCACTGGGATCACTGTATGCTTCTCCCTCAAATGCTCCGTTCCACAAAACCTGGGTCCCTCCCTATGCCTCCGGTCGGCTCTCGGTGACTCTACGCCCAAGTCTCTGTCCCTGCTTCGGGCATCCCTGAGCCTCCCCCTATCTAAGCCTATCGCTCGTATCCCTGTCTCGCTCTCGCTCTCGCTCCACCGGCCTTTCTGGGAGCCTCAGTTTCTCGAACCCTCTCGGTCCCTCGCTCGACTCTGGCTTCTCCGTTTCAAACTTGGCCCCCTCCCCCCGCCAAGTCTCGAAGCAGCCCCCGCCCGGCCGCCGGGCGGCCGGGATCCGTGCGATCCGGGGGGGCGCCCTCCGGGGCTCAGCGCCCCCGCGCCTCCCGCTCCAAGCGCGTCCCCAGGTTATCGCGGCCGGACCCGGGCGGGGGGCGGGGGCCGGGGCCCAGAGCGGGGATTCGGCGCCGGGCACGGCGGGGAGCTCACCTCGAAGCGGGCGGCGGGAGCGGGGAAGCCGGGCCGCGCGTCCCTCGGCGGCGGCTCGTACCTGCGGGCCGGGCCGAGCGGGGGCCGAGCGCGCCGCCGGTGAGGGTGCCGGCTGCACACGGACTGTGTGGGCGAGTGGGAGCTCGGCCCCAACCCCTCCCCGAGGAAGTGCGCGCGGGGCCCGCCCCGCCCGGACCCCGCCTCCGGCCGCCCCTGCCCGCAGAGTGCGGACCCCGCCCCGGCCCCGCATCCCGCAGGCTGGGGGCCAGACCCCGCCCACACCTCCTCTTTGGGCCGGATCCCGCCCCAGGGCCCCTCGGCCCGCCCAGTCTAACCTGGCTCTCCCTACCTCCCCGGGCCGCCAGGACCCCGCCCCCGTCCCCTCCCTGCTTTCTCTGTCCTCACTCCCAGCCTCCCCCACGCCTCCCACCAGCAGCCAGCGGGAGACGGCTGTACTCGGTCTCAGGCGAGGGGTACTGGACCCAGCCGAACAAGGTCCACTGGGGGACCAAGAGTCCACATACCATCTTCATGCCCCCCCCCCCCAGCTTACCCCCAGGGGTCACACGTAGCCCGAGTTTGTAAAAGAGGACTTCAGCCCGCAAGAGCGGGTGCTTTTGACTGCTGTCATGGCTCTTATTAGTGGGAACCAAGGTGTTCTCAGGAAACAAGGAGTGAAGAGAAGACCCCCAACCCTGGTTAGAGCCTGGACCTTCAAAGGGCTTGATTTCACAACTCTGGGGGGCAAAAACAGAGGTCACCACCTCCTCACCTCCAGCTGTACCCTGGGACAGACGAGCTCCGCCTTGGGTTCGACAATGCCCAGGAATAGTTTTGACCTTTGAGGCCCAGGGGAGACCCTAGCCCTTGGCCCCACGATTTTTGGATTTCTCAGGGAGGGGTGTGAGGAGTGTGCAGGGATGGGGCACTGCAGGCAGCAGTGTGGAGGCAAGTGGAGGGAACCACCCAGTGTGGAGGGAAGTGGAGGGAACTGTAGAGGTGGGGAGGAGGACTCCCCACCTCTACAGTTTCCAATCCTCTGGCTTCCTCCCTGTGCCTGGGAGGGAGGACTGGCGGCTGCCAGGGACACAAGGCCCCTCCAGGTCCTTGAGGCCACCCCCCCTGGGATCCTCAGGCTTGTCACTAGGCATAAATAGCCTCGATCTGGTAGGATGGGGGAGGGAGGAGGAGGTTCTGCTGTGCTGTTTGGAAAACAAGAGACAACAAACCAACCCTAGAAATAACCTCAGCCTCTAGAGTAAGAGATGCCCACAGAGGCTCTCCCATCCCCCAGGCTGGATCCAGCCAAGCTTTCAGAGCACAGACTCATTCCCTCCCAGGCTGGGGCTCCTGAGTACCTTCCTCTCCCATCTCTGAATCATATGCCCGCCTTCCTGGGTACCAAGTCACCCCCGAGGCCAGGTTTCCTTCCAAAATTAAACCAATTGTTTGTGTATTATTGTGCCTGATGCCTAGACTGTAAGTTGCATGAGGGCAGGGACAGGTTTCTTCTTATTCACTCCTGTATTCCCCATACCTGCTCCAAGGTCTGGCACATAATTAATACCTGATGAAAGAAGGAATGACAGATGCTGCTTCAGTTTCAACTCTCCTCCGCCCCAGTTTGGATCACAGGTACCTGCTATCTGGAGTCCCAGAGGGTGAACAGCCAGCCCATGGGTGCGCCCTTTCTCTGGGTTTTGTCTTGAAGATGTAGAAGACTCCTGGCCCTGGGGAGGGCAGGGAAGATTGCCAGGTTGGAGAGATGACAAGAAGGGGTCTGCTCTGGGGTGAGGGGAGGCAAAGATGAGTAGCCTTCCGAGAGGGAGGGGTTATGACTAAGGAAGGTGTTGGATCAAAGGTAGAGTTGGGGGTCTCTGGTATTTACTCATGGCTTGAATCTCTGCTGAACAGCCTTTATAAGAGCCAGTAATTCCTGAGATCTTTGCACCGATCTCTGCCTAAGCACTTTGCATATATTAGTGTAATTGATTTTCCAACAACGGTATGCAATATATATTTTTTAATATATTTTTAAATATTTATTTTTGAGAGAGAGAGAGAGAGGCAGAATCTGAAGCAGGCTCCAGGCTTTGAACTGTCAACACAGAGCCCGACATGGGGCCTGAACTCATGAACTGCAAGATCATGACTGAGCCTACGTCAGGGGTTCAGCTGACTGAGCCACCCAGGTGCCGCATGAAATATGTATTCTTATACCCATTTTAAGGATGAGAAGATGGAGGTACAGAGAGAGTGAGTTAACTTGCCAAGGGCAACACAGCTACTAATGGCAAAGCCTGGATTCATATCCAGTCAAATGTCAAAGCTCCTTATGCCAAAAGAGCTTAACTGTCAGGCCCTGCAGCCTCTTAAGTCATTCAACTGTATTAAGCCTCAGTCTGCTCATCTGTGAAGAGTAGTGGACTCCCCTGTCTCACAGCATTCTTGTGAGTCTTGAAGGAAGGTACACAGTAGGTATTGAAGAGGTGGGACTCCCGCCCTGCCCAACATATTCCTTCTCATGGTCAGTTGTTAAGTTTCTGCTGCTGGGGCCAGGGATCTGGAAGCCAGAGAAAATTAGATTTCTGACTTGGCTCAGCCTGGGGGAGGGATGCTGGTGTAGGATAGGGGCTTTGTCCTTTCCCCTCCCCATTTCTAGCTCCCGAGTGGGCTCACATTTCTGTTGGTCCAGGAGGACAACGTGCCCCAGGAAGGTCTAGGGATCAGCCACATGGACTCCTTGTTCCCGTTTCCCATCAGTCCACCCCCACCCTCCCTGTAGGGAACAGGTGTATTTGAGCAGAGGCTGGAAGCAGAGCCTGATGGCTGTGTGACTACCCTTGGGTCATACAGTGGGAGCTGGTTGTCTCTTCACCCACCAAGGAGGCCCCCACCCACCCTTTCTTATCTTGTGGTGGAAGGGGGCTTGTTCAGGGTCTCCCAGCCATCTTTCTCCTTGGAAGTGTTTTTAAGACAAGGCGACAGCCTGACAACTGACAACTGACAGGTTTCTCATGGTTTCCTCTGGGTGCTGAATCACTCCTTGATGCTTGTGATCACAAGCCCTCCTTCCCCCAGTGAGAAAACTTCCTTCTTTCTCTGGGCGTATTGCCTGCTCTTACCCATTGGGCTGCCTGGAGCCCCTGCCAGACCTCATGGCTTAGCAGACAGCGTCTTCTAGATTGCCCAGAAACAGTCTTCTCATGCCCCCAAACCTGGTGATGCTCTGTGGGTGCAGAGGGTGAAATGAATATGTGCGTGTGGGGTGGGGGGGGAGTGGGTAGAGGGAGAGCTAACATGTTAAATACTGACTATATGCAGGGCACCATGCTAAGTGCTAGTCGTTGCCTCCTTGGGTTCTCACAAAAGCCACAGGAGTTGGTTATATTATTATCGCTATTTGGTAGAGTAGGACATGGGGCTCAGAGAATTTGACGATGTGGCCCTAAATTCAAGCTGATAGGTTGTGGGTGTGCAATTCAATTCCAGGGCTGATTCTTGGGCCCACTTAATTGAGCTGAGACTGGGAAGGTGGGCTAAATCATGAAGGACCTTGTGTTTCAATGGTTAAGTCACAAATGAGGTGGAGGTTTTGTTAACATATGTGCCTGCGTTGGGCAAGGCTTGGACGGACAGGCAGGGAAAAACTTGTCACGTGGCCGATCTCAGCTACTTTCAGCTTTGTCGTACCCACCCGTCTACTAGACTCGCGCTTCCTGGGACTGAGGAGAGGATTTCCTCAGAGTGTCTCAGCTGGAGGAGTGAGCTCTGTCATGACAAATGGGTGCTATTATAGGACTCGCTGAGGGTTAGCTTCGTGTAGTGGAAAAGAAACCAAATGCCTCTGAAGAGCTCTGCTGTGCCCAACCCTCTCTCTATCCTTATGGGTAGGTTTAGTAACAATAGTAGTAACAACAACAACATCCATTGCTCCAATTGACTGTGAGGTGTTTTTTTTTTAATGTTTATTTTTTTTCAGAGAGGGGGGAGGGGCAGAGAGAGAGACAGAGAGAGAGAGAGAGACAGAATCTGAAGCAGGCTCCAGGCTCTGAGCTGTCAGGGCAGAGCCAGACATGGGGCTCGAACCCACAAACCGTGAGATCATGACCTGAGCCGAAGTTGGATGCCTAACCGCCTGAGCCACCCAGGCGTCCCGACTGTGAACTTGTTAAGAGGTGAACGCGGCAGCAAACACCTTAGACATACCATTTCATTTCATCCTTGCAGCAATTCTGTAAGTAATAGTATTATTACCACCATTTTACAGATGGGGAGACAGAGGTTAAATGAAGCTAATTTTGTCTTGGCTGGTGGCTGTTAGCATCAGATCACACCTGTATGGTTTATGGTCCTGATCATTACATTGTGCTGCCTCTGATACCCGTCCTGTCAGCCAGCTGCCATGCCCCAGAGGGTGTGAGGGACTCCAACTTTACAACTACTGTAAGGGATAGAACTCCTCCATTCAACTGTGAGTCAAGAGACGGCCCTGTGAAGCGAGCGGTGTACGCTATTATTATCCTTGTTTTATGGACGAAGAAAAATGATGCTCATTAAAGTCAAGAGACCTGTCAAAAGTCACAGCTGCTGGTAAGTGGCAGAGCCAAACCTGGTTTTAAGGTCTCCTGTCTGTAGAACGCTCTTTCCTGTACACGTTAAAATTCACACGGTTCCTGCCTCTAAACACACCGTGTAAATAGGGCAAGTGGAGCAGAGCTGTTTGGTGACTGCACATGCGCACACTCCAAGCACGGCTCAGCCCCAGGGCAGTGCCAGCCACGTGTTCCCAGGTGACCACGCGGAGCCGAGCGCGAAAACGAGAGATCTGGGTACACGTGCACAAGCTCTGGCGAATGAGAACTTAGTCTTGCAGGGTCACGAGACTAGACCTAGGAAACTACACTTCCCAGAAGCAGCTCGCGCTGGACGCCTTTGCTAGATGACGTAGTTCCGGGAAGGCACGGGTCGGATAGGCTGCGGGGAGGAAGTGGGCGGTTCTAAGCGTCTGGCGCCCTGGCCTACTTCCGGTAGGATCGGGGTACTAGGCGGCTGAGGCGGTGCGGTGCTGGCGTTGTCTCCTGAGCTTTTCCAGGCGTGAGTAGCGATGGCAGCGGCTTTTCGGAAGGCGGCTAAGTCCCGGCAGCGAGAACACCGAGAGCGAAGCCAGGTAGGACAGCACAGGTCCCACTAGCGCTGGCCCGTGGCCCCGTGTGCCTCCCTCACCCCTTTCTCCTCACCTGCGGGACCAGGTCCCTTTGGCGCGTCGCTGGGGCACGTAAATAAATGCAAATATATGCTAATGATGCCGGCGTGCCTGGGGCGGAGCCTCGAAGCCTGGGGAGGGGAGGGGGGTCGTCGTTCCCGTTCCCTGCCTTCCTCCCGACCGGTTCTTTGGGTATAATCAAAGCTGTCTTGCGGAATTTCAGTGCGGAGGTAGTTGGGTGAGACGCCGTGTGTAAAATGCTTGACCTGGGAGGAAGGTGAGGCCAAAGCGCATACCGGCTGGAACTGGAACCCCCATCTAAGGGTGCAGAGCCCTGCCCACTGCGTAGGGGGGCGGGGGTCAGTAACCCAAGAGATCGGTGCTGATCATGTAACACCGACAGGCGTGGGCTTAGCGCAGAATCTTATGAAGGTCTGCCGTATACGCTTTTTATGTCTCAGGCCATAATGTTTTCCATCCCCATTGTACAGGTGAACAAACTGAGGCCCAGAGAGCAGAAGTGACTTGCCGAGTCCTAAACCCCAAATTCAGGTGGATAAACAGTTGTAGGACTTCTGTGGAGGGTGTGTCTGTGTTGGGGAAGTTGAGTAGAAACTAGTTTAATATATGCAGAACCAGCGCATCCATTTCACTGTGCTTAAAAACCACTTATACAACCTAGTTATCTGGTCCAACTTCATTTTGCAGGTGGGGAAGAGAGGGAGAAAGATGTGTCCAAAGTTGTGTTGCTTACTGATGGGGGGAACTAAGGCCTCCTAACCAGAGTCAGTCTTCCTCCTTAATAGCATTTATCAGGTATTTATTGTGCACTTACTGTGTGCTCAGTCGTGTGCTAGGAGCAATAGTGCAGTTTGCCACTTAATTGTGGTACCTGTTTGAACCTATTTGTGGGCCTATCTAAAAGTAATGATAGGGGCGCCTGGGTGGCTCAGTCCTTGAGCGTGACTCTTGACTTCTGCTCAGGTCATGATCCCAGGGTCATGAGATTGAGCTGGGCTCTGCCCTGACAGAGTGGAGCCTGCTTGGGATTCTCTCTTCCCCTCTCTCTGCCCCACCCCACTTGCTTGCTTGCTCGCTCAAAATAAATTAAAAAAAAAAAAAAAAAAAAAAAAAAGTAACGATAGCAGTGTTTGTTGTGGGCCAGAGCCAAAAGTGCAGAATGCTTTACTCGTTATCTCATTTAACTGTTGACATCGTGTGGAGGTAGGTACCGTTATTTTCTCACATTTGCAGATGGGGAAACTAAGACTCAGATAGGTTAAGTAATTTGCCTAAAGACATACAGCTGTAGTTGGCAACTGGCAAAGCCAGAAATCAGACCAGGAATCCAGAGGCCACTAAAAGATGAATAAAGAGGCACCTGTAAAAGGGGAGCCTGGGTGGCTCAGTCAGATGGGTCTCCGACCTCAGCTCAGGTCATGATCTCATGGTTCTTGAGTTCGAGCCCCGCTTCTGGCTCTGTGCTGGCAGCTCAGAGCCTGGCGCTTGCTTTAGATTTTGTGTCTCCCTCTATCTGCCCTCCCCCGTTCACACTCCATGTCTCTCTCTCTCTCTCTCAAAAATAAATATATAAAAAGAGGCACCTGTATAAGAGATAGCACAGGAACACTGCCAAATGAGGAATTTGAATGGGAAAAGTAGAGATGACGCGGGAGCTTCCTGGTGAAACTTGCTGAACTTTGAAGGGAATGATAATAGCTGTCACTTTTTGAGCATTGATTGTATGTTAGGTACAGCCCAACATGCTGTACAAGGATGATCTCATTTAAATCTACAGTGTGTCTATGAGGTGGATGTTATCCATATTTTCCATATGAGGACTCTGATGCTTAAAGAGGTTGAATAGTGTATCCAAAATATCAGTTGTAAGTAGTTGGTTTGGATTAACAGAGAAGGGGAGGGGCAGGAGAGAATCCCAAGCAAGCCGGACGCAGGGCTCAAACTTGTGGAGCTGGAACTCACGAACCGTGGGACCATGACCTGAGCCGAAACCAAGAGTCGGACACTTAACTGACTGAGCCACCGGCACTCCAGAAGACAGAGGGCTTCTAAGGCTGGACATAAGCATGACACGGTCATGTTTGAGTAGGAATAGAGGCTCTTTGTGGGAGAGGTAAGACGAAGGCCATGCTGGAAAGATGGGTAAACATGTTGACCAGGGTACTCTATGTCTGGGTAAAGTTTGGACTTTATGCCATAGGTTCTTCACTGAGGTGGTGGGCCAGCTACTGAAGATGTTTTGTATGGAGGGAGTAGGTATAATGAGGTGAGCTACTTCAGATGCAATGGCCAGTCTTCTTCTATAACTCAGATCCCTTTGAATTAGCGTTTTTGTAATTTTTGGGTAGATAGCCAGTATCTATGATTCCTGGATGGTAGAGTATTTCTGTTTTGAATTTTTTTTTTTTAGTTTTAGAGCGAGTGAGAGCATGCGTGGGAGAGAGGGACAGCAAGAGAGGGAGAGAGAGAATCTTAAGCAGGGTTCATGCTCAGTGTGAAGCCGGACACAGGGGCTCAGTCCCATGATCTGAGCTGAAGGCAAGAATCGGACGCTCCACTGACTGAGCCACCCAGGCCACTCTCTAGTTTCAAAAAAAAAAAAAAAAATTTCTTTTTTTTTTACATTTATTTATTTTTGAGAAACAGTGAGACAAAGCATGAGCATGGGAGTGGCAGAGAGAGGAGACACAGAATCTGAAGCAGGCTCCAAGCAAGCGGTCAGCACAGAGCCTGATGAGGGGCTTGAACGCACAAACTGTGAGATCATGACCTGAGTTGACCTGAGGTCAGTCGGACACTCAACCGACTGAGCCACCTAGGTGCCCGGGCCACCCTCTGGTTTTAATTTTTGAGGAACCTCCATACTGTTTTCCACAGTGGCTGCATCCATTTTCATTCCCACCAATAGTGCATGAGGGTTCCTTCTTCTTCACATCCTCGCCAACGCCTGTTTCTTGTGTTTGTTGTGTTTTTGATTTCAGTTTGGCTGTTATTTTAATTATTGAATTATTTGTTGCATCATTTCAAGGATAAAAATTGAGCAAGGTAACTTAAAAATGTCATCTGCTAATATTATACAAGTTTAAACTTGTGTGTAGTATTGTATTAGAAGTGTATGTACCTTCTTGGGGAGCCTGGGTGGCTCAGTCGGTTAAGCGTCCGACTTCAGCTCAGGTCACGATCTCGCGGTCTGTGAGTTCGAGCCCCGCGTCGGGCTCTGGGCTGATGGCTTGGAGCCTGGAGCCTGCTTCCAATTCTGTATCTCCGTCTCTCTCTGCCCCTCCCCGTTCATGCTCTGTCTCTCTCTGTCTCAAAAATAAATAAAAAAACGTTAAAAAAAAAAAAAAAAAAGAAGTGTATGTACCTTCTCAAAAATTGAGATTATTCAGAGCAGGAGAAGATGCGGTCTTTTGTGGGAAAGAGCACAGACTCTGGCCTGACATAGAGTGGGTTCTGGTTCTAGCTTTGCCAGTTATTCTGTGTTCTTGGGCAAGTCATTCTCTAAACTTTATTCCCCTTTTGGAAAATTCGGGTAACAATCGTATGTTTTATCTACTTCTCCTGTTTGTTTTGGGGATTAAGAGATTGTGTGTAATGAGCACAGCAGATTGCTTTGTAACAGAGTACGTGCTTAATAAATGTGGCCTGTTATGATGATGTGGGCAGAAACATCTAGCACAGATACTGACATATATTAATTGCTCAACAAATAGCTTGTAGAAAGATAATACCAAGATATAATCCTTGTGCCTTCCATGCTATCCAAGTTCTGTGTCAGAAGGGTATTCTGTGTCATACTCGGTTTTCTCTCTTATTTCTTACCAAAGGAATAATAATAACAGTAAACATGTGGTGGGTACTTGCTTTGTGCCAGGCCAGGTGCCAGCACTGCCCCTTACAGAGGCTCATTTAATCCTAATGATAACCAGGGGAAGCAGGTATTGTTATTCTCGTTTTAAAGTTAGGAAACAGCAGCTCAGAGAAGTGAAGTGACTTGCATAAGGTCACAGGTTGTTAAGAGGTAACGCTTGGATTTGAACCCAGTTCTTGGACTCTAAATTTAGAGCCCTTACCACAGTTGCCTCCCTGTTATTATATTTTCCCTTCATAGTATTTTTTAAACCCTTGGATTAAGGCTGTAGTAATTTTAGTACAGCTGGCAACTGCTTGCTTAGTGCCGAGTCATTGTTGCCTCTCTCTGTCCTTAATAGGCCAGGAAACCTACTATGGCAGTGCTTATGACCTCTCTGGCGTCCGTATAGTACCTCTCATCCTTGGGCAGAGCCCAGTGGGGGAGGGAAGGGAACAGGGTAGCAAGTTGGCTCCAAGGACATGGATTTACTGAGCACTCCAGAGACTCTTGTTCTTGTGAGGTGTCATGTTGATTTGGGCATGTGTTTGCTGGGGGAACTAAGCACTTTCTTTTTTTTCCCTTTTGTCTTCTAGCCTGGCTTTCGAAAACATCTGGGCCTGCTGGAAAAAAAGAAAGATTACAAACTTCGCGCAGAGTGAGTTCGGTTTCCTGGTAGAGGTGCTGCCAAGAAGGTTGACCACTTCCCTGCACGGCATCTGGATTGCCCAAGTGTCTGACGGGGGATAATTTCCTGCCATTGATAAAATGGCCAGAACGCTGGCAACCCGTCAGATACTTGTTTGTGACCCTAAACTTCTCTCTTTGTTTGGGCAGAGCGTTATTTATTTAACTACAGTTGCACTGCGAATTTTTTCTAATTCTGTTGTTCCAGATAGTTTGCTCATAGTGGCTTTGATTTGCCCCTGCCTTGGTGTTTGAGCCAAAAGCAGAATCTCTTTTTTTCTCTCCCTTCTCTTGAAATGCAAGATAGAATCTAAAATTCCAGTTGTTGAGTCTCTTACATCACCCCGTGTGTGGTGTGGAATGAAGAGATATGAAAGATGGATTCATAAGACTGAGCGTGGGTGATAATGAACTCTGAAAACATTTCATAAAACAATTACCTCTATTTTTCTTCTTTGGCACTTTATTTGGAGAATAAATTATAATTATTTGTTAACTATGCATGTCAGCTGAGGTCCTTTTGTGCTCCTGGTACAGATGGTGATGGATTAAGTGGATTGCTCTGGGTCCCAGAGTTAAGGCTAATAATGATAACTGAGTGCTATTATTGGATTAGGTAGTGTTTTGGGAGACTTGCAATATTTACACTTATTTATTCCTCCCAACAACCTTCTGGGATACTGTTCTCATCATACCCATTCTACAGATTAAATTAAGATGCAGATTGGTTAGCTAAATTATCCAGGATTACTTAGCTAGAAGTGGTGGAGTTAAGGTTTTAATCCAGATAGTCTGGCTTCAGAGTCCACGATTCTAGTCAGTATGCTATTCTGTGCTGTGTAGTTTTGGAACCTTATTTGGTCAGTTGGTGCCCAAGCTTGCATCAGAACCCTTTCTTTTTTTTAAACGTTTATTTTTGAAGGGGAGAGAGACAGAGCGTGAGTGGGGGAGGGGCAGAAAGACAGGGAGACACAGTATCTGAAGCAGGCTGCAGGCTCTGAGCCATCAGCACAGAGCCCTATGCGGGGCTCAAACCCACGAGCTGTGAGATCATGACCTAGGCCGAAGTCAGACGCTTTACCGACTGAGCCACCCGGGCGCCCTGATCAGAACCCTTTCTAATGAGCTTTAATATGTGCTTTCTTTGGTGTTTCCCTCTAAAGATGTAAAAAGCGCTAAAACATGTGAGATGGGGACAGTTTCAGGTGAATTTTGGGATAAGAGAGTAGCCTACAGTGACGGGATCTCAACATTAGTGACGGTGGAGTCTGGATCAAATCTAGTCATTGCTCTGGCTTTTTTGAGTTTCATTTTGTATGAACTTTAGATGCTTGTAAAGTGTGCTCTTGTGGGTTTTTTTGTTTGTGCTTTTTTGTTTTTGGATTTTTTTTGTTATGAACTTCACTTAAACTGCCTTTTAGTGACTACCGGAAAAAGCAAGAGTACCTCAGAGCTCTCCGGAAGAAGGCTCTTGAAAAAAATCCAGATGAATTCTACTATAAAATGACTCGGGTTAAACTCCAGGTGGGTACCTAATGGATCAGTTGGTATTCTGAGCTCCAACTCAATAAAGAAAATAAGATGGGGGAAGAGATGGAGAGGAAGGAGCCTTGGCCTTTATTTAGCCCTTCTCCACTTGGTCCAAATGCTCTTGGTCAGTATCCAAGGCAAACTGTCCCTTCATGAACAGCATGCATTTCTACTCCTGAATCTGAGTTGTCTTATGACTGGAGCTCTTCTTTCTTTTTTTTCTTTAATTTTTTTTTTTTAATGTTAATTTTTGAGAGAGAGAGTGCAAGTGGGGGTGGGGGGCAGAGAGGGAGAGAGAGAGAGACAGAATCCGAAGCAGGCTCTAGTCTCTGAGCTGTCAGCACAGAGCCCGACGCAGGGCTTGAACTCACAAACCGTGAGATCATGACCTGAGCCGAAGTCAGACTTAACTGACTGAGCCACCCAGCCACCTCTGCCTGGAGCTGTTCTAAGAGTGGATGATGAGGTGCTAAATTGAACATGCATCTAGGGGCTAAGTACATTGGACTGCTGTTGCAGATGGCATTCAGTTGTCTTTGTTCCAGTCATAAGCTATGCTGACAGCTTATCAGTGATTTTAATCTAAGAGGGACTGTATCTTTTAAATCTGGATTTTAGGATGGAGTTCACGTTATTAAGGAGACTAAGGAAGAAGTAACTCCAGAACAGCTGAAACTGATGAAAACCCAGGATGTCAAATACATAGAAATGAAAAGGGTTGCAGAAGCTAAGGTAACAACTGAAGCCCTTTGTTCTGTTGTATTTTTGTTAAGGAAAGAAATGCAGATTCAGTGACTTCAAATTATAAGTTGATTTCTTCTTGAAGTACTTGTGTATGGTATAATGATTTAGAAGTGTAGTCAGTATGGTAGAGTGGAAAGAGTTCAGATTTGGAAATGAGACAGACTTAGGTTTGAATTCTGGCTCTGCCATTTATTAGCCCCATGATTATGGACAAATTAACATCCTTGAGAGATTGGTTCCTCATTTCTATTTCATGGGATTGTTGTAAGGATTAAATGAGTTTTGTGGAATGTGTAGCCCAGTCACTTAACTGTGGTTGGTGCTTGATGGATGTTTAGCCGTTCTTTAAAAGAATGAAGCACATTTTTTGCTGGCTCGTGATAATGATGTGAAATGGTTTACACTTTTGACATTCATCTCTGATACCCTGGAAGAACCCAGTGTAAAATGAGATCCTGTTCTGTATTCTAGAAAATTGAAAGACTGAAATCAGAGCTCCATCTGCTGGATTTCCAGGGGAAGCAACAGAATAAGCATGTGTTTTTTTTTGACACCAAAAAGGAAGGTATGAAATGTTTGAGGGTTTCTGGGATAGTCTAGCATGTTGGTGTATGTTTGGTGTTAGTGCCTTAAGAATTGTCTTGACTTTCAGTTGAACAGTTTGATATTGCCACTCACCTGCGAACAGCCCCGGAACTTGTTGACAGAGTCTTTAATAGACCCACAATAGAGACCTTGCAGAAGGAGAAAGTGAAGGGGGTTACCCAGCAGACTCGACTTAAGGTAATTTTCTCCATTGCTTTCAGGTCTGAGCTTAGGCGAATCTAGGATCCACATCCCCCCCCCCCCCCCGCATTTACTATAATTAAGGAAAGCTCATTAAGTTCCCTTAGAAAAGTGGAAGGAAGATTTGATGATGGGATGGGAATGGATGAAGGTTTCTTGGTTTTTAAGATTGAGGGGTGTGTGGCATAGTGTGGCTTAGTGGTTGGAAGCTTAAGGGTTTGGCTTTATTTTTTTTAATTAAAAAAATTGTTTTAAATGTTTTATTTATTTTTGAGTGTGAGAGTGTGAGTAGGGGAGAGACAGAGAGAGAGGGGAACAGAAAATCCTAAACGGGCTCTGATAGCAGCAAGCCCAGTGAAGGGCTCAAACTCACAAACTGAGATTATGACCCAAACTGATATCAATCAACTGAGCCACCTAGGTGCCCCTGGTCTGGCTTTTAGGTTTGCATTTGAATCCCACCTCTCGCTCTGGGCTTTGTGCCTTTAAGACTTGTGACTGATGCCTACCTTGTAAAATGCAGAGAGAGGAGGGGACACTGAAGATTTAGGGATTTGGTATATTCTGATGTTGAACCTTCAGCAAATACACATCTCAAAAAGTCTTTACATATTATACATTTGTAACCAGAATTTTGTATTGACTTTTCCTTATGGTGCTTTCCATCACTGTAACTGGGTTTGTGCAGAAGACATGCTTTTTCTCAGAGCCTTCTGGAGTTGAACTCTCACTTCTGACTGATTCATTAAAAAAAAAAAATGCTGTCAATGTGTTTCAAGCAGACAGCTGTTCTGTTTTGATTTGAATCATTTACACCGCATCAGCTTTGCTTCCAATGTTTAATTTCACAGCAGTTTCTCTAGCTCAGAGGCAGCTAAACTTGCGTTGGTAATATAAATACCCCTAATTAGTTTGACTATATTGGGTAATCCCATAAATTTGACAGTCTGTGTAATAAAGTGAAAACAAAAGCTGTCTGAAACCACTGCTGCGAGACTATGCTAGAATTGGTGAATTGTTTAAATCTGAAGCCCGGTGATGGTCCCCCCTTGTAGATAACACTTCCAGCTGAGGAGCCGGCTGACTAGTATTCTCGTGATAACCCTGTTTGTCAATTAGTTGTATTTTCAATTAGCTGTGTCACTAACACTTCTGAAGTGTTATGGTGGTCTCTAAAGAGATTAGTGCTCCCAACAGAATAGTTCACAGACATGCCTTGTAAAGTTGGAAAGATTTGGATCTTGCTGTTCTTGTCCAGTGGTGTTGTTTCTTCTGGTTGTTTTGTTTAAAGCAAAAATATTTTCATTAAGAGACTGATGGTGGATTGTAAGGGAATTTTTAATCTCTCTGTAACTTGGAGGGGTGGGCAGCCCATGGATGAGCTGTAGGAAGTCTGTGAACACTCGCATTCCACACAGACATTTTGTGCAGATAGGCATATGCATTTGCACAAATTTGCACCAACACGCATACACATTTATTTCAGGAAAGAATCCACAGCTTTCTTCAGTTTCTCAGGGGTTCATGATTCCCCCAAATTGAAGGGCCACTGGCCTTTGAGGGGATATTTCAGCAGTGAGAATTCTCAGGTCAGCTTCTGCTGAAAAAGTCCTGCTCTCTGAGTTCTGTGGTTCTCAGACACCTGCACACTGTCCATTAGCCTTTCTATTCTCTGTTCACTTTGTGTAGGGTTTCCAGGATTGGCTCATTCCTGCATTGCCTTAGGTAACCGGGACGCTCACACAAAGGTCAAACAGCTTAGTGTAGTAGTGGAAAGATTCCTGGGACCCGTGAGACTCGTGGGACAGTCCTGACTCTGTTCCAGGTGATCCTTGTGTCCCTGGGCAAGTCTCCAACTTTCTGTTAGCTCTAGAATCTGGTGTTCCTAAAATGGGCAATTTTATGGTCCCTTGTGTTGATTCTGAGTAAGGAGGAGGGAGTTGATGAAACCATTTATGCATTTGGACTTGAGTGGATTAAAAGCAGTTTTTAATTCATTTTTATCTTGTTAATTTTATTGAAAACGGGTGTGTATTTCTTCCACAGCGGATAGCTAAAGAAAGGCAAAAGCAGTATAACTGCCTGACGCAGCGGATTGAACGCGAGAAGAAATTGTTTGTTATTGCACAGAAAATTCAAACACGCAAAGATCTTCTGGTAAGGAGAGAGAGCCTTAGGCCCTTCCTTTTATTTTATTTTTTTTCCTTTCTCTCTTGTAAAGGTTTTAACTTAGACTGGATTTCAGCTGGGTGTAAATCAACCCCAGTGAAAATGTCTGCTCCTCAGGGGCAGTGGTTTGAGCCAGTGTCTGTTACTCTGACAGTGTTGAAATGTTCCTTGATTAAGAAGGTAATAAGGGGCTTATTAGTCAGTGCTTTGGAACAGCAAAGGGTAGGATCAGGTAGCATATGAACTTTATAGCTTATGAGCAGCTATGTGTAACATTTAAGCAGGTTAACAAAGCAGTGTGTGCCACTCATTGGTGTTTAAAAATAGACAACATTGTGTTGTTAAATAGCACAGCTAAGGATTATGTGATGCCCCTTTCATATTAGTACCATTCCTCTAAATGTCAAATTCTTCAGCTTTGTAGATCATTCAGATCTGCCTTTCTCAACTAGGGTTCCGTGTGAGAATAAGCCCTACAGAAAAATGATTTGACTCCCTGTCTTCTCAGTTTTTCTGGAAACTTCAACATAGTAGTAGCATTATAGATTCCCAGGGGAGAACATGATTCACTGCATCTGGGGATACTTGAGGGTAGTAGGGCTTTGTCCTTCCTGTACTTTGAGAAGGACTGAATTAGGGGCTTTCCAATAGATAGTTTATTAACCTTCCTGTTTTACAAAATGCTGTCCTACCATTTACTGGTAACCTTTTTAATCTTTTGTAGGACAAAACTCAGAAGGTGAAGGTGAAGAAAGAAACAGTGAACTCCCCAGCTATTTACAAATTTCAGAGTCGTCGAAAACGTTGAAGTGGTACAGATGAGCTTTGTCATTCCATACAGAAGAGAATTCCTTTTTTTTCCCCTGAGTAACTTCACATTCCATTAGCCTGAATGACATGATTTTTCCTGTTTGTAATTTTATTATAGATCTGACATGTGATATTTTTCTGTGGACACCATTAAAGCCCCTTCCCATGTCTTATTGTTTTGAGGGTTGTGAAATCAGCCTTAGTTTTATATTCCTATATATTTTTTTCCTTATGAAAGTTATATAATCTTATTACTGCAAATTTGGAAAATAAATGAATTCTTCCCTAATCCCAGTACTAATTGAGGAAGAATAAATAGTTATTAGTGCTAGCAGCTAGGGCAATGAAAGTGAACAAAACTGTGAGCGTTCTGGTTTATTTCCTCCATTCTTTTTTTTTTTTTTTTTTTTTTAAGTTTACTTATTTATTTTGAGAGAGCATGAGCAGGGGCAGGAGAGAGGGAGAGAGAGAATCCCAAGCAGGCTCTGTGCTGACAGCAAACTGTGAGATCATGAGCTGAGATCAAGAGTTGGATGCTCAACTGGCAGAGCCACCTAGGTGCCCCTATTTCCTCCATTCTATAAAGGTGTGTACTGGTTTTTAATTACGTTTTTGTGTTTTGTAGTTGTAATTATAGTAAACAATTTTACATCTTTTTTCACTTCAATTCTTCCATTTTGTTACATCACTTAATTTTTTATTTTTTAAAGTTTATTTTGAGAGAGAGCGTGTGCATACATGCAAACGGGGGGGAGGGGTGGAGAGAGAGAGGAAGAGAGAGAGAATCCCAAGTTTGGGGCTCGAACTCATGAGCCGGGGGATCATGAGCTGAGCTGAAATCAAGAGCTGGATCCTCAGGGCACCTGGGTGGCTGAGTTGGTTAAGCATCTGACTTCGGCTCAGGTCATGATCCATGGGTTCGAGCCCTGCATCGAGCTCTGTGCTAACAGCTCGGAGCCTGGAGCCTGCTTCTGATTCTGTGTCTCCCTCTTTCTGCCCCTCCCCTGCTCCTACTCTGTCTCTTTCTGTCTCTCAAAAATGAATAAACTTTAAAAAAAAAAAAAATTAAAAGTCGGATGCTCAACCAACTGAGCCATCAGGTGCCACACATCATTAATTTTTTAAAAGTAGTATATGCTCATAGTAGAAATTAAAATAAATATTTTTAATGCTTGCATGTTTGATTTAGGGGGCAGACTGATTTTACCTTCCTTCCTTCTGTGTTTATGGATATTCAGTGGCTTCATAAAGTAGCCAAGGAGGAATTTTCTTTCTCTTACGCTTTATAGCTACAGATAGAAACCCTTGGAACTAGGAACCCATGGTGGCACCTCCTTATTGATGAAGCTCATATCGGACAGATCTGGCTCTGTTCCTGCCC
Organism: Lynx canadensis; assembly: GCF_007474595.2. Lineage (NCBI taxonomy): Eukaryota > Metazoa > Chordata > Mammalia > Carnivora > Felidae > Lynx > Lynx canadensis. Next base: position 29,025,124 of record NC_044310.1, read on the forward strand.
TCTGCACTTCTGGCCAGCTCCTGATTCCAAGGCTGTAGATGGCTTGGTACAGGCCTGTGCCCTGGAGGTGCGGACTGCAGAGCATGTGTAGCAGCTCCTTTGTCTTCCCAGAGTCTCACTCTTCCTGTCTATGTCGGGGTGGTAAGCTGAGGCTGGTCAAGACAGGACTGAGCATGCTTGGAGCAAATGTGGGAGGAGCAGAGTTCTGGGAGGTGTGCTTACACGTCACCCCTGGAGGAGGAACAGCTGTGCCTGGATTTTAAAGAAAAAACGAAAATCATTGTTAAAACTTAATAAGTTTCTATGACTGCTAGGCTCCTATATAAAGCCTAAAATGAAAGCATGTTTCCTCAGGGTGTACCCAGTGGGATTTAGATTTGGGAGCCCTGGAAAGTAGGAAGAAGGGCCAGGGAATAGAAGTTAGTAGCTTTTGCCTTAAGGAAGGAAATGCTTCACAGTCTCTGTGTGAACTTCCTTTTGGGGAGGTGGTGAGCTAAGTAAATGTTAATGGTCTTATGACATAGAGGTCTGAGTCCTGAGCCAGGGAAGGGATTTATCCTGTGGATGTTGGACAGGAGTGGGCAGAGTCTGTTCCTGGGATAAACCAGCTTGGTGCTGCTACTCGGACTTGTATCCCTTGTCCCTGCTGGGTAGGAAGGTGGGAGGCAGGGAAGGGATATACCTAATGCCTTCTCTTGAAGCTTACGCTCACACAAAGGTACGCACACTTCATTAGTTCTCACTTTATATTTACTTATTTATTTTTAACGTTTGTTTATTTTTGGGAGATAGCATGAATTGGGGAGGGGCAGAGAGACAGAATCTGAAGCAGGCTCCAGGCTCTGAGCTGTCAGCACAGAGCCTGAAGTGGGGTTTGAACCCACGGACCGTGAGATCATGACCCGAGCCGAAGTCGGATGCTTAACTGACTGAGCCACCCAGGCGCCCTGGCTCTCACTTAAATAGACTTTCAGGGTACTACACCTCAGGCCTCATGCACACACGTATGCGCACACCTATATACCCTCTGGTACACGAACGTGCCACCAGGGTTTCACATCCGCTGGTTAGGTGCTAAGTAAGTCCTCACGTGTTCTGTAGGTATACAGCAATGCTTCATTGAAGAGGCATGTGTGTAGGCAGGAACGTCTATCCTTTTGGACTACCGTAAGTTCCAGATTAGAGATAGAGAACTATAAGGAGATAAAACCAGGTGTCCCGAATTGCTGTTAACACTGAGGGCTGTCTTTGAGGCCCAAGGAGAGCTTGCCTGCCCCTTGTGATGAACCCAAGACAGATGCCCCAGCCTCCTGGGTGCCGAAAATAGGCCAGGACCTTATGCTTTGGCACTCAGTGGGACCTTGGACTCCTGGCTCATTGCTTGGGAAGGGGAGAGACTGTTGTTTTCTTAGGATCCACACGTCCAGGCCCCAGAGGTGGTTTGGGCTCTTGGTGGCGTCCTGCTCTGGCTGTGCCAAGGGGAATGCGGGCAGCATAGGGAGGTGGAAGGCATTGCTCTGAGTCAGAACCTGTGTGGTTCAGGTCTCGTACAAATGAGGTCCCCAGAGTGTCCGCTACAATAGCTGACGTGGAACATCGAGGTTTCTTGGGCAGGGAACCAACTATCCTGCCTGAGTCCTACTCCACTGCCTCTTAGAGCCCTTCTGACTCCAGCAGTAGAGTGTCAGGCCTTAGCTTTATTCTCGGATTAAATCTTTTTCTAACTCTAGAGGGAACTGATTCCTGGCAACAGGGTAGGAAAGGGCCCAGTAGATGGAGCTGCTGCCCCTTCTCTGGGTGCTGGTGTCTACTCTCTTAGCACTCTTGGCTTCTGTTGGAAGCATCCTGTACTACGTAGGTGCTTAGTTCCTATTTATTGAATTCAGTGCCTTAGAGGAGAACTCTTAGGAAAAAAGGTTTTTTCCACCCCTACTCCTGCAGTTTGAGGTAAGTGTGGTCCCAAAACAAGGAAGGGGCAGGAGCGGGCTTTTCCCCTCACGTTTCTAGTAAGGCCCATGCAAGGAAGCCTGTTGAGTACCACATCGAGAGGGTGGTTCCACCAGGAAATGGTAGGGGGTCTCCCCGTGAGCAGTTGCGAGGGTTTATGTCTAGTTCGCTGTCTCTCCCCCGCTGCTGGTTGTGGGGCAGTGAACAATTAGAGCTGCACATCCTCCAGCAGGGAAGGCAGCCAGCAGATGCAGACTTGCTCTGCCTGCCTGTGGAGGCCGGTGAGGCCAGGGCCTGTTGGGACCTGAACCAGTGAGGCAAGTGGGTATGCGGTGCCGGCCTCCCTCCTCAAGCTCTCCCTGTGCATCCGTTCACAGCCTTGTGCGCAGGGTGTTGGGAGAGGGCGGGCCGAAGCTTGGGTGGGAGTCTTGACCCAAAGCCCCCGGCGAGTGGAGGAATTGGGGGTGGACCTGAAATACTATTGGGGCTGAGCTGGCGGTTTCTTGGGCTCGGGCGGCTGCCTCCTGGGGTCAGAGGGTACATGCTCTCTTGCCCAGCAGGTCACCGGGCCTCCCTCCTGGCGGGGCTCCCACCCAGCTCCGTGGGTTTGTCTCAGCAAAAAGTGCAGGGGAGGAGTGGAGATGAAGCTACGAAACCCCGAGAGGCAGAGCTGGCTTTCCCAAGTCCACCCCTGAGAGTTTGGAAGCTTAAGAGGCTGGCTGGGTCATGCTTCTGCTTGTTCTTTCCTACACTGCTCTGGTCGGAGAGCAAAAAAATCTCTCTTGTTTCTTCAGACTCCCTGTACGGAATCTGCGTGTTCCTCATTCCTAGACCCATCAATGTTGCATTTGGAGTGTTCTGTCTCCTCTGTATCTATCCAACCCAAGTTTGTACCTAGTTCTCTCTGTCCGGTCTTGCGTGCTTCACTTGATAGCCCTCATCATGAGAGTAACCGTTTCCTCTCACATCTGGGGAGCAAACTGCTCGGTGCTGGGGCTGTGGTGCAGTCCTGTGTCCCCGGCTTTGGTGGTTGTAGACGTTGGTCCAGAACAGACCCCAGGACCTAGCAATTTCTAGGCAAGAGGAGCTTATGTGGGGACTGCTATGTTTGGGGTTAAGGGTGGGAAGGAAGCCCTTTCCATTCCTCTTGTTGTCTGTCACCTGATGGCCTTGCTCACATCATAAGTGTTAATTGAAATTGTGATGCCCCGGAGGCAGCTGGGCAGCCCCCCCCACCCCCCCCCGCCCTGAATCAGCCTGACTCATTTACAGCTTTCTCCGAGTTACCCCAAAGGCTTCTCTTTTGAGGTGACAAATGTGGGGTTGGTTTCAGGTTTCATGTTTTTACATTACGAGGTGGAAAAAAAACCTTTCCAAACCAAAAAAACCAGCTTTTACAGCAGAAACAACATGTCCCGAGAGCGCTGGAAATTTCCCCTGTCCTCTCTCTGCTGCTCAGCCACAGAGACCAGTGACGGACGGACGGAGGGGTTAAGAGGAGGGCGTTGGAGCTGAGGCAAGTGGAGCGTTGGGGACAGCCCCTTTGGAGGTGGCAGCATCTGCTTTCCTGCTTAAAGGCAGGGGAGAGCCTTTGCAGGGCCCTGTGGTCTCTAGTAGCCAGCGGTCGATTGCCAAGGGACAGGGGCGGTCAGCTCAGGATAGACAGGGGCTGGGGAAGGGAACCACCTCACATCTCTCGCTAATTTGATCCCTGGAGATCGGGGGCAGGTCCCTCAGAGAGGGCTCTTTAGGTGGAGCAGTAGGTGGGAAGCTGCAGGATCCATCTGGCACATGGAGACTGGGAGACCACCCCTTCCTGTTACTGGCTGGTAGCATAAACTGCTCCCCGCCTGCCCCCCAGTGGGGGCAGATGGCCTCCATGGCAGATGGAGACCAGGCCAGCAATGGCTGGGTGAGCTTTCCGGTCCCAGCCTGGCCTCCCTGGCTAATAAGACAATTGAGAGGGGCAGTGACAGGGTGTGGTGTGTGCGTGTGTTTAGTAGGAGACAGAGTCCTGGCCTTCTTGGGCCATTGTGGAGGAGAGGTAAAGAGGGAACCCTACATGAAGTCTGGATCTTGGGGGCATGCCCAGGTTTTCTGTGTAGAGGTGGCAGGTGCTCAGGGCCCTGACGCTGCCCACCTACCCAGGCTCCCAGAACCCCCAGTTCTCGAGTGAAGGGGATGGTCCCCGGGGTGGGAGTCTCTGTTGCAGCTGGAGCCTGGTGGGCTTGATGCAGACCCCCTGCTAGGTCCCCAGAGCTGGGCCTGGGCAGCAGCTCCTCCCAGAGGACGTGCCCGTTTATTATGCGCTCGGGCTCCCTCACTGCGCAGGCAGGCAGCGGCCTTCATTAGCGGAGGAGCTGGGGTCTGTTTTGGCTGCCTCATCAGCATCAGTGAACTGCGTCCCTGCGAGATTTGATACAATTTAATTAACCTAATTAAAAGCTCTGATTGCAGAGATGATTGGGGTAGCGCCAGCAGCGACTGCATATTTATAATGAGCTGCAAGGTGTGGGACCGCAGCCAAACGCCACGCATCCTAATGAGCGGGAGCTGAGAGCCAGGGAGCGGGAGAGGGAACGTTTATTTTTGGCAACAATGCCCAGTTCCTCCCTGCCAGGGAGTCAGAGACCCAGGGAGTGAAGACCATCCTGCCCACTGAGCTCCTCTGAGCAAGGTAGGAGCGGGAGCATGTGCTCCCCACGCGTTCTTGTGCCTTTGGACGCCCACGTGAACGCACAGTGCCCGTGTTTGCCGCTTACGGAGTGGGGGGCTGGGACCCCAGCAGTGCACTTTCCCTGCCTCTCTCCATCTCTGGGAATCGGGCTGCCTTCTGTACCATGAGCCCTGGTTGGAGGAAACGGCTCAGTAGAACCACCTGGATTTTAGGACTTCGGGATCCCTGGGCTGTTCTCTCCGACTTGCCAAGGCAGATCCAGGCAGGCTGTGACAGGATTAGGCTGAGAGGCTGGGTGGGCATCGGAAAGGGGGTCTGGATGCCCGGGAGACCCAGGTGAGGATTTTGGGGTCTGGAGCAGACCGGAGAAATAGCAGAAATGGACTTCCAGCTCCTCTCAGTACCCCAACTCACTGTCTTCTGAGGATGGTGTCCAGAGACGGCCATCTCCCCTGGACTCTTCTCTGCCACTGCTTCTGTCTGGGGACTCTTGGTTTGTCTGACTCAGCGTTTCCACTGTAAATCACATCTAATAATAACGAGAGTGAGAATCGGGGCAAAGATGCCGTGGGTGAAGGGGGCACTGGTGAGAAGGGGCATGCTGCCCAGGTGCACTGGGGTGTCGAGCGGTGAAGGAGCTCTCGGGTGGTGGGAATGGGGGCTGGGTTCTGGAAGCCACCGTCAGAGGCCTTAGGGGGAAGAAGATGGGAGCAGCCCTCCTCCCGCACCCCCCTCCCTGCCCTGGGAGCTTGTGGAGGTCATGAGCTCATCCTGGCTGGCCCAGCCCCCCAGTGCTCTGAAAGCTGCCAGGACAAGATGAGATTTGTCCCCAGCCCACCTTGCAGAGCTGCAGCTGCTCAGCTCCCTTATCAATCTTCTCTGTGGGTTTAATCATCTCTCTGTCATCCTGCTGGGACAGCCCTCCCCTTCCTGGCCCCGGCTTTCCTCCAATCCCCCTCCCCCAGACACACCATCTTTCCTCTCCTGGACTTCCCTTCTAGGAGGCAGAGGGTGGGCCAGGGCAGCTTTGCCCCAGGTTTAGTCTCAGTGGTGGGGCCAAGGGGTCCCTGTTTCTGGAAGGAATAAAGGGGGGGCGGGGGTAAAGGTGGTACTGATGGAGAATCTGTCCTAGCCAGGTCCCCATTATCTTTGGCTTCATTCCAGGCTGGGTAGGACAGGGTCTGGAGGTTGGCCATGAAGGCCTGCAGCCCAGATCTAAGAGATTCTTGTGTAGGTGCAGTATCTATCCCGTCCTTCTTCCTCCCTTCTGCCAGCCCCTTGGGAGCTGTGTCCACCCACGGCCATCCAGGCAGCCAGCTCTGGCCTCTTTCCCTGGGTGGGTTCTGTGGGGCCAGGCTACATGGAGCCTTGTGGGCCCAGGGGCCTGTGGGCAGGAACCGCAAGCCCACAGCTTTGCGTGCATCTTGGGAAAAAGGGTGCCCAGGAGTCAATGGAGCCTGTGTTGTGGTCCAGGCTGGGAGCCAGGGCGCAAGGGGATCTGGGGCCCCTCCTAGTGCTGACGTGCAAGATGACCTTCAGGGCAACTCTTCAACCCTCTCTGCTTCACTCTGTTTCCCCTTTAGAGCATTTGGGGCAATGGGCAGGGGGCAGGGGTGGCATGGCGTGGTGTATGTGCCCCTTGGAGGGAACATGAGAGAGGTGGTCCTTCTTCCCCTGCTCATGGTCCCACTCAGGCATTCAGTGCAAATGGAAAGCTGGCTTCTTCCCATTTCTCAGAAGGGGATGGGAAGTGCCAAAGAGGGATAGGATCCAGGGGAGCATCACCAAGCTTGTCCTCAAGGTGGGGCTGAGAGACACCCTCCCCCCCCTCCCCCCCCCGCCCAGCCCCAGAGGTTCCGTTCAGATGGAGACCATAGGTTCTAGAGGGGCACTGACTAGTCTTGGGCTGGAGGGGGCTGGTCCAGTTCAGCCCAAGGCTGGGCTCTGTAGGACAATGGTATGTTGATGAGGATTTGGTTTTGGTCTCACATGACCTGCTGGGGGCGGATGGACTGCACGTGGCTGATCCGCCTGGGCTGACCTTTGGTCGCTGGCTAGGGAAGAGAGGAAGCCATGAAGGTCTCCTGCCCACTCAGTGCCCTGGGCCCCCTGCCACCCCCACCCCAGGCACTGCCCTCTGGGCACACGCACTCTGTCTTCACCTACCTTCTCTTAATCTCTCTCTTCCCTTTTTCTTTGCTTGTGTGTGAATGTATGTACGTTGTGTGCGAGGATGTGTGTTTGTGCAAGTGTGAGAAAGGCACCTGGAGGATGAAGGACAGTGAGAAAAGAAGCCCCTTTTGTGTATCCTTTCTAATCAAGAATGAACCTAATTTCTTCTGTTGTGGAGACAACGCCAGACTAGGACCAAAGTGTGCGTGCATGCATGTCTATGCACGTGTGTTCACGGGCAGGGTGGACACGTGTGCTCATGTAGAGGGCACTGCTTCCTACCCTGGCTTATCCTATGACCTATGTCCTCTGGTGGGAGGGGGGTGACTTCTGTGGTCTGCATCTTCCACCTCCTGCTGGAAGCCGCATCCCCTATCTGGCACAGGGCCAGGGTGTCACTTTCAAAAGGGAAAAAGGAAGACTTCTTTGGGGTTGTGCAATTATTATAATCACTTGAGTGAACTAAAAATTAGCATTCAGTGAGGAGGCAAGGCATGCATGCACACACACGTGTGCAACAACATGTACACGTACAATGAGAGCTATACACAGACAAGGATATGTAGAGGGAAAATCAAGATACAGAGAGACAGGGATATACTTACAGGAACACCTGTGATTCTTTATTTTAATTTTATTTTTTTCTTTAAGTGTTTATTTATTTTTGAGAGAGAGCAGCGGAGGGACAGAGAGAGAGGGAGATACAGAATCCCAAGCAGGCTCTGCACTGTCAGTGTAGAGCCCGATATGGGGCTCGAACTCATGAACCACAAGGTCATGGCCTGAGCCGAAATCAAGAGTCGGATGTTCAGGGCGCTTGGGTGGCTCAGTCAGTTAAGCGTCTGACTTTGGCTCAGGTCATGATCTCATGGGTCATGGGTTTGAGTCCCGCGTCAGGCTCTGCTGACAGCTTAGAGCCTGGAGCCTCCTTCAGATTCTGTCTCCCTCTCTCTGCCCCTCCCCCGCTCGCACTCTGTCTCTCCCTCTCTCTCAAAAATAAAACATTAAAAAAAAATTAAAGAGTTGGGTGCTCAACCAACTGAGCCACCCAGGTACCCCTACACCTGTGATTCTTAAATGGGGTTATCTGTCCTTCTTTTCCTCACCAAGATGCTCAGGTGGATGTAGCAAAGGGGGCTGTCTCAGGAGAATCTTTCCCTGAAGTCCCTAAAGGGTCGAAGGCAAGCCAGTACAAATGATTTGATACAGCAAACATTACGTGAAGATTTTTAAACGAGCTCTCCTTCATGGGGAGCCCCAATACAACTTTTTCTCTAAGGCTAGTCTACCACTTCACCCCCTCATTGGCCCCGGTACTATGTGGAGGGAAGTTAAATTTCCAGACTTGGCATTAGATGGGGGTGGGTGCCCGGATACTGGCATGGGGAGGCCTGTGGGTGAGAAAGGGAGCGCATGTGTGCCCTCAGACTTATTCTCCAGGTATCTCTCACATTAACAGCTTTGAGTGGTTTGGCTGAGGAACATTTCTGGATGTTTCTACCTCCTTCCCCTTTGTTCCCTTTTTTGCTCCCCTACACCCTCCCCTCCCCAATATAGTTCTGTTAATCCCATTGGATGCTGGGCAGATAGTGCAGGGATGGTCTTTAGCACTGAAGCAGAAAGGACAGAGCTGGGAAGGGCTGGGTTGGGGGGCTGGGCCTGAGGTTGGTGCGGGGCACAGTGGGGTCGAGGCTGAGTTTCGAGCTGGGATTTGAAGCTGAAGCCAAGTAGAGCATGGACTAAGGTGGGGTTGTTGGAGGTTGGGTTGGCAGAGCATCTCTTTCAGTCTTGACAGGATTCTGAGAAGCCTATTTTTGGAGTCCAAGGCAGATGTTCTCCCCCAGTGAAGGGAATGTTTGGTGTCTGCTGTCCCCTTGGAGGGGCGGGATAGATCCCCTCCCCCTGCTCCCCTCAGCTAAGCAGAGTCATACATCACCAAGGGGCCGGGGCTCCCTAGATGTATTGCCCTAATACGTCGCTATAGCAACCCCACTCGAATCCTGCATTATTCTAATGTGGTCCCCCTCCCCACTGTGATGTATAGCTTGGGTCTCAGAGCTGGGAGGCCCCTTCTCTGAGTCTGCTACAAGTACCCCAGGGATGGGTGGGTCGGAGGCCAGCTTGGCTTCTTTGGGCCCTGTCTTGCTTCTCTTCACCCTGGGTACGGGATCCTTTGTGAGGCTGGGTATGGAGATGGGGTCTGGCCCATTAGCCCACCCACCCGCCTGCCCAGAGAGGGGAACCGGCAGGCCATGTGTCCTGGCCCAGGCACACGAGTGCCTGACGCACCGACCCACGCCAGCCTGCCTGGCCTGGGGACCTGAGGCCTTGGGGTTGGGGGCCAGGGCAGGACAATGGCTGCATTCCTGCTGTGAGCCACAGGCCCCCATTGTTCCTGTGGACACTGCCTACTTGAGGGTTGTGATTCTGGCCCTCACCCCATGGGGGGCGTAGGATGCTCCCTGGACCACTCCCCCGCGGGACCATAGAGGGGTGATTCATGGGGTGGCCAGGGCATAGCAAGCCCCAGCTGTGCCCAGATTCTGGGGGGTGGGAGGGGGAGGCCACTGAGGGTTGTTTGTGTCGCGGGGGGTGTGTGTGTGTTGAATAGTCAGAGGACTCCAGGCCATGGACACCAACCACGTCATCTCCTACCCCTCCTCATGTGTGGGCCGGTCAGAGAGGCCCCATTGTCAGAGGGGCAGGCCCACCCAGGCTAGAAGGGAAGCGAGAATTGAGAGGGGCCACTTCAGAGCTGAGAGGATCCAGAGACCACCCCTCACACCACATTGGTGGGAAAATTGAGGTCTGAACAATGACAGGGACTTGTTTAAGGTCACACAGCCAGGTGGTGACAGGCCTAGGACCAGAACGTTTCTCCATATCTCCCTGGTGCTGAGATGCTACTGCCATTTGTGGTAGAAAAGACTGAGTTCCAGTGGCGATCTTTAGCCTTGGCAGAAGTTATGTTTATAAGCACCTTCCTCTCCTCTGCTTCCTTTGAAATCTCTCTAGTTTAGGTCAGCACTTGGCATTCTTGGAGTGAGAAAACAGAGCTAAGGGGAGTCCTAGGGCCACACAGAAGCCATACTGACTGCATCCTCTGTGGGGCCCTGAAGAAATGAATGGCGCGTGGAGGTTCCCAGTGCTCTGACACACAAGATGCATAGATGCAACAATAGACTTCATTGTTTCCTCCCGAACAATGATCTCACGTGGGTCCTCACATGCCTACCCTACATGACTGAGAGGTAGTGAGGGGAAGAAGCTAATGCAAGAGAATTTTAAGGACGGGGGGCTGGTCTGATTTATCTCTGTGTTCCCAGTGCTCAACATAGGGCCTGATTGTTAAATTGGATCATGGGATGTGTGGATGGATGGTGGGTGGTTGGATAGATGAATGGGTGGGCGGTTGAAGAGGTGGTTAAGGGTTGCATGGATGAATGGATGAGCTGGTGGATAGATGGACCGATGGATGGATAAATAAATGAGGGAATGCCTACTTCATATGTTAAACTCCAGGGATGACATAACTTGGGTCATACCAAGGATGGATAGTGGAGTGAGGCCTGGACCGAGGCACCTGGGACCCACCTTCGATGTTAGGATGCCCTGTAGCATAGTTTGTTGGTTAACCTCTGGGTAGGGTGGCAGTAGAACCAGGAGTTGGGGCCTGGAAGGAATCTACACTCAGACTTAGTCTCATAGTAAGTGGCTCCCCAGGATCCAGGAGCCTTAGTCCTGAGTTGAGTCTTCTGTGCTGGGATCAAAGGAAGGGGTGGGAGCCCATTAGTGGATGGGTACTGGCCAAGGCAGCAAGAAGCATGAAGGTTTAGGGAGGGGGAATGAATGGGGTCTTGAGGGCGCTGGGGCTGAGTGATTTTGCCTCCTCAGGGTCAGGCCCTGAGCAGTGAGCCCCAAGGGAAACCCCTATTCATTCTTCAAGACCCAGCTTAAATACTGCTACTGCCGTCTATGAGGTTTTCTCTGACCGTCTCGGTGCTATCTCCCCAGAGCCTACACAGAGCCTTAGAAGGGACTCAGTGCACATTCTTGGGGACATGGGATTGTCACGAAGAGGTAGAAGTAGGGGATAGGTTGGGAGACTGCATCTGCCACTAACTTTCTGGGTTCTTTTGGGCAAGTCCCTCCACACCCTTGGGCCTCCATTTCCTCATCTGTGGAGTGGGATGGAGAGCTTGAACTTTTCTTTCCAGAGTGAGTGGTTTTGAGAGTGAAGAGCAGTAATTCAGGGTGGGGGGGGGGCAGGGGGAAGCATTGCTGGAATCAAGCTGGGCATGATTTTTCCACACTGATTCAGCCCAGGAATAATACAATAACATATATTGTACATATGAAATTAATTTTATGGCTGACATTTAATGTGTACTTACAACATGCCAGGCATTCTTTTAAGTGTTTATATAATCTCTCAGCAATCCTACCAGGCAGGTGCTATCATGATTTTCTTTTGACAGACAAGGAAACTGAGGCATGGAGAGCATAAGCAGCTTGCCTGAGGTCCCAGGGGTAGCAGGTGGTGCAGCCGGAAGGAAAGCCTGTGAAGACACCAGGTCCCACCTTCTTTGCCTCATGTATGCGGTCGCTCAGTATGCAGCTCTCTGAATGGATGCACGAGGAGGGCTCCCTGACCTCTTCGGTGAGCTCGGGCAAGGCATCCAGCTTCCTTGAACCTCATGGCAAAGTGGTGGAGAGAGGAGGCAGATCCTAGCCAATGAGCTCCAACACCCTTGGTCCCCAAGCTTCTCTTTCTGGCCTAGTCTTGAGTTCTGGAACCTCCTCTGCCTTGGGCCCATGCCCCAAGCACTGGACACTGCTATTCACTGCTGTAAATAGAACGTGGATCCAGGTGTCAGATGCAATAGGTTTTATTCCAGCTTTTATCATGAACTAGTCTTGTTGCCGTGGACAGGTCCCTAAAGCTCTCTGGGTACCAGTTTGTTCATCTGCAGAATAGGAGTAATTAATGTGAGATAATGAAAGTAAGTACGAAGTAAGTGCTGGGTAAGTATTATGTCAGAACGCCTTGGACAGAGTGGGGGCCACGGCCAAAGTTCATTACATTTTGGCTTTCTTTCCCGTTCACTTGTTTTTGTACAATGCCCTGCATAGGCCCCACAATAAAACAGCTTTCATTCATTCATCACCTACTTATGCCAGGCACTCTATGTACATCATCCCACTTAATTCTCAAAATAGCTCTATGCTGTAGGCATTGCCCTCATCAACATATCAGGAAACCAAGGCACAGAAAGGGTAAGTAGCTGCCCTAAAGTCACACAGCTGGTAAGAGGTAGAGCCAGGATTTGTACCCAGATCTGTCTGGTCCTATAGACACTGTGCTTCACCATTCTGCTCCCTGCCTCCTGCAAGACACAGCTTCCCTAGGAACTTTGATGACAATGTCTGGAGGGGGCCTTAGTGGAGAGCCGGGTCTGCCCACAAGTTGCTGGGGTCAACTCTAGCAGCTTCTGTTTGGAGGGAGCACTCCCTCCTCTCAGGGTGGCCAGTCCCAGGGAAAGGCCAAGCAAGGTGACAATTTTCTACCCTAAGCAAGGAGAGCAGTAGCCACGCAGGGTCCAGGTCTGCCCCTGTTCAGAGCTGAATAATCTGGAGCCTTTGAAGAAGGATTTCTGAAAAGCCATCAGGAGTGAATCATTGACTTAGGGAGGCGATGAATCAACGGGGAGTTCATAAAACGGCAAATGAATCGGGTGTGAGAACGACGGAGCCACTGCTATTCCCCAGAACCCTCCGGGGACAGAGAGCTGAGAGAAAAGAAATAAAAATAACACGGGGCCTCGAGCCTGCTACGAACCGGAGTTAGCCCCTCCTTCTGTGGGGAAAGACGGACGGGCCAGAGGGATGAGACCCGCTGGTGGGTGAAGTGGGGCCAGAGGAACGCTCCCGGGGCACTGTTGGCTCCCTGGGTCCAGGCGGCGGGTGCCATTAGCAAATGTCTTTCCCCCTTCTTTTCAGGAGCCCTCGCAAGAAAGAACACTGATTTTGACGAACACCCAAAATAATGTGAGATCAGGCACCATGCATTATGCATGAGGTCTGATTTAACATGAACATTATTTCTTGTGTACGAGACCATATGCCTCCGTGCTGTCTCTGCAGCCTAATAATACCCGGACCCACCCTGGTCAGGCTCAGCTAACGACATGTCCACTGGGTGTGTGCGTGGGGGGCGTTGAAGCAGAGCCCTCCTGGTGCTCAGCTCAGTTGAAGGGAGCCCATTCAGATGCCCTGGAGGTGGGTGGGAGGTGGGTTGTGCCCCTGGAGAAACACCAGGGAGCTGGGGTGGATGTAACTGTGTGAAAGCTCCAGTGCGCGTGTGTCTGTGTGTATGTGTGTGTGACATCAGGAGCCCATGACTAGGTGATGGTTCATCGCATGGCGATGTGGGGGCATGTGCAGAGCTGAGGTTTTTACTGCACAAGAGGGACGGCGGCAGGAATGGATAGATCTAATTGCTGTGTGTGTTTGTATATATACACGCATATGTACGTGTGGGGGTGTGTGTTTAAAAAATAAGATCACACATACATACAAACACACAGCCTAACTTTAATTATCTGAAGGGAGCAGGAGAGATCTGGGAGGAGCCGGGAACAATGACGGGCAGGGATTGGAAAGCGGCTTGTGGGGTAAGTGCTTGCACGTTCTGAGAGAAAGGGCCCTGGTCCAACGCCGCAAAGCATGGTTGTGTGCGTTCAACCAAATGTTTACAAGTGCCAGGTTAGCTCCAGAGAGCCCAGTGCCCAAGACAACAGGGCCGGCACTGGCCCGCGGTTATGGGTGTGGCCACGAGCGTGTGAGCATGTGTGTGAGGTAGCAAGTTGGCGAGGGCGTGCTTGGGGTTCCAGTCGGCCAAGGGGAGGAGGGCCGGGCAAGGGTGCGAGTGGGAGAGAGACAGGAGATAGCCTGATGGCGAACTTCTGAGAACGGTGGAGAACCGGAGGGGAGGTAGGTGAAGGAAGGATTGTGGGCAAGCCTGTGTGCACGTGAAGCAGGGTTGCCTTCTCGGAGGTGACGGTTGCCTCTGCTCTACCCGGCAACCCACTTATCACAGCCAACTTGAAGCTGAGTTTTGGGGGGCGGGATGCTCAGCTGTGAGGCGGCCCTGGTGACTGTGGCCACGTCCCAGCTCAGGGACCAATAGAGGGCAGTCCTCCCACATGGAGCCCCGAACGGCTGGCCAAACACTAATTCCGATGCCTTCAAATAGGCTGGGCAGGGACTAGATGGCCAGCTCCTCTGGATTCAGTCACTCAGCTAGAGGCCCTGGGTGACTCCCGTTTGCTAAGCTTAGGGGGAACAGCTGGGCCAGATAATTAACCTACTCTCACTCCTCTCCCTACTCAGGCGGGTCTCCTTTCTGGAACTCAAGCCCTGCTCCAAAAGGCCTGGGCCCGGGAAAGCCACTGGGAACTTGACCCTCCCACATGCAGGCCCAGAGCCTCTCTGGAGGAGACTCCATTCCAAACAGCTCTAAGTGGGTGGCTACGGTTGGGGGTCAGCTAGTTCTGTGGACACCCAGCCCGGTCTTGGGGTCGAGGGATGATTGTACAGGACCTAAGCCATGTGACATACAAGCTAGTACAACTTCCTGGGGCAGGACGTTGGGGGAGAATATAGGCGTCCTTGAGGTTTAGGTTCTGGGTTTGCCTTGTCGACAATGATGGCCACCTTCCTGCTTGTTTTAGCCACCCCCCACCCTGTGAATGTTTTCCCAGCTCAAGGCATTAGTGGTATAGCATGGCCTTCCTTTCCCCCCTATTTCTGGGAGCGGCTATAGCGCGCGTGCGCGCGCACACACACACACACACACACACACACACAGACACACTCATACACCAACACACAGGTTCACATGGGGAGAATGAAGCTCTCTTAAGGAACAGAATCTGTGTCCACATGATCATAGTCAATAATTTTCTTCAGGTGAGAAGGGGAGAGAGCTGGGATCAGAAAATTCCAAATCTGCTTGGGAAGGCTTGGGCTTCCCTGAAGACTGATGCTAGGGCCGTCTGCCTCTCTTGAATGCAAGGAAGTCTGGGGCTCTCGGGAGTGAGCACGTAACTCCACGTACACACGGGATGGAGAAACCTTTCCTAAGCTGTATTGTATCCAAGGAGGAAGACTCCAGGACAAAATCTGTCTCTCTCCCTGTGGTTTCTCCTCACACAGTCAAATGTGCTATGGTTCCTATGGCCATCCCAAGCTGGAGACTAGGGAAAGGACCTCTGGGGGCTTCTGTGACCAAGGGGTCGGTCACTGGGTAGCTGTCCCAGGCTGGTGCTCGTTAAGTAAAATCTTCACAAAGTGGAAGCTTTTCTCCCATCCTTGTTTCCACTTTTTTTTTTTTTTTTTTCATTTTTTTGTTCTACTCCTCAGCTGCTGCTGGTTCTTGGGAGGCCACATTGTTTTGCTGTTTTTGAGTTGACTTGCTTAAATAATAAATCCACCCTCTTGTACAGGATTAAGCAGACAATTAGGAAATCAATCAATCAAGGTGTCAGCTGCAGGCAGAGGCCAGTGAAAGGCCTGGTCTTCCCTGTTGCCTTTCCAACCTCCAAACCTGCTGAGGCTCAGGGCGGTGCAGGCGGCAGGGAGCTCTGAGCTTCGTTTGCTTCCATTTCAGGGCCCCGAGGCTGGGACAAATCCAGGAATGGAGGAATGAGGAGAGAGTGTGGGGGAGTATGGGGCTGATTCGAAGTTCTCCACTTAGTGGAGCAGGAAATGGAGGCCATGCTGTCACCTGGCTGTTACATTCCCGGCCTCGTCTTTAAGCGTTGAGAAGGCTCGCTGGGCCCACCAGCACAGGCAATGGCTGGGACACGGGCGCGAATTACAGGGCTAATTGCCCACTAGGCTGGACTGAAGAAGGGAGGAGAAAGAAACCAGCAGTGAGAGGCTGAGCCTTGGAAAAATCTTGGCGGCCTGTGTACTTGCAGAGACAATTCCTCCTGAGATTGAGGGTCAGAGGCCAGAAAGTCACCAGGGACTCTCAGCATGGTACCATCATCCTAAAGCCTCAGCCTAGCCAGGTACCACTGAACTGGCAGCCTGGGAACACCTCTCTGGGTGCCCAAGATGCGTCGGCTGGAGCCAAGGCCTCTCCCAGCCCCTGGGCTTGGGCAGCTTCCCTGGCAGGAGGGGGCCACGCATACACGCTCACTAGGGACACAACTTATCCCCACCCCCCAACCCTGTCCAGTGCTTGTGCTGCTTCAGGTTTTGTGTCCATGAAGAGTAAGAGAAACCTCATTTAGTTCCTCCTGAGAAAACTGAATCCATGTTTTATGCGTATCTTTAAAAGTTGTTTTAAAGGAAAAAGAGAATCTTGACGGGGATACAGGTAACCTTGAGCCCTGGCCCTGGAATCCAGATCTTCCCCCACCATCATGACTTTGAGGAGGTGGTGGGGAGACATTTGCTGCTGAGAGCTTGAATGGGGAGATGTCTGAGACTGCATCTTTCCCCCCAGGTACATGACTGTACCACTGTTGAGTCTTCCCACAGGCATAGGCATCACTCCCTGAGTGGGGAAGGGGGGTTTCCTTGGGGACCCATCCCTGGAGACATGGAAGGGCCTTCTGGTGGCACAATTGTTTTTGCCCTCATTCCTCCACCAGAGAAGCTGGGGCAGGTGGTTTGTTTGCAGAGAAGTAGGACTGGTTTTGCCTAAGCAAACAGGCAGGACTCCCTCCCCAGGCCCACTTAATTCCCGCAGGACCACTGTGGAAGCTGTTAGAACTCCCAGTGGATCCAGGTAGGTTCAGGCACCATTTGTTCTGTGGGTGGAGAGCCAGCTGGGGTGGGCTGGTGGGGCCTGACCCTGCTTCCGACTGCCCCATGACCTGGGAGAGTAAAGCTGGCCTGGATGCCACACGCGGAACGCAAAGGGAGACCAAAGTCAGGGTCTGGGGTCTTGGGTGGGGAACACAAAGATGCCAGGCTGGTGGTCCACGTGAGACAGGCAATTCTTCCTTGGCTGAGAAGCAGTTGTGCCTGGGGAATGGCTGTCCCGAAATCAGTGTGGTGTCTGCAGTGTCGTAGGTCCTGGTCTGGTCTCAGGATAGTCTTGTTTACGGGAGGGGACACGAGGCAGCTTCATCTTCCCTAAAACTCACTCGCCTAAAGGCAGGGGCCCAACTGTTGCCCAAGTAACAGGCAGTCCTCATACTGGCCTGAGAGAAGGTCTGCGTGGTCACCTTGCTCCAAGATAGTGTGGCCAGAACTTTAGGAGAGGTTAGTTAGGGTATCCCAACGCTTTACCCGCACAACCCAACCCTCGTAGTAAAAAGGACAGGACACAGCCCTGGGGTACATGTTTATGTGAGTAATAAAATATTTACTATAACATAAATATAAAGGGAACTTCCCAGTCTACATTATTTTTTTTTGCAATAAAGATACAAAGAATGCACCAAAACATTGTTCCAAAAAATAATAAAAATAAAATAACAAAATTTAAATCCAAACTGTAACAAACAGAACAAGAAATGGAGAAGGGGGGGAAGCTCCAAACACATCCAGAAAATAAATAGAGATGGGTCAGAAATTTGGAAATCATATTAAAATATTTTTTTTTTCGGATTATTCGGTGTACAAAATCCTTTAGGATGGGGATGGAGGGCAACCCGGAAAACCAAAAATAAAAACCAAGCACAAAATGTTTCTTCTCCCCGCCAGTGTGTACATATCTCACATATTTACATGGTTCCCACCTCACCCCAAACTTGGGGATTTCTCTCCTGGCCGCCCAGCATCCCGCATCCCAGGTGGGGCTGGAAAGGGAGCAGGCGGAAGCTGCAGGGAATCAGGCAGAAGGTTCTCAGGGAACGGCTTATTTCTACAGCTGGTCCAAAAATATCTCCAACTTTGTCAAGTTTCGTTTGTTTGTGGCCAGGAGGGCAGGGCCCCGCGGGGAGCGGGGGCCCTGCTGTGCAGCGGTCAGTCTGCAGCGGGGCAGAAGCCTCTTCCCATGGACTATGTTGTGGGAGCGCAGACCCCTCCCGCGTGGCCGGGAACCGAATCGCAGCTCGGATAAAACGAAACGAAAAAATGAACACTCGAATCTTTTTTGTTAGTTTTTTTTTTGTTTGTTTTTGTTTTGCTTTTTGGGGGTAGGGCAGGGGAAGGTAAGGGGAAAAAATAAATTAGGCTAGATTAAAGCTTTGGCTATTTCCTGCTTTTATACACAGACGCGGCTCTCGCGGCCTCCCCTCCGGGGCCCCGATAAATACAGTATACAGCGATTTAAATTAAGGGCGCGGGCGGAGTTAGAAGGACCCCAGGAGCCGAGAGGCTCCGTGAATAAATAAAAACCGTAAAAAACCAAGCCCGGAGGAAGGGTAAGGGGGGGGTGGGGCGCATCCTTATGAGAGAGAAGAGGCGTGGAGCGAATAAAGTGACAGTCCCCCACCCTCAACCCGCAGGCTCGGGAGTCCGCGCCGGGGAGAGGGACAGGGCACTCTCCTCTCTTCGTCCTCTCTCCCGGGGAATCCCTAACCCCGTACCGCGTTACCTGTCGCTGTGGGGAGGCCGCTGCCGGGATCCGGCCCCGAACAGCCCGGGGGGGCAGGGGCGGGGGTCGTCGAGGGGATGGGGGCGGGGAGCAGGCGGCGGGCAGGATGCCCGGTGAGTTGGCGCGTTTCGGATCTCCGGCTCCTCTCTCCCGGGGCTCGGGCGACGCAGCCTATCGGCCGTCTTCGCCGCTCGCCAGAGAGGGTCATCCGGGTGTTTGGTTTTGTTCGAAAGTTTCTGGGCTTTTTGTAAAATCCAAAGCAACCGAACAAAAAGAGTTCAGGCCGCGCGGCGCCTCGCCGCGCGCCGGCGGGGGCCCGGCCCGCGGGGTCACTGCACCGAGCCGGGCAGTGTGTGGTGGTGGTGGTGGTGCAGTGCGGCCGGCGGGGGCGGCGGGGGCGCCGAGGGCGGCGACGCACCGCCCCCGCCCGGCCCCAGCTCGCCCGGTGCGTAAACGTCGTCCATGGGCGGGTGGCCGGCCCCGGCCGCCGGGGTCATGCGCTTCTCCTTCTGCCGCCGGTTGCAGAACCAGACGCGCACCACCTCCTTCTCCAGCTGCAGGCTGTCAGCCAGGCCGGTGATCTCGTGCGCCGAGGGCTTGGGGCACTTGAGAAAGTGGCTCTCGAGTGCGCCTTTGACCCCCACCTCGATGGACGTGCGCTTCTTGCGCTTGCGGCCCTGCGCCGCGATCTTGTCCAGGTTGGTGGGGCTGCCGCTGGACGAGTCGGTCTCCTCCAGCCACTTGTTGAGCAGCGGCTTGAGCTTGCACATGTTCTTGAAGCTCAGCTGCAGGGCCTCGAAGCGGCAGATGGTGGTCTGCGAGAACACGTTACCGTACAGCGTGCCCAGCGCCAGCCCCACATCGGCCTGCGTGAAGCCCAGCTTGATGCGCCGCTGCTTGAACTGCTTGGCGAACTGCTCCAGGTCGTCCGAACTGGGCGCGTCCTCGTCCGAGTGCTCGCCCACCGACGAGCCACCGCCGCCCGCGCCTGGGTGCAGGTGCGCCGCCGCCGCGTGCAGGCCGCCCGCGTGTGCATGTCCGTGTGCGTGTCCGTGGGCGCCCAGGTGCGGCGGAGGCGACGGCTCCAGCTGCGCCTCGTGGCCGTCCTCGTGCAGCGCGTGGTGCAGGCCGGGCCCCGCGCCGCCGCCGCCCGCCGCCAGCATCCCGGCCAGGCCGCCGCCGCCGCCCCCCGGGTAGGCCGCCTGCGCGTACAGCCCGAGCGGCTGGGGCTGGTGGCCCCCGCCAGCTCCTGGGGACGGCGACATGGCCGGGCCCAAGTGGTGCGCCGTGCCGCCCTGTGCCCATGCCGCGCCCGCGTGGGCCGCCCCCTGATGCACCAGGCGCGCGTGGAAACCTCCTCCGCCGCCGCCGCCGTCGTCGGCTCGGCCGGTACTGCCGCCGCCCGCCTTGCCGTGTTCCAGGTGCGGGCCCCCGGCCCAGTCGCCGCCGCCGCCTCCTCCCGTGGGTAGCCACTGGGGGTGCGCTAGGCCCACAGGGTGGCCCGCGCCCGCGCCCAGCCACTCGTGGTGCATCAGCTTCTGCACTTCGCGGTACGCGGCCCCCGCGTGCAGCCGCTCGGCGGCCGCCGCCGCCGCAGCTGCCGCCGCGGCGTCCGGGTGCATAAGCGGTCCTGTGCCCCCGGCTCCGCCGCCGGGGCCCCGCGGCAGGTACTGCGCGGTGGTGGCCATGCCGCCCCGCGCCCAGCGCCGCGCCGCCGCCGCCGCTCCGCTCCGTCTGCGGGCCCCGCCGCCGCGCTCCGCCGGCTTAAAGCCCCGACCCGCTCGGCGCTCCGGAGCCCCACCCCACCCGCCGCCCATTGGCTGCCCGCGGAGCCGCCTCCCGCCCCCCGGCCACGGCCCCCGCCCCCCGCGTCCGCCTGCCGCCCGGCCCGGCCGCCCAGAGCTCGCCATTGGGCCTCGCTCCCGGGGTCCCGCGCGCCGGCCGTGCTGATTGGCCGCTGGGGCTTCATTCACGGCCCCCCTACCGTCCGCTTACATACTCACGCCCCGGGGGCGCGGCCGCCACGTGGGGAGTGGCGCGGGGGTGGCACTGGGACCGCACCCCCTCTCGTCCTGGCTGCGTGGGCCCCGCTTACCCCCGGTGCAGGAGACTCGGAGCCCGGCAGGTCCCACACTCCACGCGAACTGAATTCCCGCCCGTCTCCTGCCCGGGCGGCCAAGAGGCGGCGGCGGGGATTGCGGGCTCCGGGAGGCGCTCAGGCTCCGAGAAGCAGCTCAGCCCCGCGCTCCTCCCTCCGCAGTGCCGCTGCCGGCGGGCCGGGATTCCCGCGGGTCTCGGCGGCTGCGAGCCGGAGGCGGCGCGGGTCCCGGCTCGGTTCCGGCGCGGCTGCTCACCTCGGCCGCCTTGCCTCCCGCGGCTTCAGCCGGCACAGAGCTCTCCTCTGCGCGCCTCCCCGGCCCGTCTCGTTTTCCCTCTTCTCCTTCTAGACCCAGCGTCGCAACTCCGCCGACCTACGCGGCCCCGAGAGCGCGTCGGGTGCGGGTGGAGTCGGACCGGCCCTAGCTTCCCGCCTCGTGCGGGCTCCCCTTCTTCCGGACTCCGCGGACCAGGTGAGTACCGCGCGGGCGGCTCGGGGCCCGCATGGCCGGCGGCAGCGATGCTTCGGGAAGGCGGGAGCTCCCGTATCCAGGCCGCGTTCCGGGCTTCCGGAGTGAGAGGACCTTGAGGTAGAGACCGAAGCTCCGGCGAAAACGCCGCCGACGGGGGTGGTGGACGTACTGCGCCCACGGGTATCTGTCCCATGCCGCTGCCGCCTCCTCGCTTCGTCTCTCTGCGTGACCGGCTCATTGGTCGGGGTCATGACGGGGTCACTCGCGGACGCGAAACTTGCTCCAGGTGAGGAGTGGCATGGACTTGGGGAAGGGCGGCTGGCACTTCAGAAATGCCGCGTGCAGGCCGGGAGCTGTCCAGCCTCGCATGGAGCCCGGGCTGGAATTTAACGGACTTGCCCGGGCTGCCGAAAAGGGAATTGAGATCGAAGAAGTCTTGTTAGAGGGGTGAGGTGTACAGTGTGGGGATCTCCTCATCTCCCCAGCTCTTTGAGGGCTCCTTGAAAGATCCTGAGTGGACGTGGACCTCAGTGCAGCTACTCTGTGCCTCTAAGACCAACACTGGGCTGGAGGCCAAGTGGAGTGAGCTGCAGTCTCCATCTCTTTTCTACACTGAGGTTTGGGTCCCAGGGAGTCTCCCAGCTGACGGCTCACCGCCGCCACCCCCCCCCCCGCCTTGCCCCCCGTGGATCCACAGATTCCAGGGCCCTGGGGTCCCAGATCACAGAACTGAGCTAGGGGCCCAGCTAGACCCTACTGGGGAATTTAGAACTGCAGAATAGAGCCTCAGTGAGTAAATAAGGGTGATGGGGGCTCAGATAGCAGCTGCATTGGGAATGGTCCTTGGGGTAGCTGGGGCAGAGGCCACAGTGATAAGGGTCGTCCTGGGCACAGACTATACTCATCGAGGCCTTGAATGCCCTAGACCAGCCTCTGGCTAGCCCTCAGGGGATGGAGTGGGACAAGGCAGGGCCCTTGTCTGGCCATTGGTCACTGTCCTGAGCAGTCATCTTGGGTACCACCCTTGCTTCAAGAGCTGTGATGGAGCTCTGTCTGAATCCAGCTGGGGATGCTTGGCTTTCCTAGACTCTGGCCCAAGAAGTGGTCACCTTGAGCCACCTTTCCTTCATAAGATCATAAAACACTTGCCTTCCTGGCCCCTCCTCCAAGCCTAGGAGTTAGGGCCAAGGTGGGAGTTCTGTAGTGAAGGCTACTCTTAGGCCAGCCCTAACCAAGGCCAGCATGACATTGAAGCCTGGGCTTCCTACCTGGACCTGCCACCATCTTCCTGGGCGAGAATAACTCTGGTCCAATCCCTGTAGTTCTTGGTTTTCTTCCCTGTAAATTGGGAGTAACGGTACCATAGGCAGCCCACCTGTCTCACTGAGGGAAGTCAGATGGTAGTCTGAGACAGTGGGGGTGAAAAACTCTCAGGAAGGGCTTTTACTCTGGTTGTTTCTATTGTGAGTGCCCAACGAGCAGGGATGTTACTCTCCTTCCCTAATCAGATCTGAGTTTCCTTATCCATCAAGTGGCATTGTGGAGGTTTGGACCAGCTAACCTCTCAGTGCCTTGCAGCTGTGATGATCAGATTCTGTGAATCTCTCTGTTCCTGTTGGAGGAAGGGAAGTGTCTGGACAGTGGTCAGGTGTTACAATGTCTGGCCTTTGAATCGCCACTGAGACTTGAAGAACAGTGACCCATGGGCACAGTGCTTTATCAAGTGCTTAAAAAAAATTTTTTTTTAATGTTTACTTATTTTTGAGTAAGAGAGACAGAGCACGAGTGGGGAGGGGCAGGGAGAGAGGGAGACAGAATCCGAAGTAGGCTCCAGTCTCTGAGCTGTCAGCACAGAGCCCGACATGGGGTTCGAAACCACAAACTGTGAAATCATGACCTGAGATCATGGTCAGACGCTTAACCGACTGAGCCACCTAGGTGCCCCTATCAAGTGCTTTTACATCCATTCACGTTCACCTGCACCTCCCAGCCCTGTGGAGGGGCCCTGAGATTGTTATCCCTAGGGCAGAGATGAAGAAACTGAACTTGTCCGAGGGGTGCAGAATCTACAGAGGTCCTACTTCTCATTGTGCTCCCATTGCTGTTTGATGGGGGAGGACACCTGTGGGGACAGTGGCTTTGGCTGTCGCAGCAGAGAGAGCCCCCCGGCCCCATCTCTGGTAGCTCTCTGGGGAGCGGAGGTTGGAGAGGGCAGGCCTGGACCATCTGGGGCTTCTGAAGCCCAGTTCCCATGTGTGTGCTGAATTGAGGGGTGTCTGCAGCAAAGCCGGGCTCCGAGGTTACCAGCTTGTCAGCCAGCAAGTCTCAGTCCTGATCCCGTCTCCTACTCTCCCACTAGCAGCCCGGTGACTTTGTGCTAGCTGCTTCGCCTGTCACAGCCTCGGTTTATTCATCTTAAAATGGGGACAGGACTGTCTGCTTCTTAGGCCCGCCCTGAAGTCTAATGTTAGATACTGCCCTGGGGCGAGCCATGTGGACTAGGGCAGGGTAACAGTCCCCGTCTCTGTTTTGAAAGTTTTAGAGCCTCTACAATGTATGGGTTTGGTCTGGAGTCAAAATTTTCTTGTATTTGAGAGTTAGGCTTCTGCCAGAGGTCTCGACACCCTCCTTGTGTTTGCTCCTGGAGATTCTGTGTAGAACTCCAGGGACTCTGACATGCCCGTTGGCAGAGATGTCTGCAGTTAAACAGCCCCTCTCCTCCAGGAGCCCTGCCCTCCCAGGGCCTGGGGAAAAATTGGGAGACAGAAGTCAGACACCTACCTGAACCCATGTAGGCGCTGAATGGTTGAGGCGTGTGAACAGACATGTGTTCATACACATAACACACAGGTACACACGTGCAATTTAGCTTAGGGACGAACATAACAGATTCACACTAGGGACACAGGGAGTCATCCTGTTGGGTCAGAATTCACAGTCGCGCAAACAGACACACAGTGATAAATACAGGCGTGTGTCTAAAAGGAAACATGCATAAAACCTGCACATAGGCTCAGGGAGGCTCAGGTAGGCATCCCTTCGGTGACGCAAAATACAGGAGACCTGCAGGCCCCTGGGGTCACAAGCATGGACACTCTCCTCTGGCATGCCAGTTCACACAAACAGGCACACCCTGGTGTTCGCAAACATGAACGCACAGACACATGCACACTCTCCCCACCAATGCACAGATACAAAGAGGCGAACCCCGCCTATCACGCAGACAGGCTAATGCATACACCCACACCCTATGGAACTAATATATCCCGCACAAGAGATCAGAAGCTGGAGGAGGGCCCATGCCCTGCTCAGAGTTTGGCTCATGCCCGTCAGCAGCAGTGCTAGTCCCAAGGAAGCAGGGAAGCCCTTTCTTTTCCTATTTCCCCACCCCCCCCCCCCAATTTCCTTGTCTGTGGAGGGCAGCTCCCAGCCAGGCCGCCGCCAGTCTCAGAGGCTCTGGGGCCTCCCTCCCCAGCGGGGCCCCTGCTCAGCCCGCCCCCGGGCTAGGAGCTGCTGGGCTTTCCCAGAGTGGTGCGGTCTCCTCCAGGCTCTGGAGTGTGACTGAGCGCCTGCTCATTTGACACAGGTCACCGAGCCTCCAGCAGATGGGGCCCTCACTGTGGGGGGTCTCACAGCCGGAGGGGGCTGCGGGGGGGGGGGCGCGGGGGGGGGGGAGCTCTGAAGGGATGAACTCCAACCCCACACGGTCTTTCTGCAAAGCCCCGAGTCGCAGACGCAAACTCTGTAATCTACATTCATGCTTCCGCCCAAGAGAGTCAGACACGGTCTCTAGAAGACAGCCACACTCACCATCAACACCTGTGCGGCCACATATGCACTGTGATATCCCAGACACACATCCCAGGCTGGTGAGCCGGCAAGATCTGGAGCAAGATCTGGGAGGGAGGAAGAGGGGGCAGCTGGGTCTGGCTGCTTTCCCCCTTGGACTCTGAGCCCCTGCGCTGTGTCTTCTCAGTCTGGTCGGTGGGTGCTTGGGAGTCCAAGAAGCCCTGAGAGCAGGTGTGTCTGCAGACCCAAGGCCTCTCACTGCTGGGGGAACACAGGCTCCAGGACGCTCCCCCTGGGTTCCTCACTGGAAGTCATGAGTGCTGAAAAGAGCTAAGGAAAGGCAGATCTGGGCTACTGGGGGAGCTAGTGTCTGAGGACACCCTTCTGTGTGCAGTGCATGAGCTTTGAGGTTTTGCTGAGGTGGCCGGGATGGGGGTAGGGGGACAGGACTCGGCCAGCACTCACAGCTGCTCCCTTTCCCTTCTGCCAGCTTTCCCCTCTCACCCTGGATCCCGTATTTTCAGAGTGTAGGAGGTCCAGGGTTCCATCTTAGCTCAGACTCAGGTCTGCTGGATGACATTGGACAAGACTCAGCCTCAGCATCCTCATCTGTAAACTGGGCAGGGTGGTCCCTGTTGGGTGGCTTATGGAGGCGAGATGAGACCACTGCCCCGATGGGAGTTTGGAAAGTGTGGTTTGCTTTTTCTCCTGGGCTGCCTGGGGTGAGCAAGAAGCTCTATGGACAGGAGTGGAAACTGCCTGCTCCCCAACCAGTTCCTGCTAAGCCGTGTCAGGAGTGACCACACCCACACCCTGCTCTTTTCTGGGCTGCAATGTGTTTTTCATTGAAAGAGTCTGGCAGGGTCCTGCTGTCACAGATTCTGACCTGGGGCAGTGCCAGGGTCATCGTGTCCATCCGTTGCCTCCGTGCTGACTGGTGCCAGCTGGACAGATTCATAGTGTTCACCACCATCCAAAAAGCTGTCCCATATGGGATGTGATCACTGTTCTGAGCTGTCAAGCCCCCACATCTTCCCCTCTAAACTCAGCCCCTCCAGGTGTCCTATCCCTTCTGTCCTGCCTGTGCTGGCAAAAGCCTAGTGTTGGGGAGTAGAGGGGTGGGAAGGGCATTGCCTGTGGCAGAGGAGGAGGAAGCAGCCTCACCTATTGAATCTAAGGCTCCCTATTTCTCAGTCTTGGTGAAAGGCAGGAGGGATGGAAGGTGAAATATCTCTTAGGGATGAATCTGTCTTTGCATTCTTTCCCCTGCCTCAGCCCCTAAGTCTATGGGTGGGGGTGGGGGGTCCTCCCAGTGCATCTGTAGAATATTCAAATTAGGGGTGGCCAATTGCTCTTAAAATTGACTTTCATTTTTCGCAGAATGGCAGCCTCTGAGCTGGTGTTAATGCCCACCATCCGGTTATGCAGAACACGCTCTCTGCAAATCGGTAAATCATTAGCAGGGATTAATCACTCTGAAAGGCTGGGGCTGGGTTTGTGTTTCTTTTTTCTTTCTTTCTTTCTTTCTTTCTTTCTTTCTTTCTTTCTTTCTCTCTCTCTCTCTCTCTCTCTCTCTCTCTCTCTCTCTCTCTCTTTCTTTCTTTCTTTCTTTCTTTCTTTCTCTCTTTCTTTTCCTTCCTTCCTTCCTTCCTTCCTTTCTTAAACACACTTTTTATCTGGATGGCTGCAAAATTCACCACCGCAGGGTGGGGTGGGAGCAGTGAATGATAATTTAAGTCCTTGTCACCTTTAGTAGAAGAGTGAGGTGGTTTCCCGGGCCTGGTGTTGACTTGGTGCCCTGACTGAAGGTGGGGAGTGGGCAGCTTGGGTAGGGTGCAGGGAAAGAAGGGGGGATTCCCTTGCATTTGTGTGTGGTACAGCATTTGCAATAGTGTGTTGGGCTTGCTGGGCTTGTGTATATGGTGACTGTATATCAGTGTGCTCGCATGAATCCGTGTTTGTACCTTATACATTTCCCTAAAGTGTTTGTGTGCTTGGGTTAGGGTGCTGGTGCTTGGTTTGTGTTGATGTGTGTGCATCAGTGTTGGTCATTGTGTCAGAACGTGTTTCTGTTTGACAGGGGTTTTAAAGACCCAATTCACCTTTCTCAGCTTCCAGGTAGCTTTTCAGGGGCAGTAGGTAGAGCTGGAAGGAAGGTCCCACCCTTCACCTGCTGGGGGTGTGGCTCAAGGTTAATTTACATATTCATGAACTGCTGCCTCCCTAGCTCTTCTCTGTAAGAGACTTAGACCAGTAGGGAGGCCCCTCAGGGCAGATGGGGCTGTTAGGCTCTCACTAAAACCCCTCCTCCCCATCCCACCGCTAGCAGCTCCCTCCTCCACCCACAGACCGGGAACATTCAGCACTCCACGGTTTCTGAACCCCAACTTCTGCACAACAGCCGTCCATGCAATTCTAGCTCCTGACAATAGCTGTGTGGTTGTGAGGGGAAAGGTCTTTTTCCTTCTGGATCCCGGCTGCCCCTGTGAAGGCTCCTAGAGAAGGGGGGGTTGGGAGTGGGGGGTCATTCTTCCAGCCAAGCTGATGAATGGAACTATCTTCCACTTTGTGTCCACACTGGGGCCGGCCTCCTTATTCCTCTCTCCCTAGCCTAATGCTGTCCAGCTTTGGAGAAGTAATTACCCTCAAATGACTGAGTAACGATGTTTTTAGGGTGTTGGGCAGAGATGGGAATTTGCGGATGAGGTCACAGGGCCTCTTCCCTCCAGCCGGTCCCAGAGCGTTGGTTAGAAGTAAGACTTAGTGGGCCTGGTCCTTACATCAACCCACTCCTTCCTTTAACCCCCCAGCCCCCTCTCCCTGAGGTCAGCTCGGGTAGCCCAGGCATTACTGTCTGCCACACCACAGATGGGACAGGTGCCCTGTACTCCTGTGCCTGTGCCTCATTCATCACCCCACTCTACGTGCCTTTCTCCCTTCTGTGTAGCAGACTAGCCTGGAGCCAGAGGGAGGGACAGGATGATAGGGCTCCTTGGCCGTTACAAGTTGGGGGCTCTGGAGAGAGTTGGCTGGGCTCAGTGCTGGCCTTCCTCAGCTTTCTTGAGGGTAGCAGGTGGAGGGGGGGGGAGTGGCAAAGGAGGATTTAGGAATTATATTTTCCCAGGGACCTCTTAGCATCTTTATGTATCTCTGGTGGCAGACATCTGTCTGAGCTTAGGGTAGCATCTGCCTGGGCTAGAGACAACATCTGTTTGAGGCTGGGACACCTGGCTGAGCCCAGCACATTATCTGGCCCCGGGATAGCTTCTGTCGGGGCCCAGGACATGTGTCTGAACTTGGTACAGCATCTGTCCGGGCCTGGTGCAACATCTTCCTGGCCTGGGGGCAATGTCTGTTTGAGCCCTGGACATCTGTCTGACTTGGGGATGTCTGCCGAGTCTGGAACAATACCTGTCTGAGCCTGGGGGTGGACTTGTCATTGTAGATAAAATCACCCTCGAATCTCAACTTTGCTTTGTGGCTGGGAACAGAGTATACGTCAGACTCCTATCCCTGCTGTCCTTTCTAAAGGACCCTCAGATAGAGTGCCTTAGTTTACCTCCATTTGTAAGCCCATCGGCCTCCTGGCTCTGAGCACCTCAAGGGACAGCCAAAGCCTACACCTCAGTGGCTCCAGGAAAGTAATGTTAAAAGAATGTGTAAGGGGAGTAGATAAATCCTCAAATCTAATGACTGGTCTAGGATGAGTCTCCCTTCCTCTGGCCCCTGTGTTGTGTCAAGTCAGAATGCTTCCCCAAGACACAACTTGGACCTGTCACTTGCCTCCCGAGAAGCCTTCCATTTCTCTTTACTGTGCACATTGTCACATCCAAAGTCCTGTCCCGCCTCTGCGTATCCTCTGAATCCAGCAGCTCGGAGCTTCTGCCCCCCCTCCCCTCCACACCAGGCCCTAATGGCTCCCTACCTTTGCACACGCAGTTCCTTCTCCTTGGAATGCTCCCTCCTCGTATTCTTCAAGTCCTAGTTCAAGGGTCTCATGCTCTGGGAAGGCTTTGTGCTCCCACTCGAGACTAAACCATGACCTCTGCCCTGCTTCCACTCCGTGCTAGCATTTTCAGCCCTGCATGGTCATGCATTACCCTTTGTGAGTCTGTCTCTCCTATGGAGCTGTGAGCTCCCGGGGGTAGTGGGCTCTGTCTCTCCAGCACCCTGCCCAATTCCTGGTCTGTAGTGGTACCAATAAAGAATGGCTGCTGAACGATGAGCACATGGTTGTGCCACTACGATCTCATTTCCTTCATTTTTAAAATTGGGGTGGGGGGAGTTGGAGGGGAGATACCGGCTTTTAGTATCAGAAGGAAGTAGACACTGGCTTTCAGTCTTAGAAGAAGGGGGCTTCAGAGAAGAGGGTGTATCTTTAAAAAACATTTTTATTATTATTATTTTTTTAGAGAGAGGGGGTGCAAGCAGGGGAGAGGGGCAGAGGGAGAGAGAGAATCTTAAAAAAAGTTTTTGTAAGTATGTATTTATTTATTTTGAGAGAGAGCAAGCATGAGCAGGGGAGGGGCAGAGAGAGAAGGAGAGAGAGAATCCCAAGCAGGCCTCACTTTGTCAGCACAGAGTCTGATGCGGGGCCTGATCACATGACCCTGGGATTATGACCTGAGCCAAAATCAGGAGTCGGACACTCAACGGACTGAGCCACTCAGAGGCCCTGAGGGCGTATCTTCTTATTTGTACCTGGTGAGCCGACTAAAGCTACAGGGTGCTGGGTGATAGGCCCAGGGCACCCCGGACAAGGGCCTGGTCCTGCCCAATGTTCTTTATCCACGACATGGGTGAAGATGCGCAGGATCTGAAGATCCTGCACATTGGCCGCAGATAGGAGCAGGGAAGAACAGCAAAGTTCCGGGGGCCACAGTGAATCCAGACATAATGGCCTCTCTGGGGGTCATGGGGATGGGACCGGATCTAAGCAAGGAGGCCTCTGCCCGGGTTGAATCCTTGAGGGCAGGTGGGAGAGTCAAGGCCTGGCTTAGCTTGTGTGGAAAAGTTCCAGGGTTCCTGGTTTCACTTGTCCTGCCGGACAGGGGGAGGTCATGGGAGGGGTTATGAATGTAAATGTCGTGTCCAAAGCGAACTGTTTCCCCTGGTCGAACCTACCTGGCACTTGCCAGGTTTCGAGGGAGGGGGGTCCCCAGGAGAGTAGAGAGACAGGCAGGACGATGGGGAGGCAGCTGAGAAGTGAATGGTCCCAAGACAGGCTCTTTGCCTTGATAGCTTTTATTCCACTGAATAGGAATGTCTTTATAGTTTTTGCTGATGATAAAAGCTTATTTGTAAAAATTCTTTCCCTCAGAAACATACGAAACAGAAGGTGGAAGTCCTCCATTAATCTCTCTGCCTCACCCCCTCATAACTACTCCTACTGGCTATATCTTTCCAGAATTTGTTTGGATAGACACACTCTATTTAATAATAATAGCTAAGATTTATTGAGTGCTTACTATGCGCAGGAATTATGCTAAGTGCTTCTACCTGGGTTTATACATTACAGCCTCACCAAAACACTCAGAAGAAACTGAGGCTCAGAGTTGGTAGTAATCGTTGTAGTCCAAATATAGTGGGTATTTACTGGGTGCCAGCTGCCAGTCTAGGCACTTTACGTGCCATCTCATTTAACGTCTGTAGGAGCTAGTTGTCTGGGCGACTGCATGTGGTAGGCAATCAGTAAATGGTGGTGGATACTCCCAACTTGGAAGTTTGAGAATCTCAGGTGATGAATCTGGGATTGTTCAGTGGACCTCGAGAATGAGAGGGGCTCTTGTCCTGAAACTCCTGAGCACTGAGGCAGGCAGCCTTCCCTGGAACTGGGAGATGCTGATTCTGCAATGGAAGATGTAAATTCCCACCTTGGTTTGCATGTGATTTACGCATACTTATTTATGAGTGTCTTTGATTGATGTCAAAGTGCCTCCGTGATTTTTCTGCCAACCTTCAGGGTCCTGCGGAGGGCATGGCTAGTGGGCACGGGCTGTAGGCTCTGAGTGTGCACGTGTGGGCTATTGTACGGGGTGAAAGTGACAGCCGTGGGTAGGTGGGCGGTGGCCGGGGGGTTGAGTTGTGGGCAGTCTGGAGCCCAGGGTTCTGGAGTGGGTGCTTTGGGCAGCTGGTATGAGTGGGGGGGGGGGGTGCGTGTCAGTGTATGGCAGGGTCCAGATAAAGGGCTGGGGCAGAGTCAGTGCTTCAGACACTGGGGTGGGTGACTGATGAGCCTGTAGGTCGCCACCGTCTTGGAGAAGCCAGGGTGCCAGCCAAGCTTTCTAGGTAGGAACTCAGACCCAAGGAGCTAGAGCAGGAGCTTGGGTTCAGGGTAGGACACATGGTGGTGGAAGGCTTCCAAACAAAGCAGAGGATCAGAGGTAGGAAGGGGCCTCCCTCTAGAGTCCCTCCCCCTGGTGCTGCCCAGGGCGGGAGTCCCCTGCTTGGGTGCCTCCCGGGAGAGGGAAGGGAGTGCTGTCTGCAATCCAGGCCTGGGGAAAATCTGCCAATCAGCAAGAATATTCTGTGTGTGCCGGTTGTGCCCAGCCCTGTGCCTGGCACCACGGGGAAGACCAGTCTCAGCCTGCAAACCTTGGCAGGGGCGCTGGTGAGATAAGGAGGCAAGGGCAGGCCCCGGCCTTGATTGAAGGCTGCATGCCTGACACCCGGCGGCACTTTCATCCATCACCTCCTTTGATCCTCAGCAGGATCAAAGGCAGTGGCTGTCTTATCTCCTCATAACAGAGGAGGAAGCAGAGACTCAGAGAGCTGTAGTGACTTGCCTAAGGCCACACAGCAAGTGAGTGGAAGAGTACAAACTTGAACCCAGCTCTGTCTCATTCCAGAGCCCCAGTTTACTTAGCCACTCAGCCAGTTTATTATGCCTCAACCAGGTATGAAGTAAAGATAACACCTACCTTGCTTAATTGTTAAATGAGCTCAAGGGTGTAGAGAGGTTAGCACAGAGGCTGGCACACAGTAAGTGCTCAGTAAGAGTGTCTTTTTTCCCCTTAAGTGGTAGAGCAAGGATTCTTAAATCCTGGTCCAGTGGACTCTACTGTTTGCATGCTACCATGGTTCTTGCCAAGGCTGATTGGGAGGGTGTGGGCATGGTTGGGGACAGAGCATGATCTCCTTTGTGGGTTGGGTGAGCCCTTGTCATGCATGGACACACACAGTCACCAGTGCATGGGAGGATCATCTGTCAGGCCCAACAGAGCCCCTATTGGCTCATGTTCTAGCTCTGGGTTGGGCAGGGACACTGACTTTGTCTAGTTAGGATTGCCTGGATATGTGTGTGTGTGTGTGTGTGTGTGTGTGTGTGTGTGTGTGTATGTACTTGGTGAGAGTTGACTGAGGAAGGAGACACAACTTCGGGGAGTGGGGGAGCTCTATCAGCAGACACTGGTAAGGGCCCTTTCTCATTTCCAGTGGCAGAGATTGGAATCAAATGAGGACGTGAACCATGTGAAGATGCGATGGAAATCACTCATGGCAGAAGGGACAAGGGCACAGGCCCTGGGGTTGGAATGAACTTCATATGTATATCTCCCTTGGTAGTTATAGAGACAATATTGATTTGTATCTTCCAATGTTTGATGTAGAGGAGCAAAGTGGGAGCAAGATTCACTCATTCATTCATGCTTTTTTTTGAGGGAGGGAAATACAGAAAATTCCCTTTATATATACACACACACATATACATACACACATATGTGTGTATGTATATATATTATTAAGTATAATGGTATGGCATAATGATTTGATATTTGCATACACTGGGAAATGACCACCATAATATCTAGTTACCGTTCATTACCATACAAAGTTACAATTTTTTTTTCTTATGATGAGAACTTTTAAAATTTACTCTCCTGGCAACTTTCAATATACTACAATATTACTGACTGTAGTCACCGTGCTGTACCTTACACCTGCAAGACTTATTTATTTTATAGCTGGAAGCTTACACCTCTTTACCCCCTTCGCCCATTTCGTTCACCCCCCAGCACCTCCACCCCTGGCAGCCGCTTTTCTGTTCTCTGTATTTATGAGTTTTGTTTTGTTTGTTCGTTTGCTTTGTTTTTCAGATTCCACAGTGAGACCATATGGTTTTTGTTTTTCTCTGTGTGACTTATTTTACTTAGCATAATGCCTTCCAGGTCCACATTCATTCATACATTAATTCAACAAATATTTAGTGCCCACTTTGTGCCAGGTACTATCTTAGGTGCTGATGGCTAATGCTTATGGAGCACATGCTCTGTTTTCTAAGCATTTTACATTTGTTAAACCTTCACAACAACACAAGGAGTTGGGGAAGCCTGGGGAGACTGTTGGGCTCCCTTCCATTCCTCCAGCCTTTTTCCATCTCCCAGCCACATTGGGGCACCTAACGTCTGCCACCTGGAAAGACCAGGATCCTCACAGTGGATGAAGCAGGGCGGTCCTGAGAACATCAAAGCTACCCAGCAGACTGAAGCTAGAGAGGGTGAGGTGCCTAACTTAATCCCATCCAGCCTGGCCTGCCTGAGAACTTCCTCTCCCCGGGGCTCTCAGCCACATCTTCCCGTCTCCCCTCTACGGCTTAGCACCTGGCTCTCTCCAGCCCCCTGACTAGCTCAAGCCCTGTCCTCTGGGCTCTGCTCAGGGAGCCTAGTCTCAGCTTGGGGCTGAGGTTCCTGGCAGGGAGAAAACAAGGTTCCATTCCTGCTGTCTGATGGCACTGTCCCAAAACACTCCCTGTGCTTTGCTAACTGTGCTGGAGGCAGCATGGCTGGTGGTTACCCTGCCTGGTTCCCTCTGTCCTTTCCTTAATATAGTCAGTGTATAGGCCTCAGCCAGAGTGGGCCTCTTAGTTCCTGACCACCTACCTGTGTCTGTGGTCTAGGCTCCATTTTTGCCTCACTCTCTCCTGCAGGAAAAGGGACAGAGAAGAGGAAATAGAAAAGTTACTGGAAATTCAGAGGCCAAGGGAGGAGTCTGGTGCCTTAGTCAGTCTTTGGTGAATAAAGAAATGTGGCAAAAGGGGTTTTCTGGGTGGGATGAAGGGAAAGGGAGGTCTTATAATGATGGGCTTGCTAATCTGCAAATCATGACTCCACCCGTCTACCTATCCACCCATCCACTTACCTATCCATCCATCTATTTGTCTGTCCATCCACCCACCTGTTCATCTACCCACCCATCCATCCACCTCTTCCCCATTCACCTGTCTCTCCATCTGTTCATCCATCCATCCATCCATCCATCCATCCATCCATCCACCCACTCACCCACCCACCCATCTATCCAACACACTGCTGACTGAATGCCTATCATAGTCACTGGTTCAGTTATGCTTATCGAGGGCATGTGTTAGAGAGCTTTTCAGTGTTTATACATTCGTGACCCTTCTGTTTATGTATTTCCTCTCTCCACCTGCTTCTTAGAGAAGCTCCTTGAGAGGTGGGGCTCCCATCTCTATTGAACCCGTCAGAAATGCTCTGTCCTGGCTGTAGGGTTGTCAGCAGCTGCCAGGCTTGGGCACCCTGGGGCCCCGGGGAAATGGGCATCTTGCACGCCGCTCCTACCCCTCCTGGGCCGGGCTTGTGACCCTCATCGGGGTCCAGCCTAGAGGATGCTGTGCCGCTCCAGGGGCGGGGCCTTGCTGCTTGGCGGCCTGCCTGCGGCTGCTGCAGGAGCCGCTGGCCCCTTTTGCCAGCACCCAGCTTGAGGAATGGTAGAGTTGTGTGGCTGTGGAGCCTCTCCACACTACTGTAGTTAAACAAACAGGCTGGGAAGCAGGGTCAGGGGCTGGCTGCCATGCTGGGAAGAGCAGGAGCCGAGGAGGAGCGGAGTGTGGCCTCAGAGCGGTGGCCGGGTGAGCTCGGAGCTCAGGAGCTGCTGTGGAGCCAAGAGTTCAGGCCAATCGCCCCCCACCCCCCACCTGCCCTCCCTGCCAGGCCTGGCCAGGACAGCAGACGTGGGCGGCCAACGTCTGTGGGGTTGAGTTGGCCCGGCTGGAGGTAAAACTGCAGAGGAGGGGCCGGAGACAAAGACCCAAAGGAGCACAGAGTGACTCGGAGGGGCAGAGGGATAGAGAGATTGAGGCTCAGAGAGACAGAGAGAGAGACTCAGAAAGACAGAGACAGACTCAGGTGGGAGGAGGAAGGTGTGAAGGGCTGGGAAGAGAATGGCCAGGGGAGGGAAGTCCAGGGCAAGGGGAGAAAGCGGTGGGCCCAGGGGAACAACAGCTCTTCCAAAGGCAGGAAGTTTGGAGCTCATGAAGGGCCCCCTTCCTTGTGGATGGCACCAGCAGTGAACAAAACTTTTCCACTTGCTTAAGCTCATTCAAGCCTCACAATGGCCTGCTGAGAAGGCCTTGGATGGGGGCGGGGATGGGCCCTGCTGTGGGGAGCAGTGGGGGAGGGGAGCTGCAGAGCCAAACTGGGACCTGGGGACTGGCCGTGAGGGGACCCGCGGGATGGAGGCGGGTGGCGAGTGATTTAGAGACAGAGCCCCCCGCTGGGCCCGCGTCCCTCCAGTGACTGAACCTTCCCTGGCTGTGCTCAGTGGCTATTTATGGACTTGGCTGGCTAGGACTTGATGCTCCTGCCGCTGTGACAGTATTGCTCCTGGGAGGAAGAAGCTATCTAGGAGGCCTCTCTCTTGTCCCCTTTCTCCTGTCCCCAGACGGCCTGACTGTAGTCATGTGGGCTGTTGATGACTCCTAGCTGAATCTATCTCTGGGGATTGACGTTGGTGATTTGGTGGAAAAGGGGCACGTCGCCCAAAGTTCTGACCCCTCCCTGGGGGCGGCCTGCCTCCCGGGGCTGGTCAGTTGGTGGGGGGGGGTGTGTGTGTGTGTGTAAAGGTCAGGTCCCCTTGCTTCACCTTGGGACGCTTGTGAAGGGCCATCCTAGCCCCAGAGCTCCTGGTGAGCCTGGCCCCTTTGGTGCGACTATATCACACGTCAGCTTCTCCCTTTGCCGAGTGCTGCTCCCCTGTCTTACTGTTGTTCTCAAGAGTGCATTCCAATAAGTCTTCATGCAAATTTCATGGTCTCAGAGAATTTCCAGGGAATTTCACCTGCAGCACTAATTCTAAGCTCGGGGCTCCAACCTGGGCTCAGCTCAGCTCCACTCTCCAGTAACCTTGTCTTTGTTTTAATCCTCTCCCCCATCAGATAGGGCTGGATTCTGCATGCAGGTGTCTGTGTATATCTGGGAAAAGTTGGGGCAGGAGGGGATGTCCAGGTAGCCACCTCCATCCTGGGCAGAAACCCCCTCCCCAGCCCCAGGAGAAAAATCACAGGGAACTTGCCACCTGGCTCATGGGAGGTACTCAGCAGTTTTGAAGAGGATGATTTTGGTGCCCGTCTGCTCTCATCAGAGAGGCAGGAGAGCATAGTGGTTAAGGGTCTGGAGCTGGCCTGCCTAGTTCCACGGCAGCCTGCCAGTCAGAAGCTGTGTGACCTTGGGTGATAAGGGCGAAGTGACCTAACAGATGTATAAAAGTACTTAGCACACAGGTGGCCCGTGAATGTTCGCTATCGTGTTATTTTTGTTACTCGTAGAACAACATCTGAACCTGTAGGTTGGTGAGGCTGCACAGCCCACATCTAAGAGATGCATACACATGAGGCAAGCAGTTACTTCCTTACGTCAGCGAGGGGTCTCGTGTGTTATCCAGCATGCCTGTAACCCGTGCTGTGCAAAGCCCTCACTTTGCAGACGAGGCCGAGCAGGCGGCCCAAAGCCACATGGTGCTTCCGGGCTTAGGGAGACCTAGGCTCTTGTGTCCAGTTCCTAGGCTAGGCTCGAGCGTCTTTTCTCCCGCATCCTTGGGGTCCTGGCTCAGGGGACTGGGCAATGCCCCAGCAGTCTTAGTAGCATCGGCAGGCAGTGGAGCTATGCCTGCTCAGGAGTGGGATTATCTCAGAGGTGACAACTGCTTCAAGATCATACCCTTGACCCCGGTTCTGTCTGTCACTGGGGGCCAGGGACTGGCCTCTTTGGGTCTCTAAGCGATCAGATGAGAGGTCACTGAGGTTCTAAGGATTAGCCCCTGGCACTGTGCCTGCTGCCCAGTTAGTGTCTTCAGGGGTCAGTCAATTTTAAGTAATAATACCAAACAATAACAGCCAACCCTCACCCTGTACCCTGCTACGTCCTACCTTCTTTCCTCCTCACGGTGATCCAGCAAAGGAAGATTTGCTCCTTCGACGGTGACCACTCAGTTCTAAGCCCCACCTCTCCATGTCTGGCAGTTGCCTCTTATCTGGTCTTCCTGTTTTCACTCCTGACCCTCCAGAGCTCCGCTGTCCCTCACAGTGTCCCTGTGTTGCTAGTGGGCACTTGGAATGGGACCAGTCCCTACTTGCAGATAGGCTGCAAGTACAAAGTACACACTGGATGTCAGAGACTTGGTATGAAAAAAAATACATAAAATATCTCTAATCATTTTTCATATAGATATATTAAGATGATAATATTTTGATGAAGTAAAATATATTACTAAGATTAATTTCACTGTTTCTTTGCTTTTTTTTTTTTTGCAAGTGGTGGTTAGAAAATTATAAATTACATGTGCTTGCATTGTATTTCCATTGGACAGTGCTGCCCCAGAGTCTGTTGTTGACATAACAACCAGAAAGATCCTTTAAAATCTTGGATGGATCATGTCCCTTTTCTGCTTACAACCTTTAAATGCTCCCATTTCACACAGGATGAAAATGAAGTGCTCACCATGGCTTTCAGGGCCCTGGATGAATGACCCTCTAGCTGCCTTGCAGATCTTTTTTTTCCTATTATCTTCTCCCTTGTTTCCTTGTTCCAGTCACACTGGCCGCCTGGAAGTCCTTAAATTTGCTAAGCTCATTCCTACCTCAGGGCCTTTGCACTTGCTATTTCCTCTGCCAGGAGTGGCTTCCCCACCTCTTCACATGCTCATTCCCTCATTTGATTCAGATTTTTGTCCAACCTGGCTAAAACACATGCCTTCTAGTTCCTCTCTCATCCCTTGGGCAGAGCATTTACCTTCATGTAAGTTACATGATTGATTCAGTTGGTTACATTTTGATTGTTTGCCCAGTTAGAATGTAAGCTTCATGAAGCAGGGATTTGGTCTGTCTTACTCATCAAAATTCATCCTAGAGCTAGACCCAGAATAGAAGAGATGGTCAATGAATCTTGGCCGAGTGACTGAAAGTCACCAATGGCAAAACAGATCCAGAAGGATGAAATTGTGCCCAAGGTCACACAGCCAGGCAGGGACAGAGCTGGGACTAGCTGAGGACTGTCTGAAGCCAGATTCTATAACTCTGTCCACTACAGGTCCGGTCTGCAAGCATCTCTCTTTCCCCCTTGGTCCCACTCAGGAAATACAGTTGTCACGTTGAGGAGAGGGGACCTGACTGTGGAGAGGCAGCAGACGGTTTTTCTGGCATCTCTGATTTTCTGAGTGCTGGAGACTTCCATGTCCATTGTTCGTTCCCTTCCCCATGCATCCAGACTCACAGGCCCAAAGAAGACCCTGGGGTAGGGGGTGGAGGGAGACAGGACTATAGAGGATGGGCGTGTGGACTTCCCAGGGCTCAGGCAAGAGCACTGTGCTTCTAGGCTATGACACTGCTTAGTATTGTGCCTAGTGCTGAGTGTGGGGTACAGGAAGCAGGTTGTGACCATGAGTGAGGAGACCAAACCTCACAGACCTTGGGTTTGGGCAGAAAGGAGAAGGGAAGAGAGAAAGCCTAGAAGCCCAACATGGGGGCTGGAGCAAATTGCAGGGCCCTCTGCCCAGTGAGCCACCCTGTAAGGATCTCTGCTGCTTTGGCACCTGGGGTGGCTCAGGTGTGTTGTGGTTGCCCTTGACCCACTGGCCCACACCCACAAGGGGGGTGAGAGTGCTCTCTGCGCTCCGACTAGTTTTCCTATCAGCCGTATTCCTTAGAAGGGGCACTTGGGTGGCTCAGTTGGTTAAGCGTCTGCCTTCGGCTCAGGTCATGATCTCACGGTCCGTGAGTTCGAGCCCCGCGTTGGGCTCTGTGCTGACAGCTCAGAGCCTGGAGCCTGCTTTGCATTCTGTGTCTTCCTCTCTCTGCGCCTTGCCCGCTCGTGCACACACACTCTCTCTCAAAAGTAAATAAACATTAACAAAAAAAAAAAAAAAAAAAAAGAAAGGGCACCTTGTTCAGAATGAGTAGGACTTTGGAGCCCGGGATGCTGGTCTATCTTTGCTTGGGGAACTCCTACACATCCCTCCAGTCCCAGCTCAAATGCCCTCTCCCTTGTCCAGAGCCCCTGACTCTCAGGCAGACTTAGTTCCACCCTCTTCTGAGCACCCAAATAGCTCCTTGTTCCTACAAGTGTGTAAGCATTCCTTGCTTGCCTTGTAGTTGTTTGCTTTTATGACAGCCTCTCCTGCCTCACGGCAAGCTCCTTGAGGGCCAGGTCTGTCTTTGTTTATTTCTGTGTTTCCAGCCTGAAGCTTGGTGGTGAATAAACTTTTACCACCACCACCACCACCTTCGTCATCGTCATCAGACCTGAAGCCTGTTGACGTGCTCTTGGCACATGCTAACTACTTCCTCTACAGAAGACCATGTAATCCTCACTGTGACCCCATACAACGAGGTGGGGATTTTATCATCCCCATTTGAGGAAGTGGAGGCTCTGTGAGGCTCTCACGGTGGCATTGTCAGTAAGTGCAGAGCCAGGACTTGAACCCTGATCTTCTGACCCCAAGGCCAGTGTTCGCTGTGCTTTAGGGGACCAAGGGGTGAAATGACCCTCTCTTCTCTATGGTCATTCAGGTGAGGCTGCAGGCGGCTGCGGGGAGCTGGGTGGCAGAGGGAGTGCGGTGGTTCCTGAGGCTGAAGCACAGGGTGTGTGTAGGGCTCAGAGGAGGTGCAGGGGGGGATGGTCAGAGGGAAGGCCTGGGGCACACGGTGAGTTGGACTCAGGCCTTGCTGAGTTTGAGGTGCCTGTGAACTATCAACATAGAGATGCCCTGTGGGCTGTTGCATCCATGGGTCTGGAGCTGGGGGGACGTCTACTCTGGGGAAGGAGGTTTGGGGTTATTGGCATCAGGAGAGATGAGTCTGTGGGTGAAGGGGGAGATCCAGGGAGAATGTGGTGTGAGAAGAGGAAAAGGTCAAGAATTCTGGGGACCCCTTCATTTAAAGGGTTCATTGAGGGTAAGGATCTCACGTAGGAGCCTCAGAAGGACTAACAGTAGAGGGAGGATCAGGGCAGAGGTCTTCCTCCAAAATGTGAGAGGGCTCTGGAAGTATTTGTAGGACGAATGAATGAATGAATGAGTGAATGAATGGACTAATGAGTGAATGAATGAATGAATGAGTAAAGGAATGAATGAATGAGTGAGTGCAGATGGAAAAGATTGGTAATCCCCCCACTGGCCCCCCACCCCCTCAGCCCTGAGCTCCTCGTGATTATCTGCTGATGACTCAGAATCAAGGCTTCTTCTCTCTCCCCAGGACACTCTCGCTCTTTCTTCTCCCCTCCTGGCCCTGCCCTCTGCTCACCCCTTCCTCAGGGAGCTAAGAGAGGATTGCTACATCATAACTAGGGAAACTGAGGCCAGAGTGGACCAGACACCAGGCACCCCCGGTCTTAGTGCAGGTGTATTCTGGGGCAGGGGTAGCATTTCCAGAGAGGGGGGCTACCAGAGGGGTGGGGTATCTCAGGGGCTTCTGAGACCTCATCTGTGGCCTGGGGATTCTCATTCTGTGGTCATGGAGATCCCACCGGCACCTGGGGGGCTCTTGGAGATCAACCTCCTCATTTTATAGATGTGAAGATCAAGGCTCAGGGGAGAAGAAACTTGCCCAAGTTCATAGTCACAAAAATAATAATGCCCAGCTGCCATTTTTTGAACAACTACTATGTGCTAGCGGTGTCACACCTATTCTTTGGTTTATTCTCACCATTTCCTTAGTGGTCTCTGATTTTGTAGATGAAGAATCGGAGGTTCAGAGAGGTAAAGCGATTTGTCTAAAGTCACACAGTAGGTGGGGCTTGGGCCAAGATTCCGATCCAGATCAGTTTAACATCAAAGCTTGTGTTACACCTGACCCTCTGTGGCCTCCCAAGTCCCAGAACCTGGTCTCCTGTATCCCAGACCAGAAAGTTTTCTCTACCGGCTTGCAGCTTCTGCAGGACTCAGGCAGTGTTTCTGAGGAGAGAAATAACAGTCAGCAAAATGGAGGGAGCGCCAGTGTCTGGCCTTGAGTGCTGGACGTGCACAAAGCAAATGGGAGAAGGAAGAGAGCAGCTCCCCCTGCCCCTACCCCTGCCCCGTGGCCCAGCCAGGCAGGCCCCCAGCAGCCTGGCTCCCTCCCTCCCTGGGGGCTGGGGCTGCCTCTCCGCCTCTGCC
This sequence comes from Lynx canadensis, assembly GCF_007474595.2. Taxonomy (NCBI): domain Eukaryota; kingdom Metazoa; phylum Chordata; class Mammalia; order Carnivora; family Felidae; genus Lynx; species Lynx canadensis. Next base: position 29,066,219 of record NC_044310.1, read on the forward strand.
TGCCCGCCTGATCGGGGGCAGAGCTGGCTTCATGTATTATTAATAGCACTGCCAGCCTTCCTGTTTTCACGCTGATAAACCTGCTGGGGAGGGTGGGTGGGAGGGAGAGAGCAAGGTGGCAAACCCGGAGCTCGAGGGCCCCTCCCCACTCAGCGCTCAGCGGAGCTGCTCTGCGGGGGCTGGCCCAGCCCCAAGCCTCTGAAGTTGGTTTCCAGAGCATCCCCATCTGAGCCCACAGGGGGAGACTGGGGCTGTGTGCAGGGAATTCGTGTGGAAGGTGGGCCTCCCTCCCTTACTCCTCTAGGATTCCAGGGGCTCCAATCACCTTGGCCTCTCCAGAGGCAGATGTGCTCATAATCCAGGTGGCCACTGGGCTCAGGGTTGAGGATTCAGGTGTGTGTGTGTGTGTGTGTGTGTGTGTGTGTGTGTGTGAGAGAGAGAGAGAGAGAGAGAGAGAGAGAGAGAGAGAGAGAGAGACTAGTTCCCAAGATTCCCTGGGGCAAGGGCTAAACATGGACCTCAGGCCACATCTGAGCTGGTGTCTCCCTGCCTCCCACCCCATAGCCTAATCGGTTTCCCTTCTAGAGCCTAACTTGAGGGCCAAGGGCTGGGTGTAGAGGGAGCTGGCCCAGTCAGGGACTGGGGTGGGGTGAGGTGGATGGAGGCCATCCTTCTGAGCCCACCCGCAGGCTGAGGTCGCTGTGTGGGCCCGCAGGTCCCAATTACACATCTCTTCCCAAGTTCTTGTTCAGCGATGTCACTTTGGTGGTTTGAAACTGGCCTTGGTGGGAGTATTTGCCCTACAGAAATTGACAAATGTTGCACATCAGTCCTCCCCCCTCCCTCCCCCCTCCCTGCCCCCCCCCCCCCAGAACCTATTGGTAGACTTTTACTAGCACAGTCCCGACGCTGGTATGGAAGCCTCTTCTCTAACCTCAAACATGTCTGTACTTCCGTCTTTAACCTCTGCCCAGGTTGCTCCCTAGAATTCTTTTTCCCTTGTCTGTCAGTTTTCATGAACGACAATACAAGCAGTGATAACGATGGCTAGCATTTACTGTGTGCTTCTTAGTTATGTTCTGGGTCTGTTCAAAGGACCTTACAAATTCGATTCATCTTCACAGCCATCCAGTGAGCAGGCACTATATTATGTCCATTTCACAGATGAGGTAACTGAGGCACAGAGGTGGAGGAACAGCTGAAGTCACACAGCTGGTGGATGGCGGCGCTGAGACCCACAGCTGGCTCCGTGGCCTCTGCTGCCAGCTCTCGTGTGGTTTCCGCGTGGCTGCGAGAGCCACTTGTGGGCGCCTGCTATCCCGGCTCCCAGACCTCCCTGGCTGACTTCCTCCGTCGTCTCCCAGGGGCTGTGCTTCGAACACTTGGAGCCGCTCTTCCCGAGTCTGGGTTTCTCCTGCCCCTCCCCAGACTGGGAGCTTCTTGAGCACAGCGCCTGGATCTGATTCACCTGGTGCCCCCAGTACCTGACCCAGGAGCAGGCGCCCAGGGCACCTGGTAAATGAGCCACTCATGGAGGTAATCACAGGGACCCTTGGGCACAGTGCTCGGCATCCTGTACATACTTGTTTGTACACTCCGGAAGGGCATTTATGCTGGTTGGGGGTGAGGCTCAGCCACCCAGCTAAGTTTGTACTAGTGGCTTCCGTATGCCAAGCTCCGCGTTAGGAACTGCGGATTACAGTGACAAGCATGACAGACAAACGTCTTTGTCCTCCGGGAGCTTTTGTTCTCATGGGGGAGGCATGCAATGAACAAGATACATATAATATAAAGCATTTAGTGATACATGCTAAGGAGAAAAAAATAAAGTGGGGAAGGGGGATGGGGAGTGTCTAGGAGGAGGTTGAAATTTTGATGAGTCAGACTTCTCTGAGAGGGTGATATTTAAGGAAGGGAGGGAGCGGGGCGCCTGGGTGGCTCAGTCCGTTAAGCTCCGACTTTGGCTCAGGTCACGATTTCACAGTCCATGGGTTTGAGCCCTGTGTCAGGCCCTGTCCGGGTAGCTCTGTGTCCGCAGTTTGGGGCTGGAGCCTGCTTTGGATTCTGTGTGTGTGTGTGTGTGTGTGTGTGTGTGTGTGTCTCTCTCTGTGCATCCCTCCCCCCCACCCCCGCATTCTGTCTGTCTCTCTGTCTCTCGAAAATAAATAAACGTCAAAAAAAAATTTAAAAAAGGAAGGGAGGGAGCTAGCTGTGCTGCTTATGGGGTGGGAGAGAGCATTCTAGGCAGTGCAAAGATCCTGAGACAAGAACTTACTGGGCGTGTTTGAGCAACAAGGAGGCCATTGTGCTTGGAGTAAGGTGAATGGAAAAGAGAACAGGTCAGAGTATTGGAGCTAAGAGAAGCAGGTGGAGGAAAGGAAAGGCTGGTGGGAGTTACATGGAGGGGAGGCACAGAGAGGGTCATGGTGGGCAGTAGCTTTGTCCTCTGCCCAGGAAAGGGACAGATGTGAGGGAAAGGCATAGGAGAGCGCTCTACTTTCTGTAGCTAAAAACAGTCTTGTAATCTTGACTGGGTTTTTTTTTGCAGCTTGTAGGCCCAGATGCAGCACCGAATTGCCTCAGTTTCCCCTCTAGACTCCTACTAGCTGTTCCCCTGTCCTGACCACAAGAAAGTCCTGCCCACTGCTCCTCTGGAGTGGCACCTCCTTCTCCTCGGGTTTCTGCTGCCCACTCTGCCTGCCACCTCATATCTTGGGGAAGACTTATTCCAAGATCAGGTTCATTAGGGGCTAACCACGCAAGCTTCTGCCTTCCAGCCACTCCCCTCTGTGCTTCTGAGGTCCAGCCTCCAGGCACAGCCTGCCCCAGAATGATACAACTGTCTTCCCAAAGATAGGGAGATCCAGCGTTTGGAGAGGCTGGCAGTACTGAGACGAGGTTGTAAAGTGTGAAAGAGCCTTGCAGGCGAGGGGAGGTTGTGAGTTCAGTGGGGGTAGGGATGCGGCAAGGTCTCCTAATCCTAATTATCAAGAGTCTAGGCCGGCTGAGTGGAGGTGATGCCTAGGCAGTGGGGGCGGGGGGGGGGGGTATGTGGACTGGATTTATTCTTCCGATCCCACACCCCACCCCAGAGCCCTAAGTGCTCAGCCTCGTAAATAAAACCTACCTAATAAATCTCCCCTGTAAATTTTCTGCGTAGAATTTCATTACTTGTCTCGTTTCCAGTCATTAGGTTTTAGTCCAATTTGGAGTTGCCCCAATGGCTGTGTAAATCATGCCTGCACTCTGGGGAGCGTGAACTCTGGGGAGAGATCACGCCTTGCCTGTCGGGGTGACAGCTTGAGCCTGGAGATCGGGACCCTGAGCAGTCGCGCGTGGGGTGTCAGCTGCTCTCAGCAAGCTCCCGCTGTCCTCTGTGCCTTGGGAAAAGGGGAAGGAGATAACATTAAGTGAGCACCTTACGTGCGCTGGGAACTTTACACATGTCATCTTGAACCCTCACACAAGCCCCACAGTGTGGGAACTACTGTTTCCGTCTTACAGAATCGGACTGAGGCTCAGAGAGGGGAAGTGACTTGTCCAAGGCCTGGATGGTCTGCCTTTGAGCCCAGGTTTACCTGACTTCAGACCCATTGCATCCACTGCCTCCCAGCGTCATGGATGGAGGAAGCCGTGGAGAACCTAGCACAATGCAGCCTCTTCCATGAAGTGCTCCTTGGTTACCAGCGGGAGTCAACCCCTCTGTCGTCTGTTGCCCTGTATGAACTTTGAAAGATGTTGGGAACTTTTATCACATCCAGCGGCCTTCCATGACCTTTCATGTGCTGTGTTCTCTAACACATGGCTCCCCGGGCTTTTGATTCATATCCCTTTGCACACCTGTAATTATACATCCAGTTCTGTGATTGTCAGGTTATTGTCTTTCTTCCCTTTTAAAATGTAAGCTCCGTGAGGGTAGTGACCACATCTGCTTGGCTTACCAGTGCATTGCCAGTATCTGGTACAATATATAGCACGTAATAGGTAATCAATAAATTGTTCATTGAATAGACAGATGAAATAATAAATGAATGAAGCAGTCACTCCAGGATGGGGAAGAAGGTGTCAATATACCAGTGTCTCCATCGTGCAGGTCAGTTAGGGTCCCAAAGCCCAGTGGAGGTCTGTGTGGGCAGGGAGGATTCTGCCGCCCCATGCCCAGCTCCTGACTCAGTGCCGGTCTCAGTTCTCACACCAACTTCAACCTTTAGCCCCAGACCCAGCTCAACGTCCAACCCCAGCCACAGCCCCTAACTCAGCTCTGACTCTGGTCTCAGCCCCAAATGGAACACACATCCAACCCCAACCTCAGCCTCACTACCAGACCTCAGCCCCATCCTAAATCTGATCCCAGCCTGAATTTCAACCATAACCTTGCCCCCAGTTTCAGCTGAGTCCAGCTCCAACCTTAACCTCAAGATCACTAGCCTTGGGACAGCGGTGGTTCCTTCTGGCCCATGGGTCGGGAGCAGCCATGGCCACCGGACGGTGGTCGTCCCGGCGGTCTGCTGTATTTCGCCCACTGCCTTACAGAGGTCGCAGACCTGTTGGCTCCTTGTGGGGTCTCAGTAATAGTTTCTCGTTGCTGTGTTGTGGTTACAGTTTGCAAACCGCGTACACATTTGTCAGCCTACCAGATCTTCGAACAGCTTGAGAAGTGTGCGTTTCTTTATGTTACATGGGAGGAAATGGGAGATTATTAAATGCTCTAGCTGGTTTGTGGCAAAGGGGGTGCTATAAACCAGCTCTTCTTACTCTGAGTTCCAAGCTGTCCCTAGTTCTCCCTGACCTGCTGGGAAGATGAGAGGGACTCTTGGTTCTGTGGTGTGTGTGTGTGTGTGTGTGTGTGTGTGTGTGTGTCTAAAGGAAGCAGGGACCACCCTGGAGTGGCCTTCACTAAGGGATGTGACAGAAGCAATCTTAGTATTTCCCACCCTGAGTTTAGGAGAACTTGAAAGGAGAGAAGGCTGAGGGCTATGGAGGATCTCAAAGAGAGTGTGGATGGGGTTGAGGAGTGTTTGGTTAGGGTCCTGGCAGGAAGCAGAATTCCCTTCAAATGGTTTACATGTACAGACTATAATGGATGGGCTACTTACAAGGCATGGGTGGAGTTTATTTTATTTTATTTTTTCTTAAGTGTTTATTTATTCTTGAGAGAGAGAGAGAGACAGAGACAGAGCGTGGGCAGGGGAGGGTCAGAGAGAAGGAGACACAGAATCTGAAGCAGGCTCCAGGCTGTGAGCTGTCAGCACAGAGCCCGACATGGGGCTTGAACCCACGAGCCATGAGATTGTGACCTGAGCCGAAGTTGGACGCTTAACCGACTGAGCCACCCAGGCGCCCTGGCATGGGTGGAATTTAGGAAGCAACAGGGGATGGTGAGGTCCCAGAGGCTGGCAATAGTCTGAAGCCTTTGCAACCTTTAGGGCTGATGCAGCAAGGTGGGGGAGATGGGCTGTCACAGCCCAGGAAGGGCTGGTGCTGTGGAGGACGGATGCCTGGTGCAAACTGTAGTCACGGAGAAACATAGCCACTGCCAAAAATGTTGCCCAGGAAAGAGGGGGTGGGGAAGGAATCCCTGACCTCCTCTCCCCCCTCCCTGTAATCTCTGCCGGTGTCTCCCACCAGTTGAACCCCACCTAGGGGCACCCAGGCCATGCAGTGTGCTGGGGTCAGCCTCCCAGGGCACAAAGCGGGGCTGAGAAGGGCAGGGATTGAATGTGGAGCAGGGGATCAAATGGCGAATAAACAGCACGAGGAGCAAGAGAGACCGAGGAGCAGGTCGTCAAGGAGAGACAGACAGACAAAGAGAAACTGAGCGAGGTGGAATGTGTGTGAGAGAGGCAGTGAGAAAGGGCTCAGCCTGTTTGTCTGGGCAGGTCTGCTGAACCCAAATCCGGCTCATCTGCGTCTCCTCAAATAAACTTCTGGGAAGTGAATGCCTGAAGCTGGCAGAGTGCAGAGAAGTCAGCAAATATGTGTGCAGTGAATTCTAAGCCTTCTGTTCCCAGCTCCTGGGAAGAGCAGCAGAGTCTTGGGTGTCCCTCCCCCCCCCCCCCCCCCCCGCCCAGCATCCCAGTCCCCTGCCTTATTGCTCTGATCCTGGGAATGGCCCCCACCATGGGTGCATGGAAATGAGAGAAATCTCGCACTTAGCAGATCTGGGGTCCAGAGAAATACAAGTAACACTGAGCAGTAAAGCTTATCTCTGAAGTTATGCAAGCCTTCACATGCACGATTTGATGGCACCCTCCTAACACCTCCGTGAGGCACGCTGGGCCAGGATTGTTGTTCCATTTTATAGGCAAGGAAACTAAGGCTAATAGGGAAGGGACTTTCCCAAGGCTGTTATGAGTTAGTGGTGGGCTATTGATTAGGACCTCACACTGAGCCCTAGCCCAGGCCCGGACTGGCCCTGAACCTGGCCCAGCACTAACCCCTGAACATGGCCTCACACTGAGCCTCACATTCTCTGGGCCAAGAGGTCTTGGTGGCCCAGGGTACCCTCGAGTGTTTTCATACTAATTCTGCTGTGGACAGACTCCTGGAATACCCTCGAGGCTTGGAATTTTTCCAAGAGAAACTTTTACTAAAAAAAGATCACTATTATTTTTGAAACATATTCTGTACTGGGCACCACGCTAAGCACTATGCTTGAGTTATCTCATCTAATCTCCTCAACAATTGATCATTTTGGTACTATTATTATCCTCACTTTTCACATGAAGGAACTGGGACTCTGAGAGGTTAACGAGCTTTACAGCATCCCTCAGCTAGTTCCTGGTGGAGCTAGGATTCAAATCTGGGGGTGGCCTGTGATAGAGGAGACTGGAGAGGGTTGCCTTCCTGCACCCCCAGGGGAAGGAGAGGAGGTCCAGAGGACCTGTGGGTCATGGAAAGAACATTCTCAGTCCTTCCCCAGACAAAGTATCTGTAGTCATTACACTGCTGGGCACAGTCCACAATGCATGGACATGTGTACTAGTCAGGGTCCTCCAGAGAAACAGAACAATAGGATATATCGAGATACACAGAAACAGATTCATTATGAAGCTTGGCTCACACAATTATGGAGGCTAAGAAGTCCCATGACCTGCTACCTGCAGCCTGGAGGCCCAGGAAGTCCAGTGGAGTAGTTCTAGTCCAAATCCAGAGGCCTGAGAAACAGGAGAGCCAAGTCCAAGTCTGAAGCACTGATGTCTGAAGGCAGGAGAAGACGGATGTCTCAGCTCATCAGAGAGCAAATTCGCCCTTCTGCCTTTTTGTTCAATTCAGGCCCTCGATGATGGGTTGGATGAGGGGTGATGTCAGCTCCCCCCTCTCCCACCAGGTGACGGTGATCTTCTCTATTCTGTCTGCTGGTTCAAATGCTAATCCCTTCTGAGAATGCCCTTGAAGACATTTCTAGAAATAATGTTTTACCAGCTATCTGGGGATCCCTTAGCCCAGTCAAGTTGACACATGAAACTAACCATCATAGGATGCTACACACTTGTGAGAGATATATGTCTGCCTTCCAAGAGAAGGCACTGATGTGTGTCAGGAGCCTTTCTACCCACCTTTGCAGTGCCATGCACAGTGCTAGGCCTGGGAATGGCCAATTAAAGCCTCAGCTCAGAACTGCGAGGAGAAGAGATAAGCAGAGGACACTGTCCAGAAATGCTGGACCAGGGCTGAACCCCAGGGAGAGCTCAGGTCTCTTGCAGCCATCTAGTCCCTCAGGCAGCCCTTTCCGGGGTCTCCTTGTGCATCAATAACTCCCCTCCTGTGTCCTACCCCCTAGAGAGTCCCAGGAAGGAGAAGGGGACTCAGAATTTCCACCCTTCTATCTGTAGGGCAGTGTGAGATGTGGAGAGGCTGAGCTTGGAGACCTGGCATCTTTATGCTTATGGGCAAGTTCCTCACCCTCTCTGGCCCGTTTTCTCACATGCAAAGGGAAGCAGCGTGCTTCAGTGATTCCTGGGATCCCTGCACACTGATTTCCCCCGCTGGCCCTCCAGCCCTGAGCCCTGCAGCATCTCCTCGACTTGCTCCTCCCCACCCTTCTCCAGCCTCTGGGCAGAGACTCTGGCCATGGTGCTGAAGGCGGCCATGGCCTATACACGGGCTTGGAGGTATGGAGGTGAGCAATGTACCCATCCCAGGATTTGTGAGGGCAGAGGAAAACTACCTTAACTGGGCGCCTGCTATGTACCAGCCTCTCTGCTCTTCACTTTACCTTCGTTGTCACACTGGCTGGTCACAGTGTCCCTTGGAGGAAGAGATTATCATGGGGAAACTGAGTTTCAGGAGTGTGGGTCCCACAACCTTCTAGAAAGCAGAAAGCTACTCTCCTGACTTTGGATTTCGAGTAGCCTTGGTTCCCAGAGATGGTCCTGGGACAATTAAGGGCAGCTGAAAAAACAGTGACACGCAGAAATGGTTGATAAAACTGTGAAGGAACGTCTGTTGGCATTGGTTCTGAGCCCGCGGCCAGAGATGAATGATTGAAACACCAGGCTTGTTAAAGCGAGAGCACGTTTGATTTCTCTCCCCTGCACTGCATGCGATTTCGCTGGAGGGAAGTTAGCAATCAGCTAATTGACATTGAATTAACCATGAAACTCAGCCCGTGCCTTCTCTCTGAAGCGCTCTCCAGCAAGACTTTATCAAGGCTTTGAATTATTGATTATTACTTATAGCTCTGATGGGGTGATTTACTTTTATTTGTTTTCACGTTGGGTGTCCTTCATAAGTGTCCCTGAGAGTGGGAGGCACCCAGACAGCAGGGCTTTTTACCTGAGGAACAGGGGAGAGTCTAGGGACAGAGGTCTGGAGAGTCCCTTCTGCCCCAGAGAAATGAACCTGTTCTGGTCAAACCATGGAACTTTTGTTTTTTGTTTTTGGTGCAGTTACTGTAGCAAGGCCTAGCCTAATCTAACAGGGACTCTGAGGGCTGGCTTCCTTCCCGATTCCTTATGATACCAAGCTTAGAATCTGAGTGAGCTGTGTCCCTACCCCTGCCATCTGAACTCTGTCTGTAAAGACTCTTACTGGATGTCTATTTCAGCTCCTTCAGATACCTGAATTCTTTCATAGCACCCAAACCAAATGGCTTTCTGGACTCTGCCTGCATATTCTGCATGCCCTCGAGGCAGGGAATCCACTCTCTCCTGAGTCAATCTTTTCAAACGTGCTCAGCTCTCGACTGTCTCCCTTGTCCGTGTAAGTTCCACTTGTCTGGGAGGACTCTGCTCCATGGAGCCCCACAGAGTAGTTTCATTCTTTTCTGTCCCATGACAGCTTTTTAAGAATCTGAAATTAGATATCTGAAGCCGCTCCTCTTCCAGGCCAAACATGTTTTCAACTCTTCCTCACAAGACTAGATTTCCAGCCACATCTTTGATTTGGTCTCCTCTTTTGTTGGGAATCCGTGTGTCTTGGAGGCTCTGAAAACACAACACCTAGAACTGATACAGCACTCTAGATGTGGCTGGAGAGTGGTCGAGCTCTCAGAACCATCAGCTTCTTCAGGTTGGATGTTAGACCTTTAATGATGCAGCCCAACTGAGATGGATGGCTTCATCCTAGGGCAGAGGCATGTACTTCTCATTGAATTCACGTGCTACTCATATTTCCCAGCTTCCTTATGGCCAGGCAGAAGAACCATGTGACCAATCTGGCCAATGGTCTATGAGCTGAAGTGAAATGTGACATTCTGGAATGAAACATTTAAGAGTTGGTGAGTGACATTCCAGCTCTTTTTCCTCGCCATGGTGACCTGGAAGCCTTGTGTTCCAGATGGTGTTGCTGTAAGACACAAGCAACTTAGATCAGATGCCACATTGGAGATGGGCAGCACACATGGGCAGATGTCATGTGGAGATAGTGTGCTCTACAGGGGTCACTCCAGGCAAATGTCATTGTGCCGATGCACACCGATTTTGAATGCCTAATGTCCTTGTGGAAGAAAAGAAGAGAGGGAGCTTACATATTTGAGCACCTACTATGTGCAAGCTATAAATGATATCTAGTTTGTTTCTCACAATTCTGTGGGATAAAGATTATTTGTATTTGAGAGATGAGGAGACTGAGGCCTAGAAAGTGTGTGAGCTGGGAACTTGACTTTAAACACTGCCTGCTTTTAATCACCACCAGACTCCCAAGACGTGCCCTTGGCTCAATCTCTCATTGTCCTTCACCTTGACAAATGCACCATTTCCTTTCTTTCCTAAAATATTTCAGAATCGTGAGGCACTGTGGTATGTTTCGAGCCTCAGTTACCCCTCCTGAATTTGGGGATAACACTAATACCTACTTCTTAGGGTTGTCCTAAGGATTAATTGAGTTGACATGCATAGAACCGTTAGCACAGAATTAACATTATTTAAGTGTTAGTTAGTCATATAGTAGTAGCCAATATATATGGGGTACTGTGTGTACTACGTGCCAGATATATTGCCAAGTGCTTGCTTCATTTTATTTAATCCTCAAAATGACCCTTGAGGCAGGTGTTAGCGCCCTCATTTTCAGCTGGGGAAATTGAGGCTTTAGAGAACTTGAGTGAATTATCCAAGTTCACATGCTGAGGCAGTGGCAGTGTAGCACTCTGAATTTTGGTCATCTGAGGTTAAGGCTGTGCTGTGTGAGGTCAGAGCAGAAGAATAATAATAAGATGGGAATAACTTCTATGTACTGAGTGGTTATTACATGCCAGGAACAGTGCTCCTGTATATAATCTTAATTTTCAAAACTGTCCTCTCTGAGGCAAGTCCTGTAATGAGCTGAGTCTTTTGACACGAGAGACAGAGTAAGCGAGAGTAGGTAACTTACTCAAGATCTCCCGACCAGGACATTGCGGTGGGGATCTGGACCCATGTTGTTGACAGCTCTTGCACTCACCCAAGTAATCACCTTAATAGCAGGGAACGTGTGCATGTTACCTCCTCCGACTGTGATGGGATGCTTGGATTAAAAAATGCATTGTAAGGGGCGCCTGGGTGGCTCAGTCGGTTGAGCGTCCGACTTCGGCTCAGGTCATGATCTCGTGGTCCGTGGGTTCGAACCCTGCCTCGGGCTCTGTGCTGACAGCTCAGATCCCGGAGCCTGTTTTGGATTCTGTGTCTCCCTCTCTCTCTGACCCTCCCCCGTCATGCTCTGTCTCTCTCTGTCTCAAAAATTAAAAAAAATAAACATTACAAAAAATGCATTATAACACTGTATGTTAACCGTACTGGAATTAAAATAAAAACAAATCATACCGAAAGCAAAAGAATTCAAGAAGTTTTAAGAGGAAGGGACACAAAGCTCCACCGGGCAGAGGCCAACACAAAAGAACTGGGTGTTGAATTGCTGGCCTTCCCATGGCTCCAGGTGGTATGAGCAGGTCACAACCGGTTTGATTCAACTTCATTGAGTCTTGGCCAGCTCCATGCATTTTGAGCTGGCCCCGACAGGTCTGGTTTGATTTGAGCCAGCTTGAATCAGTTAGATCTAGTTGCAGCCAGTTGGGACCAGCCTGAACTGGATTGACCTAGTTTAAGCGTGTTTGTCTCTTCAGCCTTAGCGTTTTGACTCCCTGTGGATGTACTTCTCTTGGACTCCCTGGTCAGATGGCTTTGGTTGGGATGCTAGTGAGAGAGAGAGTATAAGTTATTAACCTTACAGGGGCCAGCCCTTGTACCCACGGGGGCCTGCATCTGGAACACCTCGGTGGTGAGCCCTGGCTTGGCCAACTCTGCCAGACCACCTGTCCTTCATTTCCCTTCTCTGTCCCCATAGAGTCCCCTGACCATGTGCTCTGACCTCACCCTTTCCTACCCTAGAAGTCAGCCCTTCCTTCAATTTCTTTTTGGGGGTACAAACCCAGGGGATCCCGGCATGCTGATCTAGGATGGTCCCTGAGCACAGGCTTGTGCCCATGTGGGGGTGGTGCCCCCTGTAATGTGTGACTTGCTAGTGTCGCTCACTTTATTGCCAGACCCTGAAGCAGATGTGACTTGCACCACTACCCTGGCGATTCAATTAAACATTGATGTGCATGGGGGCTGGGGGAGGAGGGTGGGCAGAAAGGGCAGGTGCTGGCTAATGGGATGCCACATCACATCATCATCCCACAGAAACCACGCCCCCTTCAGAGAATCATGGTGGCTGAAGGCAATGAGGACCGAGCAGGCTTAGGGACAGGGCCTCCGTGTGGGCTTGCTGCTCTGTTCCCAGCTGGACCGGACAGCGATGGAGCTGTGGGACTGAACAGAGCCAGGAAGAGTCAGAAAACCAGCACCAGCCGTCACCTAGAGCTGACCGTCCCCAAGACTGGCCATCTCCTCCTTCCCTGTCGGTGCCATGCCCAAGGCTATGAGTATTTTGGTTAGTGACCAGGGATGGCCACCTGGTTGGGAATGTATATCCTTAGAACTAGAAGAAACTTGTCCGGCACAGGTACCCATGGCCACGCAGACTTTCAGTAGCAGGCCAGCCCATGCTCCTTCCACAGGCCTGTGGGATCCATTCCATATATCTAGAGAATAGAGAGCAGAATAGAGAGAAGGAGGGTGTCCCGCTCGAGGTCAGAGCTTTTTGTACCATGTTTTGTGCACCCTCCCCTGCACTGAGGCCAAACCACTGGACAGAGCTAGTTCTCTGCTTCCCCCCTGCCCCTGATTCCCCTATCCTGTCACCTCCCCCTGCCATGAAGCAGGCCATGCCAGGGCTCTTGGGACCCTAGAGGATCCTTCCTATTTCCTCAGTGGGTCCCAGTTCTTCAGGCCCTAAGAGGAGGGATAGGGGCCACAAAGGAAAGGGGTGATGGGTCTATGCATGTTAATCAGTGGGAGGGGTAGGGCGGATCTCAATGGACTGTGCCTATCCAGTTTGTCCTAAGGTCAAAGACAGACTCCAAGGAACCAACTGAGCCCAGAAACAACTGTGTCCAGAGAATGACGGCTGGCTGTGCCTAGGGATTGCCCTGCCCAGGGGCTGATGACTGTGCCCAGGGAGCAGCCATATCTAGGGACTGACCATGCCTATGGAATGGCTATGCCAGGGACCCACAGTTCCCCAGGACCAACTGAGCCTAGAAACAACTGTTCTCAGGAGAACAACTGATCTCAGAGACCCTCGGAGGACTCCCTGTGTGTGGAGCTCATCTTTGCCCTGGGACTGACTTCGTCCACCATGACTGCCTGAGGGCTGACTGGACCCAGGGGCTACCCATGCCCAGGGACTGATTATGCCAGAGGATGTCTGTGCCTAGGGACCAGCTGTGTGTAGCCTGACTGTGCTCATAGACGGTTTCCAGGGACCATCTATGGCCAGAGACTCACGTTGCCCGCTGACCAATTGTGTTCAAGAACAGCTATACCTGGCAGGGGCACCTGGGTGGCTCAGTTGTTTAAGAGTCCGACTTCAGCTCAGGTCGTGACCTCACAGTTTGTGAGTTCGAGCCCCGCGTCAGGCTCTGGGCTGACGGCTCGGAGCCTGGAACCTGCTTGGGATTCTGTGTCTCCCTCTCTCTGCCCCTCCTCTGCTTGCGCTCTGTCTCTGTCTCACTCAAAAATAAATAAACATTAAAAAAAAAAAAAAAAGAAGAGCTATACCTGGCAAACCAGCTGAGCCCAGGGACTGGCCCTGCCCAGGACTGGACTGGGCACAAGGATGAACTGTATCTGGACATCCAAGACCCACTGTGCCCAGGGACCAGCTGTCCCTAGGGAGTCTGGTGGGGAGCAGAAGCTTTTCTACCTGGAGATAGTCATGCACCTGGCATACGGGCTGCCCGGATGCATGGCACGATGCCTGGTGTGGGGGCCTCTGGCAGCAGCTTTTCTTCTGGGACAGTGGGAGGAAGCCTGTGCCCTCAGTGCAGGCAACCTCAACCCATCCCCACCTCCCCCATTTTGGAGCCCAGTGAATAGAGAAAGAGAGAGAACACAGAACTATTGAGCACCTATTCTGTATCAGCATGCTCGGTCCTTCCTTGCCATTATGTCATTTCATCCCAGGGACAACCCCAGAAGGTAGTAGGTATCATCCTCATTTACGGGTAAAAAACCGAGGCTCACAGATGTGAAAAGTCTTTGCTGACTCCAGAGTTCTTAGGCATGCTGCTATTCTGCCTATAAGACTGTGGCTTCCCGCACTCCATGTGGCGCCCCCCCCCCCACCCCCAAGCAGAGGGAGAGGGTTGGGGCCTCCCCCAGCTTACAGAAGAGGAAACTGAGGAAGGACCCGAACCCGGACATCTAGTCTGCACTTGGCAAGTTAAACCCGCTCCTGGCGGCGGCCCTGACCTCTCAGGCATGGGAAGAGCACTTGGCAGGCCTGGTAGGAAGGGCTTCCTGCGGGCTGCATTCCTGCCCGCTGTCTTGGAGGCAGGCAGGCTGGGGTGCGGAGGCCGTCGGCCTCACACAAGCCCCCTTTCATGATGCCCAACAAGGCTCCCTCAGAGCTGGGACTCGGCTGTGCAAACACGCACATCTGGGCTGCTGGCCGGAGCAGGGCAGCGGAACTCCCCCGCAGCTGGCCAGCTGCTCCTGACCTCTGGACAAAGGGAGCTGTGGCCCCGTGGGGGCTCCCAGGGAACTTGGGGCTCTGGAGGGTACAGCCCCTATGCGGCCCTCCACGGGGAACAGTCCTCTCTGGCTGCTGCCTGTCACTTTCATCAGGGCTGGAACTCGACACTGACAGCGTTTCCTGCTGAGGGCACGCTCTCCCCCGCCCCCCCACCCCCACCCCCAACCGGGCCCACACCCAGCCAGAATGAAGAAAATAGCACAAAGGCTTCAGGCAGCGAGGGGCTTGAGTGGCTTCAAAGACGCCTCTGAACAGCCACCCCATCCGCACGGAGTTTGTTATTTCACGGAGGAGAAAGACCCGAATCAAATAATCGCACACGCAAAAAAACAATGATAAATGACGGCGAACTCTTACATCTGTGTTTTTCAGGTTCTAGGCGTTGCGTTTGGTGCTTTACACATTTCAACTCATTTCATCCTGATAACAACCCCCTGAGGGCAATATGATTATTATGCCCGTCCGTACGTATAGATTAGGTGGTTGAGGCACAGAGAGGTTCGGTGACTCACTCAGGGCCACACAGCTAGTAAGTGGCAGGGCCAGGATTTGGACTCCGTGTACATTCTTAACAATGACGCACATTTATGGAAGTGTTAAAGGCAGTGACGGGGAAGGGGGATGTCACTGGAGAGGGAAATAGGATTTGAGTTTAGGGAAGATCGCTTTGGTTGCTGGGAGCAGATCTGAGGGTCTGGATCGTAGGCTGTCACAAGAGTATAAATGAGAGATGGTGGAGGTGTGGCCTGGATTAGGCCTGAGGAGAAGAAGACGGGTCTGGGGGAGATAGAAGCCTCTGGAATGGTGGTACCTGGCAGCTGACTGGGTGTGGGAGTGAGGACTCCACCCTGCATTTGGAGGTGAGCCAGCTGGGTCCCAGGTGCCTTCTTCACATGCCTGGCAGGACCCCTTTGGCTCTCCCACCTGCCCAGAGGCAGGAGGAGTGGTCTGTGGGGCATGTCTGTAGTGCTCCAGCTCCAGGAGCTGAGGGAGCAGGGGGAGAGGTCAGCGGTGCAGTGGAGGAAGCTCCACATTGGGCATCAAACATGGATTTAAATCCTGCCTTCTCTGGCAAGCTGTGGGACTCTGGGTGAATCGCCTGTGTCGCAGAACCTTCATTTCTTCTGCAGTCGGAGAAATGGTGCCTCCCTGGCAGGACTCGTGTGAGACATTGGATATGAAAGGAGCTGCAAAGGGAGAGGCTGAGACTGTTGCAGCCGCTTAAAGCTTCACTTGAGGCCCCCTTCCGTGTGACGGGGGGTGGGCAGGGAGGGCGCAGGGGACCTGCCTGGCAGGCAGAGAGAACAGTCCTGCCTGAGTTAGTACCTGGAGTGGGGCCAGCTGGAAAGGGCATCCCTCATTCATTTCAGCTCATCCTCGCATTTACCAAACGTTTAACTGAACATCTACTAAGTGCCGAGCCCCGTCCAAGGGGCTGCGGTATCGAGATGAAGCGAGGTCTGCCCAGTCCTGGCTTTCCAGAGCTCCCTTTCCAGTGGGGGCAGCCGGTAGCGCTGAGCAAGAATAATTAACCAAGAGGGTCGTGAAAGCCCCCAGTGAGGTAAGGAGAGTGACCGGGGAGAGGGGCTCCTCCAGCTGAGGCCTGGCTGACAGAAGAAGGCAGCCTAGAGGCGCCAAGGGGAATGTCTGGCCCGCTTAGGTGTCTGGTGAGAAAGGAGGGGTGTGGTGGCAGAGGCCTCGAGAGATAGGAGGGAAGCCAGCTGCCTTTCGGCTCCGCAGGCCCTTCTAGGGAGTGTGAACTTGACTCCAGGAGCGATGGGAAGCCTTTGAAAGGATTAATGCCAGGCCAGGGCAGAATCGGATGCACTGGTTACTCCAGTTGTCTTGCAGAGAACCAGCTTAATTGGGGGAAGGATCCTGATGCGCTCCAACTCCTGCTCCCTTCCCCCGAAGGACCACACCTCTGTCGGTGTAGGCCTTACCTGCCCTCCACGCCCCCACCCCTCTTTCAGACTGCGGGCTCCAGAGGTGCCGTGGCCCCCCAAGAGCACCAAGAGGCAGAGGGCTGAGGCGGAGGGCTGGCTGACTGCCCCGGGCAGGCTGGGCTGGAAGCCCACAGGCGGGGACCCAAGTGCAAGGGCAGTGGGTGCACGCCGGGCTGCCCTGCCAGCTTCCACCCGCCATGCGGGGCAGGCCCCCCACCCCCACCCCGCATGGGGCTTTTGAATTAAAAAGTCTTAACTTTTTCTTTTAAATGGCAGCTCTGTGTACTGTACATGGTAATTAATACATTAGCATTTATGCAAAATACCATCGCAGCCGGGCTGGTATGTCAGCTGCCTTCCTGAGCTGTAAAAATGTGAGCGCCCCGAGGTACCTCAGACGGGCTCCCCCCAGCCCCCCTGCCCACCCGCCCCCAGCAGACAGCTCCGTCTGACCTGCGCCGTTCACTAACACCCACCGGCGTGTGTCTGTGCACGCTGGCCAATGTATATGGTTCCTCTTACGAGGGCCTGCGGGTGGGCAGACCTGTCCTCGCCTGTGCACGTACACACACTGCCTGCGTTCGGATGAACGCGCGTGTGCGGTACACGAGGGCATCTCTGTGTCTGCGTGTGCCTGTGTGCCGGTCTCAGACGTGTGGTTCTGTGTGAGCATCTCTGAATGTACATGTGTGGACATCTCTGTGTGCCGTGTCTGCAGGTGGTTTTGTATTTGTGACTAGGTACCTGTGCAGGTCTGTCTGTGTGTGTGCCTGGGCAGTGTCAGTGTGTGTCCGTGTGCATCCATGCGGGTTATGCACGCACGTACCTGTGGGCACGCGTATGCCTGTTCATATTCATATGTGTGCATCGCTGGGCGCTTGTGTGTCAGAGCCTAGGTGTGGGTCACTAGGCGTGCCTGTGGGGGTCTGCCATTTGTGTCTGTGCATCTGGGTGTTAGTAGGGCACTGTGTGCCTCTGTATGTGTTTGGATGTACCCGTGTGTGCTCCTATACATGCAGAAGTGTGTGTGTGTGTGTGTGTGTGTGTGTGTGTGTGTGATGCTTGCTAGAATGGCTCAGAAAGGCGAACAGTGACACCTGGGGTCAGGCTGGGGCTGTGAGGGGCAGAGCCTATCTGGGGCACTTGCTAGCTCTGAGGTCTTGGGAAAGTCACACCTCAGTGTCCTCATCTGTAAACTGGGACTAATGAAATCTACCCTGCCCCCAAACAACAATAATATTCACTGGGCACTGGATGCCCTGCAGTCAAATGGGGGAGATGAACCCATAAGCAGGTGATAGCGCAGGGGGCTGCAAGGAACGTCACTTAGCCCCGACAAGGAGATGGGAGATGGGCTTAGGGAAAGCATCTCTGAGCAGGCAATTGTTGAGCGAATCTTGGAGGATGAGGAGGGGTTAGCAGATGAAGAAGCCCAGAGGGTGAGCCAGCCTGAAGGAGTGCAGATGTGGAGTGGTCTGGCCCATTCTGACTGGCTGGAGACCAACCAGCAGCGAGCTGGCAGGAGTCGGGGACCTGCCTGGTGGGTCATCCAGGGTCGCCCATACTGGGGCAATGGGGGGCCAGTGAGGGCCTCCTTAAAGGAGAGGGTCAGGGTCAGAGTAGAGCCTCACTCTAGCTTCTGCAGGGAGGAAGGACTAAGGCGGGTGCCTGTCTGATGAGGGGTAACCTGAGCCCAGGCAGTGGGGGAGAAGAGAAGGCGAATGGGTCAGAGGGAATTGCTGAGTCAGCATCCACAGTAGGCAGAGACTGATTTGACAATGAAGTGCCGGGAGGGAGGGGGAGAGCTGGGAGGGGGCCCACTCCATCTGTGGCCCCAGTGATTGGGTGGTTGATGAGGCTGTCCACCGAGACAGTGGACACAGAAGGAGGAAGGAAGGGGGTCTCTCTGGAGGGAGGGTGGCGAGTTTTAGACCTCTTGAGGCTGCAACACCCGTGAGATATCGTTCATTCATTTCATTTACTCATACATTCCCCGTGTATCAGGCATCTGAGAGACCAGGATGAACAAGACAGAAGATTGTCATAGGCAGAGGTAAAAGCAGGTGCCGAGGCCCAGTAGGAAGATACCGTGGGGTCTGGGAAGAGTAATAATGAACGGCTCAGGAAGGCGGGAGAATGTAGGAGAGGGGAGTGAGCGCGTGAAATGTTTGGGGATGGCAGTGTGGGGCAGGCACTGGCGGTTGGGGGTTGCATTTTAGGAAACCCTTTCTTTTCTCTTCTTGCCCATGTTTGTAGCCCGCTGAAGGATCCCTGGGTTTCTGATTTGTGAAATGGGGCTGATGCGCTGTACAGCGTTGTAAAATAGAGCGATGCTGGGCTCTGGTAATATGTCCCTGCCGTGAAGGAACTTCCAGAAACAGACACTACGTGTGGTAGGTGCCCTGAGAGGGGCCAGTGCGTAATAAGTAGCCAATACCCGCTTGTTGAATAAAGTGCCCATTGAATGCATAGTAGCACAGGGGTCTGGGGAGCTGAATAAAGGAGGCATCGACGGATGGGATCCATCTGGGAGCAGGGGAGTTATTAGGGAAGACTTCCCAGACGAGGTGACTCCCAAGTTGGGTCCTAGAGAATGAGTAGGAATTACCCAGGGGAAGTGGGGTGGGGTGGGGGGAGCAGCATGGGCCAAGGTGTGGAGGTAGGACAGCACGGCGGGCTGGGGGAATTGTAAGTCATTCAGTGGGGCTGGAGCACACGATTGTGCAGGGTGAAGAGTGTAGATGGGTGTGGTCGGAGCACGACCAAGGTCTTGTCACAAAAGACCTTGAGCGTCAGCCTAAGGGGCTTGGATCCTCCGGCTACCCTCCCCCCATGGACAGTGTGGAGCCTTAGGTACCTTTTAAGCAGAGGAATGGCTGGTGAGTAAATTTTGTAGAAATCATGCTGGGTACTGCGTACTGACTGAGGGAGGGCAGGGCTAAGGACAAGGAGCCCAGTCTTTTGTGGCTTCGTTTGGAAGTAATGACCGTGCTGCTATACCTCTTGGATTTATCTTAAGGGATGGGGCACCAAGGCTTTTAAAAATTATGGCATGCACTGGGCGAGCAGCAGGAACCCTGGTTTCAATCCTGCACCCTGCCATTATCTTGCCCTGTGACCTTGACTTGGCCAAGTCAATTAGCTTCTGAGAGCTTTAGGTGGTTCGTAGGTCAGGAGACCAGCAGGAGGTGATCCAGGTAGAAAGGGAGGGTTGCTGGGAAGGGCTTTGTTTCCCTCACCTCCTGGGCACCAGGGGGCAGGGAGGGGGCCTGCTGCTTCCCTCCTTCCTTCTCCTCCTAAGGAGGAGGGTGAGGACGAGGACAAGGGCAAGCTCATGTATTTTCATGCCGTGGCCTCGACACTCAGCCCCACAGTCCCAGCTCACAGAGGCTGGGAGGCTGCTCTGGGGTGGGCCGACCCCGCCCACCAGCAGACACTCCGCTATTGTTCAAAATGGAATTGGTCCCAGGAAGCTTGGAGCCTGTGAAAACCACCATGAATTTTGCAAAACAGCTCTGAGGCGGTAAAGCATGTCAGAAGAATCAAATGTGGAAATCCCTATTTAGAAACTCCACTCTGGACAGGCATGATGTGCCCGGAGAAGGGATGGGGCAGGGGCTCGGGCCCTAAACGTCCTTCTGCTGGAGCCTCGGGAGTGTGCCCAGCCGACGCCAGAGGAGAGACAGCCCCTTGGCCCAGGGTTCTGCCTGGTTCACCTGGCCTCGGATCGAGTCCTTCCCAAGGCACCCCCCCCCATCCTTGCCCAACGTACCTATACTTTCTTTCTCTTTTGAAAGCAGCTTTATCATTTTGTAAAAAAGGATACATATGCTCGTTGCAAAAAATTCAGACAATATGGAAAAGTTCAAAGAAAAATGTAAAAATCACCTCAGATTTCACCATCCAGAGATAACCACATAACATTTTGGTGAACGTCCTTCCAGACTTCTCTCTGTGCATAAATATACACAAATAGATTCCACGTATGCAATTCTACCCTGAGTGAGATCAGACGCCACATGCTGTTCTGTCACCTGTTTTTTTTCCCCCACTCAGCAATATGTCATGGGCATCCTTCATATCAATACATGTAGATCAACCTCTTAGTTTTAATGCCTGCGTTATGTGTGTGGATAGACCTCACGTTACTTACCCAGTCCCCAGCTGATGGTGATATGTGTTTTTCCAATTGGTTTGCTTTTACAGATATCCCCGCAATGAACTTCTATGTGCATACATCTTTGTGAATTTCATTCATTCATTCGTTCATTCGTCCGTTTGTTTGTTCTTTCGTTCATGCCACAAATGTTACCAAGTGCATTCTACGTACCAACCCTGGGACCAGGCTGGGGATAGAAAGGGCGAGGGAAACAACGTGGTCAGTGCTTGCTTTTACAGAATTTATGACGTAGTGAGGAGACAGGCCATTCAGCCCCTGCCAGCAGGGGAGACAGCAGTTTTCTTTGCATTGAGCTTGTGTCTTAAGTGCTTCCACAAAATAATGATCCAATAAGCATGTGATGCGGAGTGCACAGAAAAAGTGCTCAAAGCATGAATGAAAAGTTCCGGCTGTGAGCGAGTAAGACCAGAGAAGATAACCTAGACTGGGGAGTCAGGGAGGGCTTCTCTGAGGGGTTGGCACTGAGGCTGAAAGATGAACGGGCAAGAGGCAGGGTCAGCGGATGGACGAGGGAAGGGTAGGTGGATGCGGAGGGGAACAGCGTGAGGATTTCACTTGGGGGGAGCGGTAGTTTCAATTATTAACATGCAGAAGATTCCTAAAGATGGAATTGCTGGGTCAGAGAGTAAAAGCAGAGTCTGTGTTTCATCTCACGTTATATCTCGCTGCCCGCAAAGGTGTTCTGAGATTCAGTAAGAGCGGGCACAGAGGGTTAAGCCCAGCGCTCATGTACAGGAAGCGAGCCGGTCACTGCTGTTGCCATTATTATTATAATTATCTCTGCTAATATAATCGGTGAAAAATGATATCTCATCTTTGTTTTTAACCAACGTGTCTTTTTTTTTTTTTTTTTTTTGACTCTGCAGGAAATGAGCCCTTGGGGGGAAATGAACTATCTTTCTTTCTTAAGCCACCTTTGTCAGAACCTTCCTGTGCCCCTTGGCGGGGCGGGAAAGCTCTCTCTGTCCCATCCTCACAGCAGAGCGCCGGGGACTTTGAGATGACTCCAAAGCCCGTGTGGCTCAGGGTGTCCCAAAGCAGGTGCCGCTCGGAGAGGAGGGTGGCTTGGGACCTGTGTCGGCTGGCTGGGTGTTATGCCCGTGGGGAGGGACAGGCAGAGAGGTGGGGGCCCCAGAGGCAGAATCCACATGCTATTAGAAGTGCTTAGAGATCCCCGGAGCTTCTGGATGATGTTAATGCAGCTGTATGAATATTAACAGAGTGGCCATTAATATTGATGACAATAATAAGCAAGTGTGAGTATTATTCTTAAAGAGGGCTGCTGCTTCAGCTGTTGCCTCCCTTCATTGAGACGCTTCTGAGGTTCTCGGCCTTCTTCTTCCCAGACCTCATGCAAGACTCAATGGCATCCTCGTGACTTCTGCCCGGGCAGGGACTGAGCCAAAAAGGCATTTCCGACACTTCGGATTGGACGAGAATCAATGCAGGAAACCCGAGTTTCCGTCCCAGGCGCGCCGTGGGCCGTGTGAGCGGGTCGGGGGGCGGGCAAGGGATATATCTGCTTGTATATGGGCCGCCAGCTGTGAGGACTGTGCTTCTGACCCGCTCGGGCATAAGGCCCCACCGTCTACCACCCCAGAGGAATGTGGGCAGGGGGCTTGCAAGGGGCCCATCTCCAGGTGGCTGGAGGAATTACCCTGCTAAAGTGGTCATGAATTATAGAAAGGAAGAGGTGGGGGGAAGGCCCAGAATATCATATGTGTAAATAAACCAGAGTGGTGGTCAGACATAAAAGCCAGCCACCAAGCTCTTGTACCCAGGGCGTCCCCTTCTCTTGCCGACCCACTCGTGCCGAGTACACAGCGCGTCGCTTACAACCTCCTTCTCCAAAGGATTTGTTAATAAGTCAATGACGGAACATCTAAAGGGGAAAAATATTTCTCTTTATAGTTGGAGATAATTGTCCCAGGAAAAAAAAAAACAACAAACCTTTAATTACAACTCACATGGAGAAAGCTTGATTTGTGGGCAGAGCCCAAATGCTGAGGAGCTAGATGTAAAATATTTGTAATATTTAGGGAACCTAGAGTTTTACATAAAAGTAAACAGCATTGCCTGAAGGCACAATTTCCAGCAACACAATAAAATGTGCAGTGAATTTATGGCGGCCATCCATTAGCTCTTACCAAGGCAACGTCGCCCCTATCTGTCGTCCATCATTATAATAGAGGGTTAATGCACCGAATTTACATAAAAAAGTCATATTGTCTGCATGAATTATTTACACTCGAAGCTGTTTTTACAGCTTGGTTTCAAGCTGGATTCTGGGAGAGATTCTGCCAGTAAATTACTCTGTGGAGACCTGGTTCTATAACTGCGCGCGGAGCCAGCAATGAAAAGAAAGGAAAATGGGCAGGCCCTGGCGGGTCGTTGGTGCTGACGCCTCTCGGATGGGGGCTGGAGGCGGCAGTGGAGGCTTCCGGAGGCTGTTGGACCTTGCGGCAGACGGGGCTCTGTTTCTGGGCCCACGGCTTCACGGTTGCTGCCCGGCTGCCCAGCTGGTCAAAGCCAGTTTGGGCCCGCGGGAACGCAGGGACCCTTCCGAGGTATCCGGGGCGGGTGGGGGGGGGGAGCTCTTGGAGGCTGAAGTCAGAGGTCTTTTAGGGGATCAGGGTCCAGGAGGGGAAGAGGAGCACCTGTGTTTTATGAGCAGGGGCCTGGTTCAGCAGTGTGAGGGAGACCCATGGTTCCCATTGTACAGATGGGAAGACTGAGACCTCGGAAGGCACCTACTCAAGAAGCGGGAAGCCCATTCATTCCAGGTGGGCCCAGGGAAGGTGGGGACATATGGACACGTCAGGCAGAGTGGGATGGTGATGGGGCGTCCATCGGGGGACAGGCACAGGCCCCGGGCCTCCCACCTCAGTGTTTATGTTTTCTAGACCTTTGAGTGAGTGGAAGGCAGTTTCAGTGCTTGGGCTGGGGATGAGCTGTGCTCTTGGCACAGAGTTCTTGAATTCTCTTTGCTTTAGGGTTTGGGCTGCTGGGGAGAGCTGCTCGTGCCTCCCGGTGAGGCGGAGGTGGGAGAGCCTCGGCACACAGTGGAAACACACCTGGATTTTTAAGCCCATGCCTGCTGCGTGGCGTTGGGCAAGCCCCCTAGTATCCGGGGGGACTCAGTTTCCTCATCCGTACAATGGGATTCCCAGTCCCGGCTCCCTCAGCCTGTTCCCCAAATGAGGGGAGGCTCGAATGGGATGGCATGCTCTGGGAGGTGTGCAGTGTGTCACAAGCACGGCCACAGGTGACAGGGGTCAGCAGAGGAAAGCCTTGAGGTTAGAGCTGATAGAGGGATAGACAGATGGAGAGAGAAGCCTGGAGAGATCAAAGAATCCCAGAGACAGAGAGAGAGGGAGAGACAAAGAGCGATCACACAGAAACAAAGAGAGAGGGACAGAGATGGAGATGGGCAGGAGGTGTAGACCCAGGAGAAAAGAGTCAGGCAAACTGCGTCAGGCCGTGACTTCCTGGAGCCCCGATGGTGTTTTCCTGGCCAGCGGACAGCTTGGCAGGCTGGGGGCTGCCCTTTAGCCTGGACTCTCTCTCCATCCAGGCCAAGAAGTTCCCCGGGCTTCTCTCTGGCCTGGAGGTTCCCGCCTGGTCACCCTCTACTTTTCTGTCGCACAGGGAAGCCTGAGCTGGCTGCCAGCCCCGTCCTCCCCCATCCCCCAGCGCCCGGGACCGGCTGGTGCTCATTGCTGCTACACTCGGGTCTCCCGCTCCAGGAGCAGCCACGGCAGGTCCCCAAGGGCCTGGAGACAACAAATGACTCCCCGCTGACGGGTTGCTCGCTGCTTCCTGCCTGCGAGCCCGTTCAGCTGCACACCGCACGCAGATAATCATGTAAGGCAAGGGAACCCCTCCTGCCCGTGGTGCTGTGATTTAAACCTGAACTTTGCTTTGCTTTCATCCCCCGGAGAAGCGAGATTTAGATGATAAATTTCTCCGTCTTCCCGGGAGCGTGCACACACATGTGCGCAGACCTGCGCCTCCACGCACACGTAGAGGTGCTCACACGTTGCGGAGCCCCCGTGCATGAGCGCTTACAGATGTGTCCACCCCGTTGCAAACCACACGTGTACACATTCACATGTGATGCATTTGTATGACACGCATGCCATCCGGGGGGTACCCGCGGCCCCCGGTTAGGGCAGGAGGCCGGAACGGCTAGCGTGCACGGGGTGGGTGGGAGAGGGTGAGGAGAACAGGCAAGGCCGAGACCCGAAGACGCTGTCCAAATCTCGCCCCACCGTGCTGCCTGGAAGAGGGGAAGGAGGTTCGTGTTTTTGTGTGAGTGTGCTTGTCTGCACGTGTGCCCCTGTGCACGAGTCCGCGTGCCCATCTGTGGGTGTTGACAAGCGTGGGAACCTTTGTTGCACGCTAGGGTTGGCGGCCTACGGGCAGGGGAGGGTGCGGTGCGTTGGAAAATCACACCCACGCTGCGGCTGGCCCGCTGTTGGCCTCGGGCAAGCTGGCGCCCCTCTCTGGTCTTCCTTCTGGCCTCCGAGGGTCCAGCCAGTTCTGACTTTCTACTCTGTCTGTGAGAACATGAGGGTGTGTTTCTCTGAGTAAGCTGGGCTTGGGTGTGCGTGTCTGTGTGTGTGTGTGGTGAGTTTGAGAAACGATCTGTGTGTATGTTTCACTTAGTGAAAGTATCTGTGAGAGCGAGGACATCCTTGTTTTAAATTGCACCCCTCCTACTCCTTTTCTGCCTTAATCTTCTCCATAACACTGGTCGCCCCTGAACGCCACTGTACTTTTGCTTATTTATGTTGTGTATGGTTTCCGTCTCCCTGGCGGAACGTAAACCCCACAAGGATCGGACTTTTAGCTGCTGTGCTCATGCGTGTATCCCCCCGTTAGAACCATCTCTGGCGCAGGTGGCCTCGTGAAACTTCAGTGCATATTCATTGAATGAACAAATGAATGAATGAACAACCTTATCAGCTCCCTCAGGTGTTCTCTTATGGGTCACTTGCCTTCCTTTCTCGAAAATGCTGTTAATCATGAAGTCCTGTATGTGGGCCAGTAGAAGTTGACATCGGCGAGGGGCAGATCAAGTGTGGAAAGCCAGGCAAGAGGGAAAGGTACTTTTTTTTAAATGTTTATTTATTTAATTTGAGAGAGGGAGGCAGAGAGAGAGAGAGGGAGACCCACACACAATCCCAAGCAGGCTCCGCACTGTCAGCACAGAGCCCGATGCAGGGCTCGAACTCATGAACTGTGAGATCATGACCTGAGCCAAAATCAAGAGTCGGATGCTCAACTGACTGAGCCCCCCAGGCGCCCCGGGAAAGATACTTTTTAAGAAAGAGAGTGCTGTGTACCTTCCCAGGAGCAGCTTTTCTGACGGAGCTCTGAGGACGGAGGGGCAGATTTCAGGGTATGGGAGGGAGGAGGGAAGAGGGAGGAGGGAGGTGAGGGTAAGGTAAAGACAGTGGTTTAGGTAGTATGTGGAGGAAATGGGAGAAGGCATTAGCTGGAGGAGGCAGTGGGGTCCTGTGGTCATTCCCACTAGCTTGGTGACATTTATCAACCTTCTTGTCGGGAGTGGCCCACGTTCCTGGTAGCTTAAGTAGGTCTTCTGGGATTTGAGACAGAGAATATCTACCCGACTGTGGGAATTCATGTTGATGGAAACGTCTAGAACTGTGTTGTCCGATGCAGGAGGCGCTGGCCACACAGATGTGGCTATGGAGCACTCAAGTGTCACTGTTTAAAAAAATAATTTTTTGGGGCACCTGGGTGGCGCAGTCGGTTAAGCGTCCGACTTCAGCCAGGTCACGATCTCGCGGTCCGTGAGTTCGAGCCCCGCGTCAGGCTCTGGGCTGATGGCTCAGAGCCTGGAGCCTGTTTCCGATTCTGTGTCTCCCTCTCTCTCTGCCCCTCCCCCGTTCATGCTCTGTCTCTCTCTGTCCCAAAAATAAATAAACGTTGAAAAAAAAATTAAAAAAATAATTTTTTAATGTTTATTTATTTTTGAGAGAGAGACAGAGCGTGAGCAGAAGAGGGGCAGAGAGAGAGAGGGAGACACAGAATCCGAGGCAGGCTCCAGGCTCTGAGCGGTCAGCACAGAGCCCGACGTGGGGCCCGAACCCACAAACTGTGAGATCATGAGCTGAGCTGGAGTCAGACGCTTAACTGACTGAGCCACCCAGGTGCCCTAAGTGTCACTTTTTACAAAAAAGTTTTATTTATTTAAGTAATCTCCACATCCCATGTGGGGCTTGAACTCCTGACCCTGAGATCAAGTGTCACACACTTCTCTGACTGAGCCAGCCAGGTGCCCCCCTCAAGTGTCACTTTTTTAATGAGGCCCTGACCACCCTACTTAAAATTGCTGCCTGCCTCCTCCGAGGCACCCAGATTCCCCTTGTCTGATTTTAATTTCTCTTTCGCCCTTATCGCCTTCCAATACACTAAATGATTTATTCATTTAAGCTTGTTTTTTGCTGCTGGTGTTCCGGTGAGAACGAGAGACCTTGCAAGGGCGGGACCTTCGTCTGGTTTGGCCACGGATGTATCCCACGTGCCCAGGAGAGCGCCTGGCGTGTGGCAGGTGTTACGTCAGGGTTTGCTGAGTGATTGGCTGCACTTCCGCCCGAGTGGATTTGTGAAGTATGTTTTGTGAGTGGGCTTGTAAAGTAAGTGCTTGCAGGATGTGCGTGTCAAGGGGCTGTGGGTTTTTTGTTGTTGTTGTTGTTTATTTATTTATTTTGGGGGAGGAGGGGCAGAGAGAGAGAGAGAGAGAGAGAGAGAGAGAGAGAATCCCAAGCAGGCTCTGTACTGGCAGCATGGAGCCCAGGGTGGGGCTTGAACTCACGAACTGCGAGATGGTGACCTGAGCTGGAATCGAGAGTTGGATGCTTAACTGATTGAGCCACCTGGGCGCCCCAAGGGGCAGTGTTTTTGCTTGTGGGGGTGACTGACTGTGTTTGGGAGGTGGGTGGGTTTGCTCCAGAGCTCTGTCCTCTGGGGCCCGGGGAGCAGTTCTCTGATAGAGGCTCTAGGATCTGGGCGTCCTGACTGGACATCGTCAGGGGTCTGCCAACAGGCCCAGGATGGCTTCCCCTGGAAACTCCAGGAGTCCTTTCCTTGACACGCTGCCCCATTGGTGGCCATGGGCCTGAGCCCTAGCTCTGGGAGCTCCCTCGGTCCGCTCTCTCCTTTCCCCATGGGCAGACCACGCCCCAAACTTAGGGACTCCCCGCACCCTGTAGCCAGTCTGCCCCCTGGGCTGGGAGGAGTCAGGGGGGTGAAGGCCGGTAGTCAGTACTGGAGGACAGCCGTGCTGGGCGGCTGGACTCAGCATCTGGATAATCTGGACGTGTGGTTGGGAGGAGGGGCCTGGCGGTACCCCTTGGGCAGTGGTCAGTTCAGAGGTGTCAGGGCTGGGCAGCAGGTGGCTGGGCCCGGGTGAAGGGCTGAGGAAGAGGGGCCGGGCTGGCCTTGTGCTTAGGCTATGGGGGGTGGTGGTCAAGGGCCCAGGAGTCAAGAGCTTAGGGTGCCCATGTGGAGGTCAGCCTCTAGGGCCAAGACAAGGAACCCAAAGCAATGGGTTTTGGTGCCCCAGTTCATTCCCTTTTATGTGAAGGTGGTGGCTACAGAGCTGCTGGGAGGTGGGGGTGAGGCGTGGCCACCCCTGTGGATGACAGCATCGGGACCCAAAGGCGCTCAACCAAGTGACCTCGGTGCCAAGACCCAAAAAGACAAGTGCACTAGGGCTGGAGACAAAGTATCCCCTTAAGGCCTACATTTAGGAAAAATTGTCTAATATTGAGAGCATGGTGTTTGGGGTCAGACAGAACTGTGTGTAGCTTTCACACTTTCCAGCTGTGTGACTTTGGAAAGGTCACTTAACCTCTCTGAGCCTCAGTTTCCTCATAGGTAAATGGAGATACTTTTCTTTCTTTCTTTCTTTCTTTCTTTCTTTCTTTCTTTCTTTCTTTCTTTCTTTCTTTCTTTCTTTCTTTCTAGTGTGAGAGTGGGAGTGGGGCAGAGGGGCAGAGGGGCAGAGAGAGAGACAGAGAGAGAGAGAGAGAGTCACGAGCAAGGTCCACACTCAGCATGGAGCCCAGTGTGGGGCTCATGACCTGGGATCATGACCTGAGCTGAAATCAAGAGTTGGACCCTCAACTGACTGAGCTGTGCAGGCGCCCCACTACTTTTTTTTCATAGTGGGACTGGAAGGATTAAGCTGTCATTATGACTGTTGCTATTTTATTTAAACGACCGCACAGATCCAGGAAGGGAAGACTGCTTTGACACGAGTTCACCTCAAAAGGACCCAGGGCTTTGGCTGATCTCAGATTAATACGAGGGCCTCGTATGGATGGTGACGTCTGTGATTAGAAAAGAAGGGGCAGCTGGTGGCTCAGTCGGTTAAGCGCCCGGCTCTTAATTTTGGCTCAGGTCACGATCTCACGGTCCGTGAGTTCGAGCCCCGCGAACTCAGTTTGGAGCCTGCTTGGGATTCTCTCTCTCTCCCTTTCTCTCTGCCCCTCCCCTGCTTGCGCTCTCTCCCTCTCTCAAAATAAATAAAAACAAGCATTTCAAAAAAGAAAAGAAAAGAAGGTAGTCATCCCCGGAGCCAACATGGGCTCAGCAAGACCAGGCGAATCTTTCAGATTCCGGACAGCTTAGCGATTGGGGGGATCTGTTATTTATTGGGTGCCTGTCGCGAGCTGGATACTTCACATATATGATCTTAATCTTCACAAGTTGTGCTCTGGATGTGACAGTATCCATTTTACAGATGGGAGATTGAGGCTCCGGGAAGTTGAATGGCATTCCCACGACTGAGGGCGCTGGGATTCAAGCCTGAATCTGTCTGGCCCTTCGTGTCATATCGCGCTGCCTCCTAAAACACTAGATAGGGTCTGTCATGCTCTCTAGGACATGATGGCTGGCTGGGAGGGCATCGAGGGGGCTCCTGTCTGGCTGAAAGACCGCCGCAGGATGTTCATAGAGTCAGAACCAGGTCAGTCTGCGTGGGTCTTTAGAGGTAGCCGTGGGGCTCCGCCTTCTACCCTGTTCTGACCAATATATGCCACAGACCCAAAAGGAGGTATAAAGGGTGCGGGCCTGTAACAGCAAGAGGTGATAGAACAGAGAAAAAGGACAGGGCAGAGCTCAGATAGCAAAGTCAGTATCCTGCAGGATTTCAACAGGCTGGAGTGGTCAGGTGGGTTTGGCATAATGAAATGTTCCAGGGACAGTAAAGGCTGGGGCCTGTCTTGACTACTGGAAAAAATGAGAAAGGGATTTAGGAGTTCAAGGGCCAGTGAGTTCAGTATGTGTCACTAGGCTACATTAAGAAAGGTATGGAGTTTGGAACAAGGGAGGGGGACCACTGTCCTGGCCCAGCTTGCTATCTGCCCTGGGGCAGTCTCTACTGTGCATATTTGAAGGTCATGTGTGATTTTCTGTCCTTCATCTTTTTTTGCAGGGGGGGGGGTGCAGTTGAGGTAGGCAGAGCCCTTCTGGAGTTTGGCCCTTGGATTCCATCCAGAGTAGCCTTCCAAAATGCCACCTTTGGAGGTGGGGAAGTAGCAGCAGATTTTCTGAACTTCTGTTTGAACAGAAAGTTCTGGATCTGGTCTTTATGCTCTCTGGGCAGAGGAATGTGCTGGTCCCTGAATGCTGAGGAACTGGGAGGGGTCCTGGTCCCCTTGGCCACTGGCCAGGTGGGTCCACTCCCTTTCCAGCTACGTCCTTCTCCTCCCAGAGCCTTATCCCGGAGGTCAGTGCTTCTCCAGGGCCTGGCAGCATTGGGTCTTCTGTGCTGGAGGCGGGCAGGAACAGAGAGCCTTGTAAGTTGCTCATGTCGGGGCTGGATCCCTGCTTGAGCTGGGGTGTCACCTGCCAAGCTGAATTCGGCACAGGAAGCGCCTGGCTGGGAGATGTACTGTTTAATTTGGAGGTTCTGTTCCACTCTGAAACGCACTGCTCCTGCCAGCTGCAGTGAAGGGAAGCTGTTCAGCTTTCCTCTCTCATGCCAGGATCACAGCCACTTTTTCCTGAGAAAGAAACAGGGCTGCAGACAGTTTTACTCATTAAATGCTTCTTTTCCTTTTAAATCTGTTTTTTACAAAAAAAAAATTTTTTTTTTTTTTTGCATGAACAGAAAAGCGAAACGAGTGATATTAAAATAAACAAAGCATTGGAGACAGGAAGGTTAAAGCAGATTGTTGGGGGTGGGGAAGGGGGTTGGAGACGCCCCACGTTTCTGCACACAGGCTGCTCGTAGCCCGTTGAAAATGCAAGTGAGAGAAAATGTCCAGGAGTCTGCCCACCTCCCAGCCCAGAAGAGCTTTTTTTTCCCTCAAGTGTCTTGGGGATTTACTGAGAAAGAAATGGGGAGGGGAGCTCTCATTTATCAAGAGCCCACTAAATAAATGCTAGACCTGTAACCTGGGTGATGTCATTCAGTCCTCCGAGGAACCCTGGGGGATAGGGCCCATTTTATAGATAAGGAAGGTTGAGGCTCAGATGTATTTTTTTTTTTTTTGAGAGAGGGAGTGTGAGAGAGAGAGAGAGGGCACAAGTGAGTGAGGGAGAGGGAGAGAGAGAGAGAGAGAGAGAGAGAGAGAGAGAGAGAGAGAGAAGCAGGGCTCACCCGGGGTTCGTGTTTTACCTGAATCAGGGCTCGAGCTCACCCGAAGCAGGGCTCGGAGGCTCACATGGGTTAAGGTTAACCAGTCGGGGATATACGGACCTGGGATCTGACCTTGCATGTGCCTGACCTCAGATGCCATGCTCTTTTGCGCTATCCTTTGTCACCCTGAGCAGTTGTATATCCAGCTGGCGGATGCAGAAGGAGGAAGAGGAGAAAAGATGAGGTGTTGGCCAGCCCTGAAGAGTGGGTGTCCTACCTGGTGAGAGGGCACAAGACACTGATTGCTGTGAGTGAGCCAAACCTTAGTTGCTGGGTTCTGACAGATACAGGGGGTTGGGGGAAGGGTGTGGGGTGTGGATGGGGTTGGCTTGATAACCAGGATAGGTTTCCCGGAGGTGGCCCTCTGGAAGTTGAATGGAGGTGAGAGAATGGCCTTGAGCAAAGGCAGGAAAGGTGCTAATCTGGCTTGGGTGTGAAGAGGTGAATCAGGGTGGGGTTGTCAGGATGGTTGTGTTGGAATCAGGGGATCAGGGTGGAGAGTGTGATGCCAAGAAAGAGTCTTGGGCTGCGAGGCAGGTGCCTGGTTCTTGTCCTGGAGCTGCTACTGCTCACTTGCTGTGTGGTCTTGGGAAAATCCCTTTTCCTCTCTCGGCCTCAGATTTTTTGTCCGTTAAAATGGTGGAATTGAACTTGAGAGCCCCTACAGACCCTTGCAGGGCCCTATGAAGACAGAAGGTGACTATAAAATCCAGAAGGCCTTGAATTAAGGACTTGGCATTAGAATCATCATGAAATATTAGTCTAAGAGGCCCCCAGAAATCACCTTCTAGATCATCTTACTTCAGTCTGCAACGAGTTTTCGAGGTGAAGGGAAGGGAGGTGGGAGAGGGAGGGGCCTCCAGAGGCCTGGATGACATGCAGAGGACACCGAGGGGTCTGGCGGTGTTTTACATGCATTCTGCACCAACATGCGGTGGACCAAGAGGTAAGGGGTCAAACAGGAGAGGGAGGAGAGGCCAGACCGTGGAGGACCAAGGGGCTTCCGTTCTATCCTCTGGGTAGTGGGGAGCCATCGAAGGAGTGGGAAGGACCTGCGCAGAGGGGCTACTTTGACAGATCACGTGGGCAGGTTTGATGATGCGTTTGACGGGGGCTGGGAGTCGATACAGGCCAGGGTGAGTGCCGGGAGGGCAGTTAGGGCGCCGCGTGTCCACTTAGGGAGAGACGGTGATGGTCTGAGCCGTGGGAGCAGAGTGGGCATGTTGAGGACAACATCTGTTCAGGGCATGTTGAGGACAACAGCATGTTGGGAAGTGGGGGGGATAGGATTTGTTGATTGACTGCATGTGAGGAGTGAGGCAGAAGGACCCCAGGTTTCTGGCTCCGTGGTCCTTACTGAGATGGAAACACTAGGGGAGGGATAGATTTTGGGGGGAAGAAGATGAATTCAGTTTTGGGTTTGGTGAGTGTGAAGAATCAATGGAACACGTATATCATGACTTTTTCATTCAATTGATCACTCCTTTCTTCATTCATTCGCCATTGAGCATTCACTGTGTGCCAGGCACGGCTGGCTGCTGCCTTCCCGAAGCTGTCAGTCTAGAGGGGCACTCAGAAAGTTCTTCCTCATGCTGAATTTCAGTCTGCCGGATTTTTGGTCTTCTTCTGCCCTTCGGGACCTCGCGGGACTTTTCCACCTTCAGAGAGTAGAGACCAGTGGTCGTGGCTCCCTGCGTTGCTTCTGGTTCAGGGAATATGGGGCTATGCAGGCCATGCGAATTTAGAAAGTTGCATAGAAATGGATTTCGGCCCTGAGTGCCTTTTTGCATGGCCTCATCTGTCGAGTGGGTTTAATCAAGCCTCTCTTACAGGCGGTGGTGTGCTGGAGTGGGTTCCTACTGGCTTCCAGAACCGACTGAAGGCATCTCTTCTCAACTCTGTGGTCAGTGACGTCCCATTGGTAGCTCGAAGTCAACCACGGTGGGAATATTTAGACCATGAGAATTGGCCGCTGCTACAAGCCGGGTCTCTTTCTTTCTTCCAGACTGCTAGTTGGTAAATATCTGCCAGCATCCCACTGCTTAAGGACTCACGGGCAGGATGCAGGATGTTGAGCACCTGGTGCACGGCCCCTGTGTAGGCACACCTGCTTGGCACACAGTAGGAGCCTCACAAACGTGACTCCCTTCTCCTTAGACATCTCTCTTGTAGGGGCAAAGCGATTGTTCCATTCACTCAGAGCATCACCTCCCTTTCAGCCAGGGACGACTCCTTCTCTCTTCTCAAACGACGTGGTTCCAGCCACAGCTGCCCTCTACTTGCTCCCTCTGGCCTCGGCAGAGGGGTGGATCCAACAGGATGAGGAGTTTGGAGTCTTATGAATCTGGATTTGAATCTTGGCTCTGCCCCCTGCTAGCTGTGTAATAACCCTGGGCGAGTTATTTAATCGCTCTGAACCTCAATTAAGTCACCTGTAAACTGAGGACAGACATGCCTCCCTCATTAAGTTGTTGTGCAGATGGAATGAGGTAATGGGTGTGTGTGGGTGCACGAGGCCCTGGCAGCGAGGCGGCAGTTTCAGTGGGAGCTTGACCGACGCTGGTCTCCTTCCCTGAAAAGTCCAGTGTGGACTCGGGGTGGGGGGTGGGGGCGCTCTGACAGCCGTCAGGGGGGCAGGGGGGGCAGCGGGGAGGCGGAATCAGAGCTGCATCCTTCGGAAAGCTATTTCCTGGTGGAACGCGTAGGCCCGGAGTGGCTGCGGGCCGTAGGACCCTCCAAATGCATTCCGAGTGCAGCGGAGGGGAACTCCCCAGGCCGAGGTTCACGCTTCCAGACCGTCACCTGCAGATCTGCAGATATAACCGCCTACCAGCAGCTCGGCTCGTGGGTTTCTGGGGCGGCTGTGGCAGCCTGGGCTGCGCTGATTTACCACCCCAGCCCCAAGCAGATTAAATCACCCAGAGTCATTTGAATTGTACCTGGCCTTGTCACACAAATCTTAGAAACTGCTGTCTGGCAGGAAAACTTTCTCTGTACTCTTTGGAGGAAGTCTGAGAGCTCTAGAAATTGAGGCGGAGTGGGAAAAAGAAGGTGGTGCTGGGAGGGGGAGGGGTAGGTTTCTGCATCTTCGGGTCAGGCCTGAGTTGGTGGTTGGAGGAGAAACTGTGGGGTGCGTACCCGTGAGAGAGCAAGCGAGCGAGCGAGAGAGAGAGAGAGAGAGAGAGAGAATGAGAGAGTGCGAGCTCATTGCAGTGGCCTTTGGGGGCAATGTCATCTCTGGCTGTGTGACACAGGGCAAGTCACTTAACCTCTCTGAGTCTCAGTGGATTGTTGTGAAGGTCAAAAGGGCTAGCTTGCTAGCGTTTTGTAGACTTTATTAATCAGCTGGGAAGAATAGACAAATGACTATATAAACAAATTATATATGGCCGTGCTTACCATATGTTGAGCAGAGAGTAGGGACTCTGGGAGTTAAAAGAGAGTGGGTCCATTATCAGAACTCTGGAGCTTGACTTGGGCCTTAAAGGAAGGCTAAGTCCCAGGAGAGTGATGTGGAAGAGGTTATAGTGCAATTAAAATTGTCAGCCCCCCATCCATCTCCCATGGTGTATGTGGCTTTGGAGTGGAGTCCTGATTGACTTCGCCAGTCAACATAGTCCTTCTCCCCAAGACCCATTTTTGACACATGGATTGGTTCTAAACCAATCAATACACACATTTCCCCAGTCACAGGAATTGGTTTAGATTGGCCCAGTGAGACAGAAGGCCAGAATTTTTTTGTTAGATGACTGGAGAAAGACATCCGGTCTCTCTATCTGGATTTGAATGAGGTAGCTTGTGGATCTAATTCCTGGCAGGCATCTGGTGACTGGGAACACAACCGGAGATTACTGTAAACATATGCATGTGGGAAGAGCCTGGAACATCACAGAAGAATTCTGTCCTAGCCCTGATCAAACTGTGCCTGAAGCCTGTTGCATCTGGACTTTCTATTAAGTGAGCTGATGAATTTACTTTTAAAAGCCCACTTAGATTTTAATTTTGCATTATTTAGAGCTAAAATCTGATACAGGGATCTGAGTGGAGAGTGAGGACCTACTTGGTATCAGGCAGGCATTAGTGAGGAGAACATCTAGGCTGGAGGAAAGGGTTGGGAGGGGTGTGTGATGGGCAGGGGTGGCAGGAGGCCACAGGTAATAAGGCTGGAAGAAAGTTTGGAGTTGAATAATGGAAGATCTCAGACACAAGTATAAGAATCTGGGCCTTCATTCTGTAGGCAGTGGGGGATATTTGAAGACTTGTGAGCTAGTGAGGGCATGGTAGGGTGCTGTGAGCCGAGTGGGATTTGAGAAGGTCAACCTAAGAGTAGGATATAGATGGGACTGGAAGGAGAAGTTGGGGGCTAAGACCTAAGAACAATATTATGATAATGCACCCAGTGGGGAGATCAACTTAGGCCTAGAAAAAGAAGCGGGGAGGGAGAGGGTGTCTTTTTGTTTGTGGCGGTGGCGGGGATGGGAGGGAAGGGAAGGGAGGGGGGAGGGGAGGGGAAGGGGGGAGGGCAGGGAAGGGAGGGGGAGGGGAGGGAAGGGGGGGAGGGGAGGGAAGGAGGGGAGGGGAAGGAAGGCGGGGAGGGGCGGGGAGGGGAGGGAGGGGAGGGGAGGGGAGGGGAGGGGAGGGGAGGGGAAGGGAAGGGAAGGGAAGGGGAGGGGAGGGAAGGGAGGGGAGCGGGGAGGGAAAGGGGAGGGGAGGGGAAGGGCAAAGGAGGGAAGGGAAGGGGGGAGGGGAGGACGGGGGGGGGGAGGGGCGGGGAGGGGTACAGGGCAGGGGGGGGGCAGGGAGGGGAGGGAGGGGTGGGAGGGAGGGGAAGGGAGGGAGGGGAAGGGAAAGGCAGGGAGGGAGGGGCGGGGAGGGGAGGGCTTCTGTCGTGGTAGTGTGATCTGTGCGGGGAGTTGGGTGCGGGGGGTGAGTGCAGTGCGGGGCGTGCTGCTTTCCTTCGTGGAGGGGTCCTGTTTCGTGTTTCTTTCTTTCCATTTCTTTTGCTTTTCCGTTCCTTCCTTTCCTTTTTTCTTTTCTCTTCTTTTCTTTTTTTCTCTCTCTCTCTCTCTCTTTCTTTCTTTTTTTTTTTTGTTTCAATAATCTTCAATAACTTGACAAGACTGTATAGTTACTAAAGGACAATCAGGACCCGAATACAGGTCATCTGACTTCAAAGTCTGTACCTTATTCACATTTGTGATGACACAGGTGACAAATTAATACAAGCCAAACCAGGATAGTGGTCACAGGAAGGGATGCATGGGAGACATTAGGCTGGTGACCCCCTAGATATGTTCTCATTAAAGTCAGAAACTAGACCAGGGCAGCTGTTGTTATCAGTATTTTAAAAATCACTTTTGCGGCACCTGAGTGGCTGAGTCGGGTGGGCATCTGACTTTGGCTCAGGTCATGATCTCCCCACTTGTGGGTTGGAGCCCCAAGTCAGGCTCTGTGCTGACAGCTCAGAGCCTGGAGCCTGCTTCAGATTCTGTGTCTTCCTCTCTCTCACCCCTCTCTTGCTCGCACTCTCTCTCTCAAAAATAAATAAACATTAAAACATTTTTTCCTTAATAAAAAAATTTTAAAAACCCACTTTTCCTAGGGGTGCCTGGGTGGCCAGTTGGTTAAGCGTCTGATTTCAGCTCAAGTCATGATCTTGCAATTCATGAGTTTGAGCCCCTCATCAGGCTCTACACTGACAGCACAGAGCCTGCTTGGAATTCTTTCTCCCCCACTCTCTCTCCTCTTCCCCTGCTTGTGCTCTCTCTCAAACTAAATAAAATTAAAAAAAAAAACACTTTTCCTAAGGTGCTAGGCATTGTAATTAGACAAGAAATAAAAAGAGATACATATTAGAAAAGGAGAGCCAATAATCATATCTAGCAGATATGATTATTATTTATCTATAAAAATTCAAGACAGTTTCATGAAAACAACTGGTAAAATGGCCAGTAACAAAACAACATATAAAAACAAATAGCTTTTCTATTTATAAAATGACTACCTAGAAGGTAAAGTAAAAGGCCTCATTTACACTGTCAAGAAGAAAATAGTAACACAAAATGCCTGGAAATAAACTTTATTAGAAACATGTGGGATTTACAGGAAGAAAACCAGAAAACTTGCCTGATAGAAAAGAGACTCGGATAAATATGGCATGTCGCCAGTTCTTGGGTGAAAAGATTTAATGCTTTAAGTTTGTTCGTGCTCCTTAAGGGAGTGTACAAAAATGAAGATACTCCAATTAATACTGCAACAGGATTTTTAAAAAATTTGACAAAAAAAAATTATAAAGCTAATCTGGAGGAGTAAAAAAAAAAATAGAGTAGCTAAGGGAAATTCTGAAAAAGAAAAATGATGAATACTTACCTTCTCAGATATTAAAATGTTTTATAAAGGTACAATAATTAAAATTCTTATGTAAGAATAGCAGATCACCAGGATAGAATAGAGGGTCTGGAAATGGATCCAAGTATTTAAGGGAATTTTGTATACGATAAAATGGCATTTCTGTTGAGTTGGGAAAATATGGGCTGGTTTATAAATGGTGTTGGCATGGGCCAGCCATTACAACACAAGCTGGTTTTCTGTCTTTCTCCAATAAGACCAAGACATGAAGACTACAGAGTCTTCATGAATACGAATGAATAAATATGAATGACTATTTTGGTCATCTTAACGTGGTGATGTTCCTTCTAAGCATGATGGGATATCCAGGAATCATAAAAGAAAAGATTGATACATTTGAATATATGAAGATGAAAAGTTTAAGACCATTAATAGTAAAGGAGAGGGGCGCCTGGGTGGCTCAGTTGGTTGAGCGTCCGACTTCCGCTCAGGTCATGATCTCACAGTCTGTGAGTTTGAGCCCCATGTCAGGCTCTGTGCTGACAGCTTGGAGCCTGGAGCCTGCTTCAGATTCTGTGTCTCCCTCTCTCTCTGCCCCTCCCCTGCTCATGCTCTGTCCCTCTCTGTCTCAAAAATAAATAAAAACATTAAAAAAATAGTAAAGGAGAAAAGGGAAAGTGTATATGATAGATAATTGTTTAACCTGATTCTCAAATGTGCAAAGAACTCTTAAACCATTCATTAAGAAAAAGATAAATATCTCATTAGAAAAATGGGCAAAAGACACGAACAGGCAATTCACAAAGAAAATAATTACAAATGACAAAAAAAGAAGAAAAGATACTCATTTACTTTCATTAATAATTTAAACAATGCCAGTAAAAATGAATGTCTTTTGCCATCTGTTGATTTGACCAAACATTAAAACCTGGGGCTAGTGAAGGTGTGGGAAGATATGCTGGGACACTGAAAACATTGTACGTTTTCAGAAGGACAGAGTGGCAAGATTGGAAATAGTGTACTCTTGCAGCAATTTCCTTTGTACGATTTTATCCTAAGGAGATAATTACAAAGAATAAGCAAAGAGATATGTACATGGGTATTTACCACAATATTATTTATGAGAGTAAAATCTTGACAACGTTCTAAAGGATCAATAGAGACCCAGCTAAATAAAGTATGATACATACATGCAATGGAATACTATGAAGTAATTAAAATAATTTTGTAGAGCTCTATTTATTGACATAGAAAGATGTCTATGACATATTGTTGAGAGAGAAAAGCAGGTGTCAGTGAGAACAGTATGTATAATACAATCCCTCGTCTATAAATTATATACATAGATCTCTATGTGTATATATGCATAGAGATATGTCTGGAAGGCTGTTCACCAAAATGCTGGAGTGGTTATATCTGGGTGGTAGGATTTTGAGTGATTTTTACTTTCTTTTTCCTACTTTTAAGTATTGGTTTGATTTTTTTTTAATTTTTTTTTTTATACTGAGGATATATCATGTTCTTCAATCAGAATAAATAATAAAGCTATTTTTATTTTGGAAATTAGATAAATATTAAATTAGAGGACTCGGCACATCGTGATTTAATGGATGCAGATAAAGAGTCAAGATGCTGCCAAGAATTTGATCCTTGAGCCTGGGAGGATTATGCATCGTGGAGAACCTGGAGTGGGAGCTGATTCTGGAGGAGAGAGGAAGTGCTGGGATTTCGGAGCTTTGGCTTGTTGCTGTGGCCTGTAGGCAGCAGGACGGCTCTTAGGAGGCTGATCCTAGGGGCACACTTGAGGGGCACAGAGGGCTTTTCCCAAGGACCAAGCTGTGGATGAGATCTCGGAGGGAGGGGGTGTAGGAGCAAGAGAAGGCTGGAAATCGGGCCCTGGAACATGGCTACATTTATATGATGGAAGAAACTGCATTAATGATCAGAAAGGCAAGGAACCACGGGGGGTGGGGGGGTGCATAGCTTGTCTTGGAATTCCATAGGGCGGGGGTGAATTTCCAGAGAAAGGTCAACCATATCTAATGCTGCAAAGGCACGGACACCAGGGAGAGGGTACGGGACTTGACAAATAGGAGTCTGTTGGTGACCTTGGAGGGAGCGGTTTGGGTGGGGGAATGGGGCCATGTGTGGGTGTGTGTGGGAATTGGGTGTTTGTTAAGGGAGAAAGGAGGGTTGTAGCTTGGGGGAGTAGTTCTGAGGGAAAGGGACTGAGCCTTGCTTGGGGGGGTGGCATTAACTGGCATGGGCACCACCCTGCCCACTCCCCAACACTGGCAGGCATCTCTAGACATTCTGCGCAACCTGGGGAAGCTTCAACACCTTTTTCCCAACAGCCAGACCAGGGAGCCACCAGAATCTATTGGACTTGGCCGGTGAGAGGAGCCTCTTTTCCATGCCTGGGCTTGAACACATACTTGAAGGATGATGGGAAGGCAGGCATGGAGGCCGTGATTGAAGGTGCAGGGGAGAGGCCTGGTGGAGCCAGAGGCCCCCAGTGCAGGTGTGGGCTGTGGCTTCAGCCCCAGAAGACTTCTGGGTCTGGAGCCCAGGGTGATTAGAGTGCTCTGTCTGTGAGTGTGCGGTGACTAGATGCATGCTTTGTGTGATGCTGTGAAAAAGCCCGGCTGCGTGTAAATTACTAGCTGGTACACAGATATTGGGGGCTCACCATGGCTCACCATTTTGCCATCCAGGGAAGGCAAAGCAGGGACTCATTGTTTGGACACCTGGCCTAAGGGGAGTCTGCCTGTGGGCTCCAACTGCAGGGTCTGAGAGCAGAATAAGGAACTGAGATTCAGTCGTGGCTTGCTGGAGGAACTTTCAGGAAAGACACTCAGTGGGGTTCAGCTGCCATCCTCCCAATGGTGTTTTGATTGCATCAGAGAGAACATGGGGTCCTGGATACTGGAGGGAAAGGCTCTTCTGGACCATCCCTGACCAGAGCTTGTCTGGAGCAGTGGAGGAACACAGGCATATGGCAGAGCTCACTGACAGCAAAGGTCCAGAATGGGGAGAGGCCCAGGCATCACGCCCAGTGGAGGAGAAATGTTGAAGGAGCTCAGGCCAAGGAATTAAGTGTTTGCTTTTAACATTCTGAAGCGGTGTTTCCTAAAATGTGCTTTTAGAGCCCTGGTTTCTGGAGGTTGTTCCACAAAAAAAAAAAAAAAAAAAAAAAAAAAAAAAAAAAAAAGGCTTCTGTGAGCAAATACATTTCATGAAATGCAGCACCCTCAGCTGGGTGCCTGTGAGCACAGTAAAGGCTCAGAGAAGTCCTGCAGCCAAGAAACGGATGCAGAAGTTTTCCAAACTTATTTGACCACAGAAACTTTTTCAATTGCAAAATTGAAATTTACCTTCTGCAAGGTTAGTGGCTGACCTCGGACAGATGCAGTGACATGTCCTGCGTGGTGCCACGGGCAATGTTTGGGCCAGTTCAGGGATGTTGCAAAGAGGCAGACTTCGGCTCAGTTCAAGGAAGAACTTTGCAACAATTGCTGATATTTTGTTTTATTTTTTTTAATTAAAAACATTTTTTAATGCTTACTTATTTTTTAGAAAGAGAGAGAGACAGAGCGCGAGCAGGGGAGGAGCACAGGGAGAGGGAGACACAGGATCCGAAGCGGGCTCCAGGCTCCGAGCTGTCAGCACGGAGCCCGACGTGGGGGCTTGAACTCACAAATCGCGAGATCGCGACCTGAGCCGACGTCGGATGTTTGACTGAGCCACCCAGGCAGTAAAGGACTTTCCGTCCCCGGAGGCCTTGAGCAGAGCCAGGCTCCAGGTGGGTGTCACCCTTGATTTCTGGGGGTCCGTGAACCCTGAGAGAGGGTCTCTTTGGCTACCGAGAGGTGGTACCCCTCCCTTAGAGCCTGTCGCTTGGCTTGTACTGCTTCGTACTCGGCCCGAGAGTACTTGGGATACTTGAAATGAGCAGTCTGTGAAGGTAAGATGTGAACACATAAATATCCTCATTAAGTCCCAAATACACATCCCAAACTTTACATAACAGGAGCAGCAGCTGGAGACGCCCACAGCCCTAATTGCTTCTCTGCACTAAGAGAACATCCTCTCTCCAGTTCTGCTTATTCCATTCATTTAGGTAATTACTGGAGGGAGCCAGCTGTGGTAGACCGGCGGGCAGGCGGGCTGGTTTGTGACACCACGGGACGGGCGCCACCACGAGGATGGGGTGCTGAGGGGCGCTGGCAGCTCTCAGCCCTCTTCATGGGGAGCAGGGACCTGGGGACGGGAGGCCGGCCACTCAGTGCCTGTCCCGATCCCACATGAGCTTCTGGGACAGGATGCCTGACCTCCTGGGGACCTGACCAGCACGTGCAGGGCAACAGGAAGGACCCAGGGCCAGGTACAGGCATGGGGACAGGAATGGACGGGCGTAGACGCCCCTGTGTAACAAACTACTCAAGATGCCTTCTCGGAGTCTTGTGCTGGGCTGGCACGCTGAGGCCACAGTCCCTGCCCCCGGAGCCCACAGCCCGGGGGTAGGAAACAGCCACAGGCGGGAACAAAACCGGATCAAGGCAAGCTTTCAGGCCCGGGAAGGTGGGTGCCTGGGACCGAGAACCAGACTCTGTCTTAGAGAAAGGGGTCAGAGAAAATCTCCTGGAAGAAGAGGCAATAGGATTGACCCAGAGAGGGAAGTCGCCCGCATTTGGGGGGTACCCTTCGGCAAAACGGGGCCACGGCGACCGTGGACTCCTGGGTCCCAAAGTGACACCTGTTTTGCCCCCTCCCCCCAGCCTCTGGTCTCTAGTAACCATCCAGGATTCGTGAAGACCGTCTGGGAGACACCTTCAAGGATGTGCGAAGCATGGAGCTCTCTCAGCTGGGAGCTGGGCCCTCGGTGGTCGGCCAGAGAGGACACCCTCGAACGGTCGGATCGATCCCCTCTTTGGAGGGACACTGGGGAAGGCTGTGGCCCAGGCGCGCTGCCCGCCAGGCTTCCCGTGGGTGGCGGGTGTAACTTTTCTTCCTGGTTCTCTCTGAGCCGCCAGCTCTGCTCCCCCAGCCCCGAGTGGCGGCTCCTCGGGCCGGAAACAATGTGCTTTCTCCACGCCTGGGAGTGGAAGTCAGCAGTTTGGCACCGTCTGGCTGGCAGCCTCCACCGGCTTCCTTTGG
Organism: Lynx canadensis; assembly: GCF_007474595.2. NCBI lineage: Eukaryota > Metazoa > Chordata > Mammalia > Carnivora > Felidae > Lynx > Lynx canadensis. The sequence continues at coordinate 29,109,081 of NC_044310.1, forward strand.
CACTTTATTGGCAAAGGCGGTGACATTTCTTTCAGTTGGGTGGGTGGAGCTGTTATGCAGACTCTCGCTCTCCTCATTCGCCAGATGAATATTCATGACTCAGGCAATCTGTACCAGCCAGACTTTCCTGAGGGCGGCAGCTTTTCTTCTCTTCCTCTCTCTCTTTTTCTTTCTCCTTCTCTCCTTCCCAGCTCTTTGGAAAGCTGGAGTACAGCTATATTTAATTTACAAATACGGAGCTATTTAGCTTGCCTTTTGGGGTGCAGGCACTGGGGAGGAGATGCCGGGGATGGGAACAGTGGAAGCATTTGGTCCCTGACCCTGGGCTTCCTGGTCCCAGTGTCCAGCCCCCAGGCCCCACAGCCTGGGAAGCCTTACGGATCTGGGGCTCCCTTTGAACTTGGCATCTTGGTGCCTGCATGCCCGAAGGTGCGGCAGCTCTGTGCCACCTCGTTCCGCGCTGGCTGCCGAGGTCAACGTGGACGTCTGAGACACTGGTGCCTTCCTGCCCAGTGCATGGCAGACCCCAGCGATAGACGAACGCTCCCTCGGCCTCCCTACTGTGCTCTCCCGCTTGTCAAGGCCCACTCAGACCCTGCTCCAAGCCCTAGACAAAACCCCAGAAGGCACTGGGGCATTTGCTAGTCATTTCTTTCCTAGAGGAAGAACCAGTCCCTACTTGGGGTCCCCGTTCTCTGGGGATACACCTGCTCCCTCCCTGGGAAGGGTGGCTACCTACTTTCTTTTGTCTCTTCCCATAGAGGCACCAGAAACTCTGGCAAAGGGCTCAGAATTTCCAGAATTTGCCAGGGAATTTGGTCTTAGCAAGGATGTTCTCGTGTATGTCTTGTGTGTGTGTGTGTGTGCGCGCGTGTGTGTGTGTGTATGTAAATATTTACGCACAGCTTAAGTGAGTCTGTATGCCTACATCTATGTTCGAGTGTTTGAGTGTGTGTCTGTATGTGTAAGGGCGTGAATGTGTATGTGGCGGGAAGTCTGGGAATGTCTGCATGTGCGAATGCGCCTCTCCAGTTAGAGTTGCGTATGTATCGTTGTGGGTCTGGGGTGTTGTGTGTCAAGGTGCTCCTGGGGGGGCGGTGCAGAGGCTTGTCTGTGTAGTGTGTATGTGTGCATGTGCTAGTGAACTGTAAGATGTGTATACAAGTGTATGTGTGCATGAGAGTCTGGAGGAGAGAGAGAGAGAAAGAGAGAGAGAGGGAGAGAATGATTCCCCCTGACCTCCATTCTCTCCCAAACCTCATCCTCTAGCGAGGTGGAGGGAGATGTCCCCCCCCCACCCCCCCACTTTGCAAGTGTTACAGATTCTATCCAAGGACGGGAACAGAAGGCTTCCCAGCACAGAGCGTCCTGAAATTACTTTATATTCCCCCCTCCTTGTTTCATCTAATCAAAATAGCGTTAGGCTCACCCATTCTCCCTGCCCATCCACTTAGCCCCGAGGGAGGGAGCGAAGCGGGCCATCTTGTCTGACCTCCTCTGAGAGCACCTTGCAGCCCCAAGCCAAGGAGCTGTCTTCCAAATCTCCTCGTTCCACGGCCCATGCTTCAGTGGCAAGAGCCAGCTGCCTCCCTGCCTGCCAGCAACCGCCAAGCTCTTCCAGAACCCACATCCAGGCTCAGCCTCATTTACAAATATGCAAATTTGCATCTTTTCTGGTATGCAAATGGAGACATGACAAATAGCTAATTAGGGTCAAAAGAAGCACTCTGAACCAATTAGTCGTAGGGTCGATTCCTTTCTGCTGGGAGGAGACTGGCCTCTCCTGCCCCCCTCCATGCCTGGCTCCCCCAGGCCCACACACTCTGGCCTGTCCCGTCTGGCTGGGGCCATGGACGGTCAAAGAGCACTGAAACAGGGGTTGTTGCTTGAATCACAGTCCCACTCTGGGTGTTAGCTGTGTGACCCTGGACACACTCACCGGGACCTCAGTGTCTCCCTCTGTGAAACAGAGCAACGGCAGTGGCTGTCTTGCCCCTAAACCTCCACCCCAGTGTCGTGAGACTTTGGGGGGACTTGGATGGCAATAGCCTCTGGAAACTGTACTAAAATGCCTCTGATAGGCGCATCACTTGTGTTCTTCCAAAGTATTCTGCCCTTGATTTCATGTAATCGTCACATCCACCCTCTGAATTAGATGAATTAGATGTAGCGACAGCGTGGCAGTGAGTTTCATCCTGGGTGCCAACTCTGGCCAATTACGATTGTCTGCCTGGAGCGGTGCGTTGAGAAGGATGTCGAGGCCAAGTCTGGGTTCCCCAGGAGAGAGACTGTGATCGATTAATGATGTCTGCCACGGGCAAGTCATTGGGCTCTGGCAGTCACGTGCTACATATTTACCGCCCAGGAAAGCTGTGGAGTTCGGAGCAGGCACCCGGGTTCCGGTCCTGTCTGCTCCCTTGAGTAAGTGACGTCCCCTTCCGGAGCTCCGCTACCTGGTCTAACCCTGGCACAATACAGCCTGGGTCTCAGAGCTATTGTGAGGAGGCAAAAGCTTTCTTTCATCCGGGAGGTGATGTGGACACTTAATTGACACTTCAGTGGGACGGGCGTGCTGTCCCATTACAGAGGCGGGGAGCCCAAGGCCTGCGGAGGGTGGATGACTCGGAGAAGAGGAAGCCAGCAGCCTTACCAGGCAGGCCCGCACGGGCGGCTGGGGCTGCTCTTCTCTCTGCCACCACAGGATCTTGGCTCCCTCCTGCCTCCCCTGCGCCGATGCCCCAAGCAGGCTGCAACAAGCCCCGCTGGCCTGGCTCCACTTCTGGGTGTGAAGTTTGGCTGAGTCGGCACCTGGGAGAATGGGGCAATTGCCATCCTGGAGCCCAGGGCCTGGCCCTGGGCCAGCGGGCGGACGAGAGATGGTGGGAGGGCCCGAGGACCAGGGAGCCAGCCAGAGCTGGGCGGCTGGCAGGAGAAGGTCAGGAGAGCACCTGGCTTGAAGGGGGCCGGCTTGGGGGTGCTGAGAGCCGGGGCCTGAGTGCAGCACAGAGCCCAGCTGTGCGCGTGTCCTGGCTGTTGGCAGTGCCCGAGCACGGCCTTGAACGTGCCTTTGTGCGTGTGCATGCGTCTCGGGATACATCTGCGAACGTGTGTTCTTATAAATCTTTTAATGTGTATTTATTTTTGAGAGAGAAAGAGGGAGAGAGAGACAGAGACAGAGCGTGAGTGGGAAGGGGCAGAGCGAGAGGGAGACACAGAATCCGAAGCAGGCTCCAGGCTCTGAGCCGTCAGCACAGAGCCCGACGCGGGGCTCGAACTCATGAACCGCGAGATCGTGACCTGAGCTGAAGTCAGCTGCTCCACCGACTGAGCCACCCAGGCGCCCCGCGTGTGTTCTTATAAATGGGCATAGATGCATCACCTAGCAGTGTAAGAATAGGCGTGATCTATGTAGTTGTGCACATCTGTGCGTCAAGGTGTGTCCGTGTGTCCGCGTGTACCTGTGTGTGCGTGCCTGGCCTGCACCTCTGTGTCCAGGTGAGCTTCTTGCATGTACACGTCAGCATCCGTGTGTGTCTGTCTGTACGTTTCTACCCGAATGTGTGGGTGTCCATTTGTATGTATCTTTCAGTATCCATACAGGCGTGTGCACACTGGTGCATCCGTATTGGTGCACGCGTGCCCACCTCCGTCAGTATCCATGGGCATCGCTGTTCAGCGTGTGTGTCCTGTCTAGTGCCCTGTGCCTCTCTGTGTCAGTGTCTGTAAACCCGCCCTGTACCTGCACTCGCGAGTGCCTCTGTGGCTGTGCCCATGTGCTGGTCCATTTCTGGGTGTGCACGTCTCCCTGGGAGGGTGTTGGTATCTGCCTCCGAATGCAGGCATGGCTGTATCAAGGTGAGCAGGATGGACTCTTCTCTGTGACTGCCATAGCTCCCTTTTGTCCTCTCCATTTTTCTCGCCTCTCCTCCTTCCTTTCCTTGCAATTCACTCGAAGGGACCTGGCTGGCCCAGGCTGCTGTGGAGGTGACAGATGAGTCTTAGAAGCCCACTTCGGCCTCTAGAGAGGGGCTCCCTATGTCCATCTCCCATGTGGGCTCAGCCCCAGAGCCACACAGGCGTCGGGCTTTTTAAAATGGAAGTTGTTGCCCGCCCCCACCCCCCGCCCCCCGCTGCATATTAATCATCGGCCCAGCAGCAGTGAGAGCGACAACTCATGACTTTTTCTCCTTCCCTTTGCGGCAGCCCTCCCGGACTTCCCACCTGCAAAAGGGCGGCCCCACCACCTGCCGGAAGATCTGCCGGCTTGGGCTTTGGAGCATGAGTGCTCCAGCTCAACTGTTTGCCTGTCGACGGTCCCTCTGGCATCGCTGGACCTTTTCTGGGATTGGACTTGGGACTCCTCTCCTCCTGGCTGTGTTTGGATTCCAGCCTTCCCCGGTTGGACCTCCCTGCTCAGTTCCTTGGGTCATTCCCAGGCAGCCTCGCCTGGATACGGTTCCCCTCCTGTGCGGGCTGCTCCCCCAGGGACTGGGGCCGCCTTCCCCGTCTGCCCCAGGCTCCCTGGCCCACGGCCTGGCCCACAGCCGTGCTGGAACACGAGCGTGATGGATGATTCCAGTGCCTCAGCTCATATCTTGCAATCATCTGATGGCTCCCCTCCCCTTACAGTCTTCTCCCTTCACTGATGGTTTTGGATGGAATTTAAAATAAAAAAGATTGATTAAAAGTTGGAAACTGTAAGTGAAAATAAAAGCACTTAAGACCAATAAGTATCATTTGAGCTTTAATGGAAAGAGAAAGCATGGTTAAGATGGCATTTTAGGGACATTTCTCAGCGGGTAAGTGTCCTGACTTAGTTCCCCATTTCTGGGAGTCTGTGGCTAGATACCCTCCTTGTTGGAATCCTGCCCAGGCAGGCGCCGGAGCAGAGTGTGAAGAACTCGGGCTTCAGGCTTGGAGAAGCCTGGGTTGACTCACTGGCTGTGTGACCTTTCTGAACCTCAGTTTCCTTTTCTGTCCTTTTCTACAATGGGGATCAAGGACCTGCTTCACAGGGTGGTCGCGAGGATGACAGAAGATAATGCCAGGACCAGAAGCAACGCCTGGCACGTAGTCTTTCCCCTTCAAGAACACACCCCAAACTCAACCACCTCCCTCCACCTGCACTGTCATGGCTGAGCACCGCCATCCGTCCCCTCTCCCGAGCTGTCTATTCCCTATGCTGCGACACAGCGATCCTGTTAACGTTCAAGTCACAGCACGTCACTCGTCTGCTCAGAAACTTCACTGTGGCCCGTCTCAACGTGGTGTTAAGCCGAGGTCATCACAGCAGCCTCAGGGTCCCACGTGCTCAATCTCCCCACCTGCCATTGTCGCTATTTCCCCCCTTTCACTTCCCTCCAACCACACTACCCACCTGGTTCCCCAAATGTACCGGCCTCATTCCTGCCTCAGGAATGCCTTTGCGTGTGCTGTGTCCTTTGCCGGAATGCTCTTCCCCCGGATCTCCTCATGGCTCCCTCTGTCATCCCCTTCAGGTCTGTATTCAAACGTTACCTTCTCTGGGGCGCCTGGCTGGCTCAGCCGGAAGATCATATGACTCTTGGTCCTAGGGTTGTGAGTTCGAGCTCCACCTTGGGTGTAGAGATTACTTAAGTAAACGAAACAGAACAAAAAGCTACCTTCTCTGGGAGGAACACCCTGTTCTTTCTGACTTAGTTTTATCTATGGCTCTTAACACACTCAGCAATATCGTATTATACTTTTTACTTATTTATTTGCTATGTTGTTTGTCTTCCCAAGAGAATGTAAGCTCTTTGAGCGCAGGGATTTTTGCCTTTGTTTCCACCATCCAAATAATACCTGGCAAGTAATGGGCGCTCAATACATTTCTGCTGAATGAATGAATGGCTCATCATAATGGAGAGTGTCACGTAGCCATCTACCGGCTTGGGCAATCAGGGGTTGCCATTGTCTGCCAGCTCTGGAGGGGCGTTGCTTCAGAATGACTGCCTTAGCAAGGCAGTGGGGGCCCTTGGGAGGAAACCTGTCCCGTGGGCCTCCTGTTTGGGGGCAGCCAGCTCAGGAGGACGCGCCCAAATGCTGATTCTTTTTTTTTTTTTTTTTTTTTTAATTTTTTTTTTTTCAACGTTTATTTATTTTTGGGACAGAGAGAGACAGAGCATGAACGGGGGAGGGGCAGAGAGAGAGGGAGACACAGAATCGGAAACAGGCTCCAGGCTCCGAGCCATCAGCCCAGAGCCTGACGCGGGGCTCGAACTCACGGACCGCGAGATCGTGACCTGGCTGAAGTCGGACGCTTAACCGACTGTGCCACCCAGGCGCCCCCCAAATGCTGATTCTTGACCCAGCCTGAGAGTCAGCATGGTCCTTGTGGGCCAGCCAGAGGTCAGGGCTGCTCTCCCTGGCATTCTCTTTTATATCCATGCACCACAGCTACAAGAGCATCCAAGGCCAAGGTGGTCCTTCTTGGAGACTCACACTCAGCTGGGTCTCTCCATGGGAAAAGGGCACTCTGCCTAAGGTGGGTAGTCCCACCAGGCACTGGAAGGCTGAGGGAGTGTTAGCTACTAGAAGGGCATGGGACAGGCACTCAGGCTCAGGGAGCAGCATTGGCAGAGCTGAGTAAGTAGGAAGCCTTTGGTGTGCTAGGGAAGGGCAGGCAGCAGGGCGTGGCTGCAGTGCGCCTACCTTACCTGGTGGGAACTTCTGGAAGCCGGGATTGGGTTCAGTCCCTCTTTGCCGGCCCCTCTCGAACGTGCTTAGCCCTCAGTAGTGCCATCAATGTCTGCTCAGATCCAGGAGTCTGGGAGTCTGGTGGTAGAGTCACCTCAGAGCACAGAAAAAACACGATGGGAAGGTCAGACTTGGGAGTGGGTCTCGATCTTACCCATCTTTCCTTAAGTAGTTTCTTCAAAGGTTGGGATGGGGGGGGGGGGGGGCTTCTCCAGGGGTGGGAGACGCACCCAGGCCAGAATGATCTCTCCACACGGCACCTTCATGGCTAAAAGTGGCCTTGTCTGGATTCTGGAACAGACTTCCTAACTTTTTGTTTGTTTGTTTGTTTGTTTTCTTCAAATGCCATGGACTTCTTTAGCAGTCTGGTGAAGCCCATGGAACCTTCTCAAACAGCAGAGATTCATTCTATTGAGCTTCACTTGTCACCATGGACCCCAGGTTGAAATGGCCAGTTGTGCTCTTTGAAGACAAAGACTCCGTGCTTTAAAAAGGGCACAAACCCTGGCTTCTCCTCCTGCACGCTGGGAGGGCGGGGCTGGGGAAAGCTGTTGGTGCGCCTCTTGGCTGGCTGTCCTGGGAGGAGGGAGGGGAGCAGCCCTCTCCCACCATACTCAGAAGGCAGAGTGTGGACCTTTCGGGAGGAAGCCACAGGGAGGGGGACATGCTGGGCTGCCTGGGGGGAAAGGAGGGAGCTCCCCTACCTCCCGGGGATGGCAAGCTGGAGGCCCATCTGCCAGGGGTTCTGGGATCAGGCTGTGGTGGGTGATCGCTTCTCGGGTGGGAGAAGATTTTGGCAGATTTAGCCAGAGGTCCTTTTGGAGGTGGATCTAGGAGGGGCCCATGGCTGCCGGGTCTTTCTCCTTTACCAAGCTCCGAGCCACCTGCCACCTGGGAATGGGATGGTGGGCACTCTCTGCTGACTTCTGTTCGCCAGGCCCGCACTAGGGATCTGCATCAGTGTCACTAATTTTTCCTCGGAACCAGCAGCTGCTCTTAGTCTTTATTTTTTTAATTTATTTATTTATCTTGAGAGAGAGAGAGAGAGAGAGAGAGAGAGAGGACACGCGTGCCACACCAAGTGCGGGAGGAGCAGAGAATCCCCCTGACAGTGTGGTGGAGCCCGATGCGGGGATCGAACTCACGAACCACGAGATCATGACCTGAGTTGAAGTCGGACACTTAACTGACTGACCCACCCAGGCGCCCCCTGCTCTTGGTCTTTTGAAGATCCTGGGATCAGGGCTGGGGAGATGTCTTGCTATTCTGAGTCTGTCCCCCCAGAACCATTCCTGGGCGTGGGGACGTGAAAACCATCTCACCCAGCCTCCCCGCAGCTGTCTAGAGTTTCAGTTCGGAGCCTAGGATGGGGTCCCTCCTTACCTCTGTGGCACTTTGGCCATCCCCAACAGCTTCAGGGCCCTCAGCAGAGCCTCACGCAGTCTGAAATTATCTGGGCCACACCCCTGTGGTGTGGATGGGGTAAATGAGGTGCGGGAGGGTAAGGGCTTAGCCCAAGTCACATAGCCTCTGGGTGGCAGAGCTTGTTCTGGAACATCAGCACCTGACTTCCTCCCCGCCGGCTGAGCAGAGGCGGCCCAAGGCGGGAGAGAATCAGTAGGAAGGCAGCCTTGGGTCCCCCTTGACAAACACATCATGCTTCCCACCTAAACCACCTCCGTGGGTGGGGATTCGGGGACTGGTCTATTAGCTTTCTCCCGCTGTCCCCCGAGGGTGCATTTGTCTGTTTTGCATTTTTTCCAGGCTGTAGTTAGACAACTCCCGGTCCTGGGGGGAGCGCTGCAAAGAGAAAATGTCAGGGCGACACGCCGCCAAGATAACATTAGCGAAATATCAAGTCCTTTATGATGTCAGGAGGGATTCCTTCCCGCGGCCGAAGCTGCCTAATGACATCATAAAATAGGCCTGCGGCAGCCACAGTCCCCCTGAGTCATCAATCAGGCCTGTCTGTGGAGGGCCCCGGCACTGGGGGGTGAGGGGTAGGAGGGGGGGATGCAGGATTTGAAACTTAAAGGGGGCCCCAACACAGCAGCACCGGGGCTGAGCTGAGGGGCTGAAGGCACCCACCGCCCCTCGGAAGTGTCAGCCCCCTGAGAGCAGGCACGTCCCCTGAGCCCCTCCGAGATCCTGAGGCCGGTTGGCCGGCCACTAATGGCTCCCTGGGAGGCCTCTGTCCAGGTCACAGCACTTCAGTGGTGCTGAGGGAGAGGAGGGGGTCTAAGCCCAGGCTTCCTGTTTGCCGATATTGTCCGGCACAGACCTAGGCCCCCTTGTCTGGAGCAACGGGACCAATGGGGACAGGGCGGCGGTCCTTGACCTGCAGGTTGTGTGTTTGCCTGTGTGTGTCCATCTATCTATCTATCTATCTATACCTGGGGGTGTTTGCAACACATACACTGTACGTGGATTATCCGTGTCTGCGTTTGTCTGGCTGTGCACACTCACATCTGCAGCCCACTCCTGCCTCCCGCCTCTGCGTCAGTGTCTGTCCCTGTGCCTCTCTGCATGTCCACGCGCTTGTGCTCTGATTGTGTCAAATGTCTGCAGCTGCGGGCAAGGGGACATAGAAGGGGATCCGGAAGACCGAAGAAAGAAGGAGGACCCCAGAGGGTGAGGGGGGCTGTGGGGCGTGTGTGTGTGTCCCACACTTCTTACCACCCTTGGCTGAGAACTTTGGATTGCACTAGAATCACCTTGGGAGATTTAAAGACCTACCCATGCCCCAGTCTCACTTCAGATCAATTAAATCACAACCTCTGGAGGCAGGGCTTAGGTATTGGTATTTTGATTTATTTTTTGAAAATATTTTCTAATGTTTATTATTTTTGAGAGAGAGAGAGACAGAGAGACAGAGCATGAGAGGGGGAGGGGCAGAGAGAGAGGGAGACAGAATTCAAAGCAGGCTCTAAGCTCTGAGCTCTGAGCACAGAGCCCGACGCAGGGCTCGGACCCATGGACCATGAGATCATGACCTGAGCTTAACCAACTGAGCCACCCAGGACCCCCAGGTATTGGTATTTTTGAGAGTCCCCCAGGTGGTTCTGAAGTGTAGCCAGGGTTGAAGTGTGTCCAGAGACTTGCCATTCCAAGGTGGGGGTGGGGGGAGGGTGGTCTGAGGACTAGCCTCACCTGGGAGCTTCTAAGAAATGCAGAGTATCAGGCCCCTCCCAGACCTCTGAGTCATACTCTGCACACCCTCCCCCCTGTAATCTGTATTTTAATGGGATCCCCACGTGATCTGTACATCCATTGATGTTTGACAAGAGTAGAGCGGTGCTTCTCAACTAATTCACATCTAAGAGTTTCTGATTTAGTAGGTCTGGGGTGGGGCCTAAGAATCTGCTTTTCACAGGAGCTCCCAGGTGATGCTATTGCAGCTCATCTGGGGACCACACTTGGAGACCGCCCCCCCCCCCCCCCCCGCCGGCTTAGCTCTTGTGCAGAGGGAGGCAGACAGCAGGAGAAGGAGTGGAGGCGTGTGTGTTGCGGGTGTGGGGATGAGAAGGAAGGGGAAGTCACTGGTCACCCAGCCAGATCATGGGTGGCCCTGCCATCATCTTAGGTCTTCCATGTTCCTGACTCAGGGACTAGTCTAGGGATGAAGCCAGGAGAGAGAATGGGTCTCCTGAGAGCTGCTGGCATTCATTCCCCGCCCCGCACCCTTTCTGGTCCCTTCCCCACCCCACCATTGTGTTAAGAAAAGGAATCCGGGGCCGAAAACAACATTAAATAGGGGCGCCTCACTGGCTCAGTCAGTCGAGCATGCGTTGAGACTTTTGATCTTGGGGTCTTGAGTTCGAGCCCAGGTTGGGTGTAGACATTACTTAAAAGAATTTTTTTGATCCAGGGCTGGACACTTCTTCATTCCCGAGAACCCCGGGCCAAAGAGTCAGGTTTTCTCAGAGCCTAAGCTCATCAAGATGCCCACGTGCCTTCTTGGGGGGCCCCAGCGCAGAGCGGGGGCTCCCGTTGTTAGGGCGGTCGTCTCCAATTCGCCCAGGACCATCTCAGCGTGTGATGTCAGTGTGTGATTCTCAAAAGTTTACATGGTAAACCAGATTCCCTTAACTGCTAACGGCTGCTGGAATGACTACAGTTTGGTGGCGGTAGAGGCGAGCAGGCCTAGAGGTGGGGTGGGAGGTGACTAGGGGTGTTCCCAAGGGGAAAGCCCTCTGGAACCTGACCCCAGGCTCCGTCCTCCTGGCCTGGCTTCCTGGGTGAGCAGTGGGAGGGAGGACAGCCAGCCACCAGCCACAGGACAGGGTTTACTCTGGTGGAGGTGGTGTGCTGGGGGCGGGGGCAGCTGGCCCTGACTGTCCATCTGCTGGGGCGGCAGGAGGAAGGGCGTGGGTGGCCGTGGGAGCCACAGGCCGGGCTCAGCCACGGCTCCTCCTGCGCCCTATAGGCTCTGCACTATCAGCACCTCTTTGGGCCGCATCTCGCATCTCGGCAGTGGCGGCAGCGGAGTAACCTGAGGGCTGGGGCAGGAGATAGCGATCAGCCGGAATACCAGAGGTGTGAGGCAGGCATGACCTCACCCAGGGTGTGCCTGCTCTCGGGGAGCCTCGTCAGGCCAGCCTCCCCACCCCGCTCCCAGGCACCCCCAGGCCGGCTTAGACAACAAGCTTCAGCCAGCCACAGCAGGGGCGTCCCTACGCGCTGGGCTGGGTCCCAGCCAGGGCTCAGGCCGGGTAGCTCTCTGGGAGGAGCCTGTAGGCTGCCTGGGGGCCAACGCTGTGGTCTCTAAGGGCATCCGGGTCCTTCTCCGGCTCCCTGGGCTGGGGCATCTGGAGAAGCTGAGTGGGAGGGCTGAGGCTGGGGAGAGCTATCCAGGACTGAAACGTGGTCTGGAGTTGTTACTGCCCAGTCACCAAGGGAGCTTAGAGACCTGTCTCAGCTTGGGGCCGGAGGTGAAGGCCAGGAAGGGGCAGATCCTGCCTCACAAACAGCAGGGGGTCCTGCTGTGTGTGTGTGTGTGTGTGTGGGGGGGGGGCTGGAAATCAAAGCCAAAAATGCCCAGAAGAGACCGGGGGAAGTACTCACTGAACCGGATGTATTGGAACACTTCTCGGCAACTCCGTTGAGCCTGGTGAAGCAGGCTGTTAACGTCAGGTGGTTGACCGTGGGCTCTGATGCGAAGGCCCCCTCCCCTGCCAGGAGGATTTTGCCCTGCAAATCCCTGAGGTCTCTAGGAGAAAATACCCCCACCTCTGATGGGCTAGAGCAGAAAGTGAGCAAGTAGCAGCAGCGGGAGCTGGCCCCGAGCCTTGGAGCTGGGGGCTGCCCTTGGACCCCTCCCACCGCCCTCAGCTGTTCCCACCTAAGCCCGCAAGCACCCCCAGGTCCTTCCCACACACGCTCATCGTCCCACTCGGTCTGTAGCCGCACCCCCTCCTGATCTACCGACACTCGTGCCCACTACCTCCCTGTACACCCCACACCCACACCCACACTCGCAGGGAGGCAAGCAGACCTCACCGAAGAGCACTGCACAAACAGCCACTCTGAGACACCTTTGCATAAGGAATGAATGGATCCACCTGTGAGCTGCTGGCCTCTTCTGGGCATTCTGGGTGTCTGTGGGCTCAGAGGCCCAAACCTAGCAGGGCCGACCACATTCGTCCCAGTGCCCGAGGCCCCAGCCCTGCTCTGCACAGTGCCTCCTGGTGGCCGCCTTCCCCCAGCCTCGTGGATCCCAGCTGCGTCCAGAGTGCAAAGACCCTTTCTTCCATGTGCTTATAAGGCACCTTGCCGTATTGCAGTGCGTCTTGTTCTCCGAGTTATTGATTCAGCTCAGCAAATGTTTCTTGGGATTTCCACGTGCCTGGCCCTCTGCTGAGCTCTGGGGTCCGGAGACAAGGAGAATAACTCATCATTTTCAAAGAGCATCTGGGGCTTAGCAAGACCCTCAGATGGGCTCCCCCCGGTCTGTCCTGGGATTACATCCTCCCTAGACCCTCCCCCCCACCTGCTCACTCCCCCATCTGCCCTCACACACACTTTTCTCTGCCACATGACAGCCACCCTCCTCCTCCTTGTCATTCTCTTGCTTTCTTCATCCCCCTTGTTTTCTTCCTCCACACTGGCTTTGCATGGATGATGTCACCTGGTCATGCCCTCTTGGTTCTGGGGCAGCGTGAGGAGGGTTGTGGAGAGGTTCACATTGCTCCCCAGCCATCTCTTCCCCCTCGCTTCCCGGCTTTGGCTCTGGGCGACACAGAGCCGGGCAGACCCCGAGGGGCGGGGTTCACAGGGATGGGAGAGGGGTGATGGGGGGTGTCTTCACTGGGTTCTGGGTGAAGCGCTTAGCTTTTTGGAGGCCTGAAGCATGGTGGGAAGTGGACACGGGAAAGAATGACAGGGAGGAGGGGGAGAGCAGAGAGAAGAGGGGAAGGAGGGCAGAGGAGGAGGAAGGGAGCCAGGAGGGAGATACAAACAGAGTTAAAGAAAGTCACGGAGACTGAGAAAAACCACAGGGACAAACAGACCCAATACAAAGAGGTTCTGACCTGGTCACCAGGCACTTCTGACAAAAGCAATCACCCTCTTCTCTTAAGGGTGAACTTGGGTCTCTCTCGGTGCATGCCGGGACATTACACACACCACACAGCCCTGGAACGGGCCTCAGAAAGGGGGGCTGGGGTCAGCCCTGGACCCCTGCTGGACTCAGCTCCCGGCCTGCTGTGAAGGGCAAAGGTTCTGTGGACAGCAGCAGTGAGGTCCTTGGAGGGCAGTCTAGCCGGGGGACCCTCCCATCGGGCCCCTGGCTTGCTGTGGTCTCGACACCTTCAGCTCAAGCCTTCAGGGAGTTATGTCAGAGATGGGAAATTTCGCAAATTCCCAGCAGCCTCTGGCCCCACCTCACGTGGGCGTGATCTCAGAAGCTGAATCCTCAGAGCCCCCTTCTTTTGGCTCTTGGTGCCACCCGGGACCCTATGAGTCCCCTTCCTCTTGTTCCTGTGAGGCTGCCTGGGGTGGGAGTGGGGGCCCGAGCTTAAGAGCCTAACCTCTTCTCCTTCCCAGCCCAACTGCCAAGCAGCTCTTAGGTGGGTTCTGATCTGACCCAACCTGCTCCGCAGCGCTCCTGGGGCCCCTCCCCTTTGCCCTTGGCCTGGGGGACCCCTTCCCAGCCCTGGCCAGCACAGTGGAGCCCTGTCAAGAGCCATGAGCCGTCTCAGGAACCCAACAAGGGATGTGTCAGGAGCTGCGAGTCCCGTTTCGTCCCCGCAGCACGCAACCGCCCCAGGACAGAGGGGCCTTGGCAACCTCCAGCCTGGTTATCTGATTTGGGGGCTGATGGGGCTTCTAATGGAAAACAATATGGTAATTTCAGAATGTTCCTGATTAGATGAAAATGATATTGCATCAAAGTTACTTCCTTAATTTATTCAGAAAATAACAAGAGAGAATTCTCTAAGATCCTTAATTAAACCAGAGCTTTCGCTACACAGGCAAAGCGGGAGCTGAGTTCCAGGTGTGGGGACAATGGGGGTTCCAGGCTGGGTCTGCCAGGGGCTGTCCTTGAGCTGCAGGGTCTGCACAGGTCTTCGCCCACAGAGACTGCCTGCTCTGCCCGGAGGAGGTATGGGCAGCCAGAGCATGGGACGAGGCTCCCTCCCCTGCAGGGAAATTGGGGTGGCCATCCTCGAATCATTCCAGTCCCTTCCTGTCTTCTTTGACTTTCTCTTGCGAGGACTCAGTGACCCAAAGCCACAGGGACTCAGCAAAGCAGGGCTGGCAGGGCCGCACGCCCAGGGTGTCTTTAAGACACAGAACACCCGGCTGAGCATCGGAAGATGCTGGGAGGTCCAGTCACGATCGGCACTGGGATCAGCACGGGAAAGTTGGCATACCCGAAAGGCTTGAGTGAGGATAGTTGGATTTGAGAGGGAGAGGCAGGTGTAAGAGACACAACAAAGGCTGGTGAAACGTCTGCACATTAGGGAGAGGAAGCCGCGGCTACTCTTAGGCCTGAGCAAGAGAAGGAGGGACAGAGAGAGGGGCCGCCTGACAGAGCTGTGGCCCTGGACCATCACAGCCAGTGCCAGGATGTGGTGAGTCTGGGAAGAGACGGGGATGCATTCCCAGCCTCTCTCTCTTTTCCTGCCCTCCCGTCTCCTGCTGGTGCTGAACATTAGCTGGACTGCACTGGAAGTCAGTGGGTGGGTATCCGGGGTGACACCTTTCAGGTTAGGGAGGCTCCTGGGACACAGAGGGGGGCAGCAGGTGGATCTGGGGGAGGGGGAGCAAATGGAGGATGATTAGCACAGCCCCCGAGGTGACGGTAAACAATCGTTCATTGTCTGGTGCTTCGGAATTCTCTAGCATATTTTTATTCACTTTCCTGGTTGCTCCCCACACAAGGGACCTGAGTTCAGATTCTTGTCTCCAGGAGGAAACAGGCTCAGAGAGATCAAGTGATGTCCTGGAAATCACCCAGTAGGAAGGGTATGGATTTCAACTTGCTTCTGTCCCACTCCAGGTTTCCTCTCTTTCCCCTGGAATCGAGGCTTGGGTGCATAAAAGGGCGACTTAGCTGGATGTTATGAATGCTTCCTGGCGTGAAAGGGCCCTGTCTAGAAGCTTCTGTGACGTCGTGAGAGGAAGTCTTGCCTACCACTCATGAATGAAGCTCTCCAGTGCCCTCAACGGTAGAGCAGACCATGACAAGCTGCTCAGGGAGTGGACATTTCCAATTCTGGTGGGACCTCCTACCCCTGGGTCTGGTGTGCAGGGCTGGCTGGGACAGCCTGGCTGGAGCAGGAGCTGAAGGAGGAGGCAACACTGCAGAGTTGGGATCACTTTGGAAGGAACTTCGCATTTGCCGGGGCTATCCCCATTTGCCCACGTGCCTGCTGATCGCACTGCACCAGCCCCGCTTCCCTTTCCAGCAGGCATCGGCACCCCAGCCACAGAGCAGTGTAGCTGGCCAGGTTCTGGCTGCGGGCATGCTGTGCCTGATTCTCTGGGAGACAGTAGGAGCCCGGGCAGGGCTCTCGGGGAGTTCCTGACTCAGGATTCGGATGTGGCAAAAGGGTAGGGAGGTCGATAGAGCCCGGGGCCCCCGACGCTGTGGCTGCAGGGGACCTCAATGTGCAAGAAAAGTTCTGGGGGTGGGAAAGCTTTGCACACGTGTGTGTGTGTGTGTGTGTGTATGCCCATGTGCATCTGAATATGTGAATCTGGGTGCATCCGTGTGAGAGGGTGTGCGCGTGAGAGAGGTAGAGAAAGAGGGGGAGAGAGAGAAGAGGAAAGGAGGGAGAGAGGATTTGTTAGGGTCATCAAGGATCAAAGTCAAAGAAGGTGGGGCTTAGATGGGCCATGTGAGCGGAGGAGGAGGAGGGGGGGAGGGGGAGAATGATAGGTACAATAACAATGGTGGCAGGTAACATGTAACGCTTACTATATGCCAAGCCTGTTCCAAGCCCTTTACATATATCACCTCTATATATCCTTACAACCAATTTAGGAATTAGGTATTATTATCACCCCATTTTTTACAGATGGGGAAACTGAGGCACAGAGGTTTGGTTTCGTTTTGTTTTTTCATGATTGGCACCAATACCAGAGCTAGGAATTGGGCCCAAATCTTAACCCCGGAGAGGTACAGCCTGCCGGACATGGAGGGTGTGACCCCCGGTCTCTGATTCACGTGTGGAGCGTCTGGGAAGCTACTTCGATTCTGTATCCCTGTGTCACGTTCTTTGTTCTCAGCAGGACTTTTTGTGTCTGTGGGGGGAGGGGGGGTTGGAATATGAAGTTGACCCTATAAAGCCTGTGTATCAGACAGGTGGTCCTAACTGAGCCACAGCAGGGAGGTGTCAAAGGAACTCGGGTTCGGGAGGGCCGGTTATTCTGTGTGGTTGACGTATGGGGTGCACGGGGGTGAGTAGGGTGGCTCGTGAAGGGTCTTTGCAGGCCAGGCTACGGTGTAAGGCGTCCATCCTCTAGCATATGGGTGGTGGGAGCCGTCCAGAAGGCTTTCAGGCAGGAGGGTGGCATGGTTACCACGGAAGGGCACTCTGGCTACAGCACAGAGCAGAGAGACACGGGAGCCAAGGAGGCCCGTGAGCTGAGTGGGACAACCATCCAGGTAAAAGGGTGGTGAGGCTTAGGCTGGGGTAGGGTTGGGAGGGAGGAGATGAAGGGATACACTTTGGGAGGTTGAAACCTGCATATCCGGCGATAGCCTGGACATGGGGGTGTGTGAGGGAGTTGCTGAGAATGACTCCTGGGTTTGCAGGCATCTGGGAGGACGGAGAGCATGGGGGGAGAGCAGCTCCAGCCACACCCATGGGTCCCTCCACAGGGCGGGAAGCCTGTGGCCCCGGTGGCTGAGACAAGGTGCCAGGGCATTGCTTGGCTCTGGAGAGATATGCATTGGCCCCATAGTCTCTCCTGAGGGACACTACAGGCTGGGGAGGCAGGAGGTCAGAGCCATGGCCAGTGGACTCATCAGGAGATGCGGAGTATGGATTTCCCCTCAAGTACTTTTCATTTTCTTTAGGTGTCCCCATTTCTAAAAAAAGTCACCTGGGATGGTACACGATTCGTTCTTAAGTCGCAAGTACTAGAGAAGCCCTGGGGTACAGTGGTTAGAGCTCTCATTCTGTGGCCATTGTGGCGGGGGGGGGGGGGGTTCAAGTTCCAGTGTCACCACTCTGTAGCTGTGTGTTCTTGGGCAAATCACTGCACCTCTCCGAGCCTTGGTTTGGTCTTCTGATAGTTAGGGATCATCCCCAGTGCCTATCTCGTAGGCTTGTTGTGAAGACTGCCATTGGTTCAGCGCTGGTTATGACCGCCCAGATCTGGCAGGATAATACAGCATTTCTTGCAGGGCCCCTTCCCTCTATTTCCACCCCCCGACAGGTAGGGATGCAGCCTTCTTCTGGGCCGGGGAGGGCGGACGCCTGCCAGACAGGAAAGGGGAGGCCTTCCTGGCCAGCGAAGGTTCCCGATGAGCCTTTGCTGCCTGGCACCCTTCCTCCGGCGAGCCCCTTCCCCTTTCCGGTTTCCCCAGGCCCTGCCTCTCTCCTGCAGTCCTGGAACCAGACACAGGCTGCGACTCAGGTGCCCATCACCCCACTAGACTCAGCCTCCCCAGAGAGGGTCTGGACCTGCCAGCTCTCAGCCCACCTTCTCTCTGCCTCAGCTCAGTGCCTCAGACTCCAGGGGCCCCTGTGCCCACTGGCCTGCAACCCCGTACTCTCTCAGATGTCCCAGCCCCCCCCCCCCCCCCCCCCCCGCCACCCCGGCAGGGCCCAGTGTGGCCGCCGACCCCCCACCCCCAGCCTGGCGCCCAAAGAAGCAAAGAAGCCGTCAGGAGAAGACGGCTGCCTCCCTGCCCCGCCCCTCCGCACCCCCTGCTCCCCAACGGGGCGGCAGGGCCTGAGCCCCAGGCTGAGCTCAGCTCTTACCCCAACCCCAACTCGGAGAGTTTGCTGGCAGCAGCGTAGATGACTTTGGTGTAGTTTCTGTGGTTTAATAAGCTACAAAAACGGCATTATTTTAAGCCAATCTGGATATAGCACAAAAACTCTCACCCCGTCTGTTCTGTGAAACTCAGATACCCTGACGAGAACACAGCTCACAACCAACTAATACAATATTCCACCGGGCTCGCTGTCAGCGGGCCCCACGCGGGAGCCGGCTCCCCGAGGACCGCCCAGGCGCGCTCCCCGCGGCCGGGAGGGAGGCGGCGGCCCAGGCGGGGGGGGAGGGTGGGGGCGGCGGGGGGGGGCGCCTCTCCCCTCTCCCCTCCCCCCTCGGCGAGGCGCTGGGCCGGCCGCAGCCCCCACCGCGGGGACGGGAGAGGAGAGGAGTGTGTCTGGCCTGCTGACAGCAGTTTTACTCCCACCACGGGCATATGTCTGATTCCGAAGCAGGGAAGTGTGTCCAACACACCCAATGCAAAGACAGGTTGTTGAATATTTTTTCTCTCATCACTAAAAAGGATTCCCTGCTGGGTGCAATCAAGATCCATAAACTCACGGCTCGAGTCGGTGTGAAAGCAGCGCTCCAGCCCAGACTCCCTCGCTGGCGCTAAATGCAGGCTCCGGGCGGAGATGCACAGACATCCGCTAGCAGTCTGGCCTTGCGACCGGCAGTTCCCGGCACATTAGGCAGCGCGCTTATTTTGGGCTACGCTTCAGTGGATTAACTTTCAGTGTAAAGTTTCGGAGCTCGGGCATCGTCCCTGTGGCGCTGCACGCCTCTCCCCGCCCCGCCCCCCGCCTCCTCGATGGGTACCGGGGTTGACAGAGCCAGAGGCGAGGGGCTGGCTGACACAGGTCCTCAGCAGCCTCAGGATTCAGCCCTGGGAAAGGAAGGCGGGCAGGGGCCCCCACTGGGGCTCCTGGCAGCCCCGGGGAGCCCAGCTCCCTGACCCAGCGCACCCCAGGTCCACCGGATGCGCAAGGTCTAACTTTCCCAACAGACACTGAACTTGCAGGCTTTGAAGGTCATGTGGTTTCCTTGAAGGGCTGATCCTGGGTGAGAGTTTCCCCTCTTCTGGCTGTGGCCAGTCTGCCATCCACCCATCCCTTCCCAACAGGGGCTCTGTCCTCCCAGACAGGATTCCAGGACGGGAACTGAAGGTTAGAATCCTGTTGTTTATGTAAAACAAGGGTGCCTCCCTTTCCTTCTGAGATGCACCTTCCATCCCTCAAGCAAGGTGACCGAGGCAGAAAGGGATGTGGCTGGGGTCTTAACTGGGGGGACCTGCTGGGAGTTGTGGACAGGGGAGAATGGGAGTAAGGGAACACCATCAGCCCCCGCCTCCCTTCCGTTGGCTTGGGAAGGAAGACCTCAGCATTCTTGCAGAAACGGAGGGACCCTTGTCACCCCAGCATGGCCATCCATTGGGAGGTGCCTTCAGATCCAATGATTTAAAATCCTAGCTCTCATGAATTCTTAAGCGGCAAAAGCACAAAACCCTCCTCTCTTCCCCTGGTATCCCAGTTTTCTGGGAGCATAGGAGGTATCATTTAGAACCAGAATGAACTTCAGAAATAGCGTGTGGAGCGAAGGGCAGCTTAGCCAGCATGTGGAGGCCCGACAGGGTGTGGAGTCTGTCATTCACTTCCTCGTGTCTCCAGAACATGTAATCCGGGCTGACTTGGTACAAGTTCCTGGCTCAGGCTGTGGAGACACAAGAGGTCTCCGCCCAGGGAGGAGACAGATACATACCCATTCTTCTGTTTGTTCATTTGTTAGCATGGACTCTGAGCCAGACACCGTGTTGGGGCCCTGAGTGCAGGAGATGAATGAAGTTTGAGTACAGAGCAGAGTGTGAAGGAGGCGGTTGTGCCGGAGAGAAGGGGGCTCTGGGAGAGGCAGCGCCACTCAGGTTCCCTCTCAACCAGCTTGCAGCCACGCTCAGCGAGAGTTCCCGGTCCACATCCTTCTAAGATTTCCACCTGCCTCCGGAGGCCCACAGGGGCCATTTTGCCTCGGAGTTACATGGAGGCAAAAACTAATGATGAGAAAGAGGAGATGGTGAGGTGGTTTTGGAAAGCCCTGGATTAAAAAAAACTCTTCTCCTCTCTTGTATATCATAAATCTCTCTCCCTCCCCCCCTCCCCCCACTCCCTCCTGCTCTCCCTCCCTCCAAGAGATCAGCACATTGCAAAGACAGGTTGTGGAATATTTTCTCTCTCATCACTAAGAAGGCCTCCCTGCTGGGTGTAATCAAGAACCATAAACTCGCCTACGGCTCAAGTCGGTGTGAATCGAGCCCCGCGCCTCTAGCCTCGATTCAGACACGCTCGGGCCAGCTGACAGCAGCCAGGCTGCTCCCCCAGACGCACCCCGTCCCCGAGGGGCGGTGGCGAGGGGGCTGGGCTCCAGGCTCTGTTCTGGCATGGAATTCAGGGCACCTCTCCTGAAAGGTCAGGAAGAAGAGAAATCGATGCCTGCAGACAAGGAGTCAGGGCGTTGACAGGTGCCATGGGCACTCCTCGGCCTTCACCCCGTGTCCCCAGGTCCCTAGGGAGAGGAATCAGGAGGCAGGGTGGCCTCTCAAACTGGCTGTTATTGCCAAGGGGCCGTCTGACCAGACGGAGTGGTTTCTGACTGGTCTTCAGAACTGTCCCTTTTGCGTGGAACAGGGCAGGGACCTGGTGTTGCTCCAGAGTGCTGGAAACAAGTGTGTGTGTGTGGGGGGGGGGGGGGCAAAAGGAGAGAGGAGAGCAAAGGAGAAGCACCGGGGAGGCTGGGCTGCTGACTGCTCCGCTAAGTGCGCCATCCGGCTCTTTGTCTGAAAATCCATTAATCCAAGCCGTCCTCGGATGCAAAGCTGGAGGAGCCTTTCTTACCTTTTCTTGACTTTCTACCTCTGCCATGACTCTGTCCAAAGTCACAGTCACTGCCTGAATCCCTGGGCCTGGTCACGCCTCCTCCCTGACCTCCCTATGTCCACTGTGACCTTTCCAAAACATGAATCTAACCATAACATCCCCCTCTCCCCACCTGCCCCCAAGTGCTTCCATGTGGCCCCATGCCTGCAGAAAATGAACCCAGGTGCATGATCAAGATCCACCCCCAGCATTCCTTTCAAACACCGCCGCCCCCACCCCCACCCCCAATCTCTCATCTGGGGATCCTTCTGGAAGCAGGAGCAGTTTCCCAGATCTGCTCTGTATTTTCTCACCTCCAGGACTTTGCACTCACCATTCCCGCTCCTCCCTGCCAGGCCCGCCCTTCCCTCTCTTCCTAGTGACCTCCCCCCTGCCCTTCCAGGCTCAACAGCTGACTTCTCCTCTTCGGAGGGAGCCGTCTCTGACCCCCCAGGCAGGGGTAGTCCGTGCTCCCTGGGCAATTTGCGCAATTCAGCCCTCACTATCTGCGCTGTGACTGTCCCCGTCTGTGTCCCTCTCCCCACTGGGCGGAAGCTTCTCCTCTAGGGCTGGGGCTGAGTCTGATGCAGCTCGGTATGCCCAGGGCCCAACACCTCGTTTGTTGGGATGAACAAAAGCAGCAGTTTCATCACCACGTTTCAACACTGCTCTCTGTCTGTACCTGCAGACCTGTGTGCGCGCGTGT
Organism: Lynx canadensis; assembly: GCF_007474595.2. NCBI lineage: Eukaryota > Metazoa > Chordata > Mammalia > Carnivora > Felidae > Lynx > Lynx canadensis. Next base: position 29,130,861 of record NC_044310.1, read on the forward strand.
GGGCACGTCTCCCGCCTACGCTTCCCCCTCTCTCCTGACCAGACCGGGAGCTCCTTGAGGGTAGGATGGCGTCTCGTTCATCTCTGAAGGACAAATGAAAATTGAGCACTGGTAAAACTTTGTGGAAGTAGCTTTGAATTTTGCTACAATGGAGCAGCGCAGGCTCAGCCCGGGAGATGGAGGGTCTCACTATGCAGGGTTGGTGATGGTGGTGATGCTGCGGTTTTCCGTGAACAGTCTGCCGGGGGTTGGGGGGGGGGGTCGTTGTGCAGGGTTTAGACGCTCAGCCTTCGTTGGAAGGGGTGTGGTCTTCCTGTTCAAGCTTGGAGGGGCTGCCGACCCACGACCCACACAGGGTTTACAGACTCACGCTCTCCAGGAGACAAAAGGGCAGGGCTGATCCTGCCAGCCTCCTTCCTCTCTTTTGGGAGGCCAGGAGCAGGGGCTCGGATGAGATTGGGTTTCCTCTCAGGCAGACGGCATGCCCGCCCTCCCGCCTCTGCAGAGGCCACGGAGATATTGCCCACCAGCTCCAGGGCTCTCATAACTCTTTCAAGACAATCACTTTATTTATATGAGTTTGTTTTAAAAAACCCACAGACGACCCACCGTGGGGACCTCTCCTACCGCCTCGGCTTGCTTCTCCCCTATCCTCGGGGTCCATAACTCTTAGTCTTTTGATTCTCCCAGTCCACAAACTATAAAAATCTTATTTCTATAAGGTCTTTTATGGTTACCAAGATAGTCAATAGTGTCATTTTCATTCATATCATTCTGCAGGGAAGTTAGAGGAAACGAACCAGACAGAGGAGAGCTATAAATAAGGCTCAGCTACACAGGGCCCCAAGCGGATCCCGCTGCGTTCTTTTAAAACGACTCATGCACAGAACACACACACACACGCACACACAATATACACATATTGTATATGTACACGTATGCCCACTCATGCACAGACAGGTGCGCCCATGCACACAGATGCTTCTGTGCACGGTGCTTGCTTACACACACACACACACACACACACACACACACACTCGTGCATGTATGTGCTTACACAATTTGGCAGGCTTAGAAAAAAGCTCTTTTGGAATTTGCCTGGCTTTGAAGGGCCAAGAACAGGCAGCAGCACTTGTTATGGTGAGATGGGGGCACTGAAGCAGGCCAGCCTGGAGAACACATTCCAAAGCCATGAACTGCAGGGTTGGGCACCCAGCCACTCATGAGCTCATGTGAGGGAGCTTTCGCATTCCCACCGACACGGGAGTCTGTGCTCCTGGCCGGGTGCAGGGGCAGCCACACAGCCGGTACGATGAATGCCGAGATAGCTCTCAAGGCCTTCTCTGACTGTCTGTCGGGATTGTCTAAGGACCCAAACCCTCATTCCTGGAGGCTCGCCGGCCAGCTTCATGATTCTGATTTGTGTCTAGGTGCCACCTACCTGAACACATGTGCACAGCCCTACCGCCAATGGCTTTGCCCTTCAGGCAGGATCCCAAAGCAAGAGCCCGGGGTGTGATATGGGAGCAGAAAGTTGGAAGTCTTGGGCAGAGGGAAACTTGGCAAGTTTGCGTCCTGGGGTGAAGGGGGATAGCCCAGACCAAGGCTGGCAAGGATGGAGGGGGCAGACCCAAGTCTGGGGAGGGGGACCACCTACCCTCCCCAGGTCAGTGCAGTCAGGGCTCAGTCTCTACCTCTTGGGAGCAGGTGGGGGAAGGGAGGGGCCACATGACGAGTGCAGAGAACCATGCTCTCCTCAGAGAACTCTGGGCTCATTGGCCAGGCGTGCAAAGGAGAGGATGGTTGCTGGAGTCAGCAGGCCTGGGTTCTAGTGCTAGCTCTGTATTACTGCCCTGCCTAATGGTGGGCAAACACCTTCTCATCTCTGGGCCTCCTTACCCCAGTGAATCATACGGAGGGATGAGCACTCAGAGCCCTTATAGTTTTGGAGGTGCAGGTGGATTAACTGTACCCCGGAGCCCTAGGGCAGGTATGTCTCCTTAGTTTCCCCATCTGTGGAATGGGATGATAATTTTTGCCGTCGGCAATATCCAAAGGATTGCTGTGAGGGGAGTTGGGCAAAGGTCTAGGAGCTTGGACGAGTTTGTTTGGGAACTGGCAGGTTTGGGACTTGTAAAGGATGCAACCCATCAGGGGGGGCACGAGACCCTGAAAAGCCCCCCCTTTTCTCTTCCCTCCTTACCCCTCCCAGCACCCCCAAACACTGAAGAGTGAGGACGGAGCCCAGGGCTCTGAGCTCACAGCCTTGGAATCCCTCTGTTTCCCCTCCTGCTTTCTTCAAGGGAACTATTAATTGTAATTTAAGCCTCCTAAGTTAAAAGCGGCATGCAGATTTAAGGATTCTTTCATCCCAATTACACATCGTTTCTGGCTGCACTTTAGTACCAGGCTTTTATCTGTTGTTCTGCGGAATCACTTATCGGCCAGAGCAGCGGGCTCCACGCAGATTTCTTCCTGATTATGTTTAATGGCAAATGGAGAGTTAACCACCCTCCCTCCCCTGAGCTGTGTCGGTAGCTTCCCAGGCCCAGCCTGAGAGCAGCCCAGGGGAGCAGGAGGGCACGGAATGGGGGAGCTGCAGGGACTTTGAGGAGACCCATGTGGCGCAGGGTGGCTAAGGGGGCATCCCACCCCACCCCCACCCCCGGGGAGACCCAAGTGCTCTGTTCCTAATGCTGGTAGCAGCTGTTTGTATATTCTACACATTCCACAACTATAGGCATCTACGGTGGGTCAGGCCCTGAGCTGGCATCATTTGCTCACACATAGCAGTGTGCGTCTGACTGCCGGAGCCACTGTGACATTCACATACACATTTGCACACTCCAAGGTGTGTCCAGCCCCTGGATCTGCACCGCCACTTGTACACACACTCATAGAAACTTGCACATACACACAAATACACACACTCATAGAAGCATATGTGCACGTGCACATACACACTATAAGAAGCATGCACACACATATGCACATGCACTCAGAAGCACACGTGTGCACACATGCTCCGATGCACGCGTGCACACGTATGCTCAGAAGCACGCATGCACACATACCCTCAGAAACATGCACGCGCACGTATGCTCAGATGCATGCACACACGTATGCTCAGAAACACGCACACACACATGCACTCAGAAGCACGCAGGCGCACATACGCTCAGATGCACACACGCGCACGTATGCTCAGAAGCACGCACGCACGCATACCCTCAGATGCACGCACGAACACATATGCCAAAGAAGCACGCATACATACTTACAGTAGCATGCACACGGGCACTCACGCATACTCAAAATCATCACCTCCTTACACAGGGACACACTATTTGCACAGACCCCTTATTCTTACCTCCAAATACACTCTCAACTCTGTCCCACACGTGCACATAGTTTGACTCTCCTTTATTGTCCCACGGAGGCTTGTCTTTCAGTATTTCTGTCTATCATTCCCAGAATCAGGCTGCCACAGGAGCTTGGAATGGATCTTGGAATATCAGGTGACAGGATTACAGTCAGGCCCTTGTGCCACCCACTCCCACTATGTCCTTGAGCCCCGTCTGTTATAAGTAGTTGGTTTGGACCCTGTCATGGAGCTCAGCTGGCTAGCCGGTCCGGGGTTGTTACTCTGTAAATCTCAAAGTCACCATGTTCAGAGTGGAACTCCTGGTCTCCCTAAACCTGCCTCCCCACAGTCTTTCTCGCTTCAGCTCTTGGCAAGTCTTTCCTTTTATTGCTCAGGACATAACTCTGGTTCTCATACCAGTTACAACCCGTGGATGTTTTCCTCACATCACCAAGCATTGTCTAGCCGGTGTCCTATAGTTCAACCCATATCTGACACCGTCTCCCTGGAGATAGCGTTGGATCCTACAGGTTAAGGGCTCGGTCCCACAACCCTGTCCCCCACTTCAGATGCTTGTCACTAGTCCTGGTGGTCACCTGTGCTTCTGAGCAATCAGCTACAAATCAGAGGTGCCCACCAGCCCTCCTTGGGTTTGATTAATTTGCTAGAATGGCTCACAGAACTCAGGAAACCAATTTACTTACGAGATCACCAGTTTCCTACAAAAGGATATAACTCAGCAACAGCCAGACCGAAGAGACGCATAGAGCAAGGTATGGGGGAAAGGCAGGGAGCTTCCATGCCCTCTCTCCCCACATCCCACGTGTTCACCAACTCAGAAGCTCTCTGAACCTCGTCCTTTTTTTTTTTTTTTTTTAATGGGGTCTTCATTAGTTAGTCACGATTGATTAAATCATTGGCCTTTGAGGACTGAATTCAATCTCTAGCCTCTCCACCCTCCTTGGGGATGGGGGTGGGGGAGTGGGTTTGAAAATTCCAAATTTTTAATCCCATGGTTGGTTCCCCTGGCAACCAGCCCCCATCCTGGGGTAACCTAGGGGCTTTCCAAAAGTCATCTCATTGTCATAACAAAAGACACCTTAATCGCTGTCAACACTTAGGAAATTCCAAGGCTTTTAGGAGCTCCTGTGCCAGGAATGCGTACCAAGACCAAATATATATATTTTTTATTATAAATCACGATATCACAAGCATCGTTCTTGGCATCGTTCTTGATTCCTCTCTGTGTCTCACTTCCTACATCCAGTCCATTGGCTGATTAAACTGGCTGGATTTTAGAAGTGCGTCCCTACTCTGACCGCTTTTCACCGCCTCCCTGGCCACCATCCTCTCTGACTGCATCAAGCCCTCTACCTATTTTACTGAAAGGACCTTCCAACAGGCCTGCCAGCTTCTGCCCTTCTCTATGCAGCAGCCCGAGGAAGTTTCAAGTCAGGTCATGTCAGCTCTCTGCTCCTTTCAGGGAAAGAGTTGAGGACCTCACTCCCTTTCCTTCTTCAAGTCTTTGCCCGATTATTACTTCTTCACACCATCATCTTAACTTTTATTGAATTCTATAATCTGATGTGCCTTCAGTCCCTACCCTCCCAATGCCTCTTGCTCGGTGCTGGTTTGTTTGTTTTTTCTCCTATAGAACATAGGGTTCTGTGCACGGGGGAAACAGATGCCCATAGAGGTTTGCTTGCAACAAGTTTACTGAGGAAAGCTCTCAGACTAAGACCTGTGGAGGAGGGGGCCCTGGTGCCTTTGTGACCCTGCTATGGACCAGACGTTGGCTGTGGGCTGCGCAGGGAGGGGAAGGATCTTGGGGCAGCTATCTTCTCTGAGGACAGTTCTGGAGGAGCTAGGTGCCCAAATGCCTGCCAGGGGCTCCCAGCACTCCCGAGCTGGGGTGCGAGTGCCTCGGTGGGGAAATTGGGAGCCTTACATGCAGCTTGTGCGGAACCTTTTAACATATGTAAATAAGTAAACGTTACTGTATTATTGTTTATGTCCGTCTCTCCTGCTAGAAAATGAGCCCCAGGAGGGCAGGGCTCTCCTTGGGCATAGTTCCCTGATATTTCCTAAAGTGGCTACAACAGTTTTGGCCCTAAATATTTGCTGAACAAGCGGAGGAGCCTGCCCAGTTCTCAATGCTAATCAACCTTTTTGGAATCCCAAGCCCCTGTTCTGCTGCTAACCAGCTACGCAACTGTGGGCACATCTGTTTAACTTCTGGGAGCCTCTGCGTCTTCATCTGTAAAATGGGATAATAGAAATACCCATCTCACAGGGTGTGGAGAGGATGTAATGAGCTAATGCTTCTACAATACTTACCAGGTACCCCAACAAAGCTGGGAATTGGTAAACATTAACTGTTGTTGGTGCTGTTCCTGTCTTGGGATCTCCTTGCTTTGGGTTGCTGCCAGGCTTCTGATCAGGCTTAAAGACAAAGCTGAGATTCTAGCTGGGGTACCTTGACCTTCCAGGTGTCTGCTTCTGCCAAATGTGACATGCAGAACTCAGTTTTTGGTTAATGAAGATAGAGACCTGCCTGCAAGCTGATGGCTGAAATCTGCACTTCAGGAAGTCTCAATGTGTACCTGAGTGTGGACATGTGTCTATATACATGTTTGTATGGAGATAATGTAGGCTATGCTCGGAGCCATACATCCTAGGTGATAACTTGTTCTAGGCATTGGGCCCACAGAAGAAGCTAGCCATTAGTGGGGTCTGAAGAGATCAAGAGTCATCTCCCTTTCCCCACCTTCTGTTCACTCTTTGCTTCCTGCAGGGGCTTCTCCCTCACTGTTCCCCTGAATGAGATGGCTTCCTAGTCTCCAGGGACCTCCTTGTGGTCAAATCCAGTGGACACCTACTTGACCTCAGCAACAACAGTCACAGACCATGGCTCTCCATCTTGCATTGCTTAAGATCACTCTCTGGGTAGAGAGGATGCTCTGGTATGCCCTCAGGTTCCTCCCTCGGGACTGACATACTCATTCTCCCAGCCAATGGGAGCACGGGGGGCCAAGAGTATTCAGTTGCATCTCTCCTTAAGAATTGTCTTTGACCAAAGGGAATGGCCCCTCCCAAGGTTACGCCCCTCTCTGGAGACAGTTCAGATTCAGTGACTGAATGAATCATTCTCTTTCCATTTTGAGACATCTCTAAAAGGCCATACCTGCTCTAGAGATTTCCATGGGACTGACGGACTTCTGTTGCAAATGCACCAGAGTTCAACTTCTCCCTCTGCCCAGTCCTGCTGTCCTCCCTCTTTCACAGGTGTTGTTACCGAGATCCCAACAAGCCCTCTGCGTGCCAATCTCCATCTTCCATCTGTTTCTAGAGAACCTGACTTACTACAGTTGGAGTTAGGAGTGGTTCCTAGGAAACAGACTCTCAAGTGGGATTTTGGAGTTGTATCACCCACTGGCCAGTTGGTAATGGGAACCTTCTCCCTGGAGGTGGGCGGAAGTACTAATAGCCCCCGACATGCTCTAGCAGTGCAATTGTTGAAACTTTTACCGGTGGTGAATTGGGATGGGATGCTGGTGGAAGGGAACCTAGGGGTTGGAGTATTATCACCAGCATCTGAAAGGCTCAAAGGAAGTAGTAATTATAAAGTCTATGGAATTAAACGATTGTTTCTGGGGGCTATGGGTCTATTGGAAAAAGACAACTAAACTCTGAGGGTGATTAATCACCAATTTAAGGTGAAGTGTGAAAGCCAGAGGGCCTCCTTGCCATTAGGTACAGAAATGTTCTTCTGTAGCTGGAGGGCAGGAAAAAACACTAAGGTTTGGCTCAGGAATTAATTATAAGGGTAGCAGATTTCCAGAGAAAATTGAATTCTCAGAGTAGCAAGTTGGCTATGCCTTGATTGGTCAGGGCCTTGATTGGGAGGAGTGGGGTCCCAACAGCTGGGACAGGGTCCTCTGGGTCGATGCACTTTCTTGAAATCCCGGTCACGCTGAGCCCTCTCAGGCAGTAGAGTGTCCCATGCCTTCCCCATGCTTGAAGGTAATGCAGAGGCTTCTACCCAGCAAGGTGTCCTGTATCACTTGATGCCCCCTCCACCTCCAACCACCTCTCCAGGGTCTACTTCCCCTAGCCTCCTGGCAACCCAACATCACCTGCCCCTGGACAAAGTCCACATTTTTGTGTTTGGTGTTGCTTCACCTCTTGCTCCCTTTCCTCTTCATCCTTCTTTTTGTACTTGCCATGTATGTTTCCACATCTGAGCCTTTGTTTTTGGTGTTTCCTTTGCCTGCAAACCTGCTCCTTTCCCTCGCTTCAACAGGCACTTCCCTGTCCCCATTCAAGTGCCACTGACTCACTTCCTGTGGAAGATACTGTGTTCTCACAGCTCTCCTCTTTTGGGCTAGTGCCTCTATCCTCAGCTACTGAGAATACTGGCTCTGAGGGCTCACAGCTGCATCGCTCCATGGGGACTATCCTCAGCTGCAGAGAGATGTCTTGACTAAGGTTATGCCTCTTGCTGGGGCCAGCCCACAGTTGATGCTGCTGCCTGAGGAGGGGATACAAGACCCAGCCCCCTTTGCCTCAATTTGGGAAAACCCTGAATTTCTTTTCACCTCTAGAGCATCTTTTTAAAAAAATTTTTTTTAACGTTTATTTATTTTTGAGACAGAGAGAGACAGAGCATGAATGGGGGAGGGTCAGAGAGAGGGAGACACAGAATCCGAAACAGGCTCCAGGCTCCGAGCTGTCAGCACAGAGCCCGATGCGGGGCTCGAACTCACGGACTGCGAGATCATGACCTGAGCCGAAGTCAACCGCTTAACCGACTGAGCCACCTAGGCGCCCCTCACCTCTAGAGCATCTTATAGGATTGGCTGAGGCCTCAGATGTGACCACATTGCTGGTCCAATCCTAGCTTCCTCGCTTCTATAGGTGTATTTCTCCAGGGCGATCCACATGACCCAATAAACCTGTGCAACTCTATTTCAACATCTGCTTCCAGAGAACCCAATCTAAAACACCTCTAAAGATCCTTTTTCTCTGGACTCCCCCAGAACTGTGCAAATATATCTGCTATTGTGTGTGTTTCCCTCATCTGTTGCTGTGAAACAAACCACTGCAAAACTTTACTGGTTACAAGTGATGATTGACTTTTGCTCATGATTTTATGGGTTGGTCAGCCTCAACTGGGCAGTGCTGCTCTGTCTGGTGTAGTTAGGTCACCTGTGTGGCCGCACTCAGCTTGGAGCCCTGCTGTGACTAGACTGTCCAAATGGCCTCTCTCCTCTTGGCCTCCAATCATTCAGTAGTTTAGCTTTGGCCTCCTTACAGTATGGTGGCTGGATTTCAAGGGGGAAGAACTAGAAGTAGTCATTCCTCTTAAGACTTGGGATTATAAAGTTTAGAACTTCACTTGGGTTGTGTTCCATTGGTCAAAGCAAGTCACAAGGTCTGCCAGATTCAAGGGGAGGGGAAATACGTTCCACCTGTTGATGGGAAGAGCATCATTTGTGTCTGGGAATGAATGAAAGTGGTGGATGGCCATATTTGGAAACTGTCTACTGCAGCACATAAGTCATTTTGTTGGGAGCTCCTTGAGGGCAGGGATTCAACTGTATATCCATTGTCCCTAAGTTCAGGCACTTCTAAGAAATGTCAGAGATTTTTGGTGACAGGGTGAGCTCCAGCCCCAATAAATCTCATGCTGTGTTGGTCCCCATAGAGCCTGGGGAGGGGGTAGAGAGGTAGTGGAGCCAAGCCCCAGGCTGTCAGCTGCCTCTATTGGAACATCTCTTTAATTTCCAAGATAGATGATTCAAATGCTGTTTGGGAGTCTATTTCTGGGCATAGACTCCACCCCCTGGGGCATGAGTGGGGCACATTTTATTCAGCCACATGGTTGCACAGGGCCTGGGATCCAAACACAGACTTAATAATTAAAGCTCGTATTTCCTCTCTCTTGTTATTGTACATTTAGAGCATGTGGAAGTCATTAGTGTTGTTTGTCAAATATTTCTGGCTATGCACCTGCTGAACACATGGAAGGATTGTACTTCTTGGCCCTCTTGTGGTTGGGTGAAGCCTGGTGATTAATTCTGGCCAATGAGTTGTAAGTGGAAGTGACTTGTGCCATGTCTGGGCATTTAGTTGCTGTGTTAAGCCCTCTCCAGAGCTCCTTCCCTCTGCCTTGGTGACTGGGAATGTTGGAAATGATGTCTGCTTCATTAGTTGGGTGAGGAGACATGGAGCAGAGCCCCAACCAACCCAAGCCATGCAAATGACTTGAGTAATAAATAATCTTTGTTGTTTGAAGCTGCTAAGATTCAGGGGTTGTTTGTCACAGTGGCATGACCTTGTACCCTGGAAGATACCAGGGTTCTGGCTTGACTCAAGCTGAGCTCATCTTAGCATTCATGTAGGTCTGGAGTGGGATGGGGGCAGGGCTCTTGGGAAAGAACTCACCTTCAGGGAAGGGGGAGTATAGGCTGGAATAGATGTTGAGGTGGGAGTCCTACATACAGGCCACCTAATGTAAGAAACTAATATGTTAGTATGTGTTAGAATTATAAAGGCTCGCTATTAAAATGGAATGAAATAAATATTCAGGGAAGTAGGAGCATTTTAAAGATTCCTACCCTTTACCTGTATGTATTCATTATTCCCCACACCCCCAACCAACTCCCCCCACCCCGCCCCCACCATTCACTGCTAGGGATTTGAATAGTTGTCTTAAGCACAGAGAGATATGAATGTGCAGACATTTGCATATGGGCTTTCCTTCTGTGACTTTCTTTGTTCTAGTTCAATGCCTCCCTACCTTTAGTGTGCCTAAAAATTCTTCTTCATGGCTGTGTAAATGAACCCATGGATATTGGACTTTATGAGTAGTTTAAGAGTTTTTCAAGGATACTTTTGACTATACGCAATTCTTGTCTTATGCACAGGCTTAAAACCCTCACCCCTATTAAAATGAGATTCCATTGTTCAAAACCAAAAGAACCTTGAAAATTTTATGAGATGCTGAGAGCACAAGATGTCAGCAGCAGCTGCTCTTTGCCCATTATCCACCCACTGCCCAGGTCCTGTTGATTTTACACCCATGGTCTAAGCCTTCATCATCTCCTGGATTACTATGAAGGGCTCATCACTTGCCTCTCTTTCTATTCCTTCTGCTTCCAATCCATTGTCTACACCACAGCCAAAGTAATCCTTTCCAAACACCAGTCTGGTCATGTTATTTCCCACATCTAAATCCTTCACTGGCCTCTTGTTGGTTTTACCAGAGAGACTGAACTCTTTAATGGGTTTTAAGGCCCAAAGGGCCTGGCTGTTGCCTGCCTCCCAGGCTCATTTCATGGTTGTCTTCCCCTTGGCCTCTATGATCCCTCCATGCTGGCCTTTTACTTCCACCAATCCTTTCATGTCCCTGTCTCCCCATTGCAGAGCCTGGGCACCTGTTATACCATCTGCTTGGTATGTTCTTCCTCCACTCTCTCTCTTTTGCCTGGTTAACTCCTACTCATGCTTCAGATGTCAGTTCAAGTGTTACGTCCTCAGAGAAGCATTTAAACCAACTTATTCATTATTTGCTCTCATAGAATGGTTTGCTTTCCTCCAGAATATTTACATAAGTTTGTAATTATACACTAATTTATTTGATTATCTGACGAGAACTTGTTTCTTCCACTGAAGCAGGGGCTGTGACTTCCTGGTTATTCTTGTATCCCTGTACATGCAATATATTGCTGCATGAATGATTGAATAGTGCTGATAACGGTTCAATGACAGCAATAGTGGCAGTGACATTGACATACATGATGGCACATCCATTTCTGTCTCTTTTGGGTTATTATCTGATCTAATTTTTACCTCTGGCTTGTGTGGTCTGGGAAATAAGAATTACCTCCAGATGCAAAAACCAAAACCCAGCAAGTAGACAAGACAAAGGGCCAGTGAGCCGCTGAGTCAGATCCAGGATTCGTCCTCCAGACTCCAGATATTGAGTTCTGTCTCAACCATGATAATACCCCTTGGGCCCACTAAATCGAAACAGGAGGTGCCTTCTAAAGTGTCCATTGTGGGTAATACGTGGGATAGAGAGAGTGGGGTAGCATCCTTTACAAATAGTCCTCTTGGCTCTCCTCTTCTTTCTCCTCTTCATCTTTTTCTTTCTCCTTCCTTTCTCTTTGATTCAACGATCTCCCCCCCACCCCTGCTCTTTTTTATTTTTTTGGAATAAAGAGCATGAGTGAGACTCTTTGAAATGATGGGAGGATAAAAAGGAACTGGGGTGAACACAGCCTGGCCCAACTTGTGGACCAGTGAGGACCCATAGTAAGGCTGAAAGCTCAGACTCCGGGAAACGTATTGTTAGATTATTATTTAATTATATCGCTGGGCTTTAGGACTGATCATATCTCTCTGGGGGGGGGTTGAGTTTTTTTTTTTTAAGGACTAAGGTTACCAATTACAATCATCCTGGGAGAAAGTTAATCCTGAAGCAGAAAATGATGAGGTATGAAGTAGAATTTAGCTTTGAGGGGATTTTCCTTCTCTTTCTGGAGCCTTGAGTCAGTTTGTTCTGGGTTTTAAGGCATGGGGGTAACTACAGCATTATATTTTTAAGGTTAAATAAGTTAAAGTAACTAATATCAGTTATAGCCAGCTGCTGTAACAGATAAACCTTAACATCTCAATATCTTAACACAATAAAAGAGTATTTCTTGCTTCCAAAATAGATGTTCATGATCACTGGTGACTTTCTACCAAGTGGCAGTTAGGGACCTAGGCTCCTTCCAACTTGTGGCTCCCCATCTTCATATGAACTCATCAACATATGAGTTCCAAGGTCACCATGGAAGTAGAAAAACTAACTGGGGTCAGCTTTCAGCGTAGCTTGAGCAAAGGAGTACAGATCCTGCTCCAGAAGGAAATAGCTTATTCACCAAAAAAGGTGCATAAACTGTCAATATGTACCAGTAGGGGCCAGGAGAATACACATAGAGGTAGATCCTGAAGGTTTTGGAATAGGAAAGGGGAGGGTGGGAATAGAAGTTGAGATTATTAATATAGGGATGATTTCCTGGCAATCAGAATTTATTGTCTGGCAAGGATAGTAGAGCCAGTGCTAATATACTGATGAAATGTTTTCGTGAAGCTTGGACATGATAGTTGCCAGCAGTAAATTAGGTAAATTAGGTGAAGATGCTGGAATGTCCTGGTAGAGTATTGAGGAAATGGTCAGAAGCTGGTATGAGACTATGAGACCATGAGACCAACTGACTGTGTTTTCTGGAAAGATTCAGAGGATCGTTCTTTCATGAAAACAATAAAGAATGTGCTAGTCAAGAATATACAGTATCATTGAGGGGGCTCAATGGTGGCTATCTTCTGAAGGTGAGGGTTGAAGGCAAGAAATACTTCCATGGAACTGAGCTCCCTGATTTCAAGAAGGGGGATAGAATTTCGGAATTGCAGAAGTTAGGTGCCAGTAGGTAACTGACAGAGGAATGGGTCAATATCACAATAAGCAGCAAAGGCTGGAGTGGTAGCTAAGGGCGTTGCCCCAAAGGGGTCTTGCTGATAGCTAATAGACCATGCTCCTAGGGGCTTGCTATATGGTCAGCCAACAAGGATATTTTTTGGCTTGTGTAGCCAAGAAAAGATTAAGAGCAGATGAGTAAAAGGCTTATGGCACTTATGGCAGCCTCTTCAATAGAAAATAATGAATCCTTACCCATTTTTTAGATCAGAACCACTGATCTGAGCGAGTCCATTGATTGAAGAGGAGGCCAAGTCCCCTTGAGGAAGGACACTGCAATATTGCTTCAAGTATATACAATAAACATTTCCCTAGTCTTCCTCCAAAGGGACCTATGGCTATTCTTTAGAATAACATTAGGGGAAAGGAAGAACATGAAACTTTTTTGAGGACCATTGGATTTAGGGTCTGAGCTGGGAGCCCAAATGTTGCAATGCCTCCCATGTTAGAGTTAAGGCATATTGAGAGCCCTAGCTTAGACTCTTAAACCCACATAGACTCTTCCACTTCCTGGTTTCTGAGTGTAATTAGAATAGATATACTTAGTAGCTGCCAAACCTTTCACATTGGTTCCCTGACCATTATGGTAAGAAGCCCAAGAGGAGGCTTTAAAAAATGCTCTCAACTTCTTGTCCAAGATGTGAAACCTTAGGTGGCATAGTAGAAATTAGGGTTACCAGCAAAGACTTAAAAGGTTCAGGGTTGATTTTCCCCATCAGATTCCCATTCAGTTCATTGGTATAGCCTCTGAAAAATTCAGATTGGTCATGGATGGTGACAGTGGGTTACCAAAACAAATGGGAGCCCCAGTTGTAGCTGCTGTGCTGAATACGGTATCTTTACTAGAACAGATCAACATAGCCTCCAGCATTTAATATGCAGCATTTTATCTTTTCAATTCACACCAGGAAGAAGGATTAGAAGCAGTTTGTATTCACATGGGAAGGACAGCAATATATATTCACTGTCTTGCCCCAAGGCTATGTTCATTTTCTTGCTTTCTGTCATAATATAGTCTGAAGGGACCTTGATTGTCTTGCTATTCCAAAACAACCATGCTGATCCACTATGTTGGTGGCATCATTCTCACTGAACACAATGAATAGGAAGTGGCAAGTACTCAGGATGCCCTAGTAAGGGACAAGCATGTCAGGAAGTGGGAGATAAGTCCTAAAAAGATTTATAGCTGGACACATTGGTAAACCTTTTAGAGGTATTGCTCCTTGAATCTCCTACCACTAAGAAAGAGGCACAGTGCTTGGTGGCACTCTGGAGTTTTGAGGAAGTGTATGCCACACTTGGATCTAGTGTTGTAACCCATTCGTTCAGGGGCTCAGAAGGTTGCCAGTTTCGAATGGGTCCTAGATCAAAAGAGCGTTCAACAAGTCCAAGTATAGGCTTCACTGTAAACTGCCCTGCTGCTTGGGTCATGTGACCTGGTAACTACAATAGTGTTAGAGATATCTGCAGTGGATTCTGGAAAGCCCTGTTACAAGAAGCATTGGGTTAAAGTTATGGAGCAAAGCTATGCCTTCTGTCGCCAAAACTACTCAGTGCCTGAAAACCAACTCTTAGAGTGTCAATGGGTCAGCACCTGATCATGGACTATCAAGTGACTGTTTGGCCAGAGCTGCCTGTCCTGAGCTAGGTATTATCGGATCTGAATCATAAAGGTGGGTCGATGCATCACTAATCCATTGTATGATAGAAATGGTTCATTTGTCCGATCTGAACAGGTCAAGAGGGCACATGTCAGTACAGGTCAGGTGGCTTAGCCTCCTATGTCTTTGAACCAACTTTGAGCCAGCCTCCTGTCTTTGTTGAACCAACACTGTCCTCTCATCTCATATCTAGTACCTTGTGAGGAGATTCCCACGACCAACTGATGGAGAAGGAAAAATCCTGGGTTGGTTCATAGGTGAGTCTGCTCAATAAGTTGGTGGCCTTAAAGGACAGTGCTGAGAGAAAATCTTCGACTAGGTAGAGCTACAAGTAGTATATTTGGTTGTTAGCTTTTTATGGAGGGAGATGTGGTCTAAAGTGATCATACACATAGACTATTGGGCAAAGGTGAATTGCTTGGCTAATGGTCAAGGGCCTGGAAGAAGCAAAATTGAATATAAAGAGGTTAGAAGTCTGGAAATAAGAGGTGTGGATGGCCCTGTGGGAATGGACACAAGATTTTCAGATTTTTGTATGTCACATTAATGCTCACCAGACAGTATCCAGTGTAGAATTAAACAACTGGAAGACAGGAAGACTTGTTCATTGGGTGTCAGCCAGTCTCTGTCCTCAGCCATTCCATACATACACTATGGGCCCACATGAAGAGTAGCGTTGTGGTGGGGATGGAGGCTATACGTAAGCCCAACAGCATGGGCTCCCTCTCACCAGGGCCGACCTAGCTAATGTAGCTGTTAAATGTATGACCTGTCAGCAGCAGAGACCAACACTGAACCCTCGGTATAATACTGATCCTTGTGGAGAATGACTGCCCACTTGGTGGCAAGCACCCCTACAAGGGGCAGCAATTTGTTCTTACTGAGAATGACACTCTAGATATGGGTTTGTCTTCCCTGCCTGAAGTATCTATTCCAGCACCACTATCCAAAGGCTTGCAGAACGTTTGATTTACTGACATGGGATTCCACACCATCTCAGATTAAGGGACACACTTTACAGCAAAGGAGGTATGACAATGGACACATGACATTGGGATTCATTGGCTCTATTATATATCATATCACCAGGAAGCTGCCAGCCTGATAGAATGCTGTAACAGCCTCTTAAAAACTCAGTAAGGTGACAGCTTGAAAAGTGGCACCTTGCAAATTTGGGATTCTGTTTTCCAGGATGCAGTATATACATTATACTAATGGCCATTAAGTGGTGTTGTGTTGCCATAGCTAGAATATATGGATTTGAAAATTGAGGGGTGAAAATGGGATTGGGTGCACTCACCATCCTTTCTAGGGACCAACTTGGGAAAATGTGTGCTTCTTGTCCAGAATCTTAAAGCTCTGTGGGACTAGAGGTCCTAGTCCCTAGGGGTGAGGTACTTCCACCAGGGAAAATGGTAAAGATTCCACTGAACCTAGCACAGAGATTTCCAGCTAGTTTTGGATTTCTCATGCTGTGGTAGACAAACATACAAAAGAAGCTAGGGTTGCTGCTACATAATGGGGACAACAGGGAATAAGTCTAAAACTTCTACTTCCTATGAACTATCCCCATTCCTTACTTTACTTATGTTCCTTGGGACTATCTCCTGCACCCAAGCCTGTGTCTCAGAGTTTGCTTTTGGGAGAACAGAGTAAGATGGTAGGATTTCAAATTTTGTCCTAAGTGTAATGGAATCCACTGAAGGGTTTTAAGCAAGTACATGATCAGATTTGCATTTTACAAAGATGACTCTGGTGGCTGCATGGAGAATGGATTGGAGGGGCCAGAGTGGAATCTAGTTAGGAGGCAATTATAAGAGTCCCAACAAGAGATAGTGGTGGTTTGAACTCACATGACAGTGGTGGTGGAGATGGAGAGATGAATAGATGGATTTGAGATATTTAGGGAACAGAATCAATAGGACAATAAGTGTTCTCTTTGTCTGTTTCAGATCATTTTGTTAGTCTCAGCGCATGCACATGCTTGTCGGTGTACTCATTGTTCTCTTTAAAGCTGGTCAGTGGCTCTAGGACAAGCCCTGCTGAGATCTCTTGTTGGCAGCTGTCTTTTGGGAGAAAAGGGCTGTATGTATGAGTCAAAGACATTTATCATTGAATACTGAAGCAATGCGATGCTTAAGAACTCTGTGGTGGGATCTTTCTAGCTCAGACTGACACAAAGAGACTGCTGTAGGGCAAAAGCTATGAGTTCCAGTTCTATTGGAGCCACTCAGAGTAGCTCTGCCTAACTCTTGAGTACCAAGGCTGTGGTATGTAGCTGATTATCACTGCAATGAGCAGGAGTCAGGATGGATTTGTGGGAAGATGGTGGCAGCCCTTAAGATTCCCAGGAATACCTGGTAGGGGAGGTACAAGGAAGTAGAAGCAAAGATCGGATTTCTTGCCATGAGTCAGTTGAGTGCTTCAAGTTAGCAAAGTAATGTGAGTGTATTTGTGTGAGGGGAAGGAAATATGTGCTGGACCAGGCAAGAGGTGGGGCAGAGTCTGATATTCCCAGGTTCCTGGCTTGAGTGACTGGTTGGTAAGGTATTGAATTCAGTTTTAGATATGCCGAGGAACGCCAAAGTAGTAATATTAGCAGCTGTTGGGTGTATTTGTACTTGTATTGTCTAAAATAATGCCTGATATGTCAGGAACTCAATAAATATTTGTTAAACCACATTAGTTATATTCGTCTCCCCAAATTCTCTCCAGCAATACCCAACCTCAGTGATAATCAGGATGGTTGTTACTTTCTGTTTGGGACAATTTAGCCTCTAGGTGAGGGACTGGTTAGTTAAAGTGCAGGGTCTCCTACCAAAGTATGGCTTTGGACAATGTCCACAAAGCAATGGACTCACTGAAGCCTTATTTGGATATGATTTCCCATACTTGTAACATGGGGATATTCATGTCTTCATCTTTATAGCATTGTTGTGATAATTAAATGGATAAGACATGTATCAGCTCAATGTGTAGCACACAGAAAGCAATCAGTAAATACTATTAATAATAATTAAATAGTCAATAATATTCATAATTATTTTAATATCATGTATTCCTTAAACTCCTTTTACCTTGACAGAGAATCTTGGAGAGGTGAAATGACTTCACTCAGCCAAGAATATGGTACAGATGAGCCACCTTGTCAAGTCTTCTGATTCCAAATCCCATGTCCCCTATGACTCATTTCATAGAAGGGTTAAGTGTGGTTGAGTGAGTTTATCCAGTCCATTCCTGCAGCAACGCCTAAAGGTGAGACTTCAGTTCTAGGAGAGAGGACATACTGGTCAACTCAGCTAGGGATGCATATGTGTGTGTGCCCATGTGTGGGTGTGTGTGCATTGGAGGCTGAAGGTAAAATGGTGAAACATCGTCCTTAAATCCCCAAGTCTCCAGGAATCCCCAGCTCATAGAGGGCATATTTCTGCTCTGTCCTTTTAATAACCTCCTGAGACCTCCTACCTTTACTGTCTTTTGGAAAGCTCTATTCAATGAAGCTGAATTCAAATGAAAGAGAAAAACATTCTTTCTCCATGGGTCTCTGTATCCATATACCACTGTTCAACCTGAGTCAACTGAACAACACAAGATCTGGGAGAAATCTGAGATCAGACTATCTAGATTTTAGTTCAGATTGTATTACTCGCTGATTAATTCCTTTTCTCTGTCTGGGCCTCAGTTTCCCTATTAGCACCAAATGGAGACTTCTTCAGCCTGACACTCCATAACTCAAGGTTGCACCCACATCTCTTACTTCTGGGGGATGGAGGGAGGGGTTATGAGGCAGAGGCATCAATCTCCTTCCTGGGATGGCTCCTCTGAGCTCTATATTTCTTGCCTATAGTGACCAGGGAATTTTCCCCTATTGATTGCTTTCTGTAATCGAGCTTAACAAATAGAACTTCCCTCAAATGATTCTTCCAACTAAACTGATAGAAAGCTAACCTTGTTATATTTATTGACAGAACATTGAAATAAATATTATAGGTCTAGAGGGAATGTTTCAGCCCATTGATTTTTTTAAGGAAATAATAAATGGAGCCTATTCCCTTTGGCATATTATGCTGGGAATAATCTGAAAAAATGCTTAGCTTGTTCAACACAGAGCTTAGAAACCCTCCTTCTACTCCCCATGGAGCAAGGGCCCTTTGCATAAATCTGCTCTGGCCCAGACAATCAATTTTCAATTTTAATTATTTTCAAAACTCGTTTATTATTTGCTTGTTCTGTGAGTTGGGAGCTCCACTTTCTTGGTGAGTTTGCAGCCAGGAATGGTCAGACCTCTTCTGGTCTGGGTCTGGAGGCATGGAATTTCTCAGTTCTACCCACCAGAGAGGAAAACTCACCATCCCTCTTTCCAGCAGGGCCCCTCGTTTGAGAATAGGGATCTGCAAATTGGGTCTACCGCCTATCTTTGTAAAGATAAATCTTTGTAAATAAAGTTTTATTGGAAAGCAGTCATACCCATTTGTTTACATGTTATCCGTGGCTGTTTTCCACCACAACAGTAGAGTTGAGTTGTAGCAACAGAGACCAGATATCCCACAGAACCTGAAACATTTACCATCTGGTCCTTTACAGAAAAAGTTTGTCCACCCTTGTTCTAGAATTCTGCTTTCTCCTGCCTTTCCTTTTATTTTTTTTTTAAGTTTTTATTTTAATCACCCAGTGCTCATCACCACAAGTGCAGTCCTTAATCCCTAGCCCCTATTTTACCCATCCCCCTACCCATTTCCCCTCTGGCATCATTAATTTGTTCTCTATAGTTGAGACTCTGTTACTTGGTTTGTCTCTCTCTCATTGTTTCCTTTGCTCATTTGTTTTGTTTCTTGTTTTCCACACATGAGTGAAATCATACGGTATTTGTCTTTCTCTGACTGACTTACTTCACTTAGGTTGTACTCTCTAGCTCCACTCACATCATTGCAAATTCTCCTGCCCTTCTCAATGAGACCAGAATTCTTCACTCACTCATGGGCGGGGGGGGGGGTCTCTCCTGGGCCAAATGGCTACCATTAGCCAATGCCTATATAGTGTTCTTCTAAGTCCTGGGCACTATCCTAAAAACAGTATATATGTTAACCTTCATTTCATCCTCACAACCCCAGGAGGTAGGACAATTAACCCTGTTTTAATAACAAAGAAATAAGGCACAGAAAAGTTAAGTAACTCACCTAAGTCATATGGGTAGAACATAGCAGAGCTGGGGTTTAAATCCAGGCAGACTGGCTTCAGAGAGAGTGTCAAATGTGGTAGGTTCTCAGAAAAGGTTTAAGTCAATGTCCCTAAAGTACAGATGGGGAAACTGAGGCCTGAAGAGGGGTCACATAGTTGGTGATAAAGCTGGAAGTAGAATCCAGATAACAGTTCCAGTGTCTTTTTTATTATTACATTGTTATGCTCAGCTTCTGTTTATCAAAAGTTAATCTGGCTATTACTGCACCTTTGATCTTCTATTTGAAGCCAGATTGATTGGAGGAATTTCTACTCCATCATTGTCTCTGCATATTTCCCTCTCATTCACTCCTCAGCCCACTCTAGTCTGGTGTGATCCAGAGGGAGAGGGAGGGAAATTCAAAGACCATTAGAACAGAGCCTTGAAGCACCCATTCCCCCCCCCCCCCCCAAGATGTTGAGATTATATTATCTACAACATCATTCAGTACTTCTTTCTCATAGTCATCCGCTCCTTTTACTCACCTGTGTTGGTTGGCGGAACTTGGTATCTGGAATTTGGGAAAGAACTTAAGCCATGTTATAAAGTCACAAACAAAGGTTGGGCCACATATATGCTGGTCTTTTCCAATTAGAAGTCATTCTTTGACCCTTTGTCCTCCCTGGCTACTACTGTATCTTTGATCTTCTTTTTGAAGCCAGGTTGGTTGGAGGAATTTCTACTCCATCATCGTCTCTGCATATTTCCCTCTCATTCACTGCTCAGCCCACTTCCAGTCTGGTGTGATCCAGAGCCCACCACTACTCTGAGGCCCCCACTGATCCTCAAACTGCAAGGGCAGTATTCCTGATCTGTATCTTGAGGATCTCTCTTGTCTTTGAAACTATTGACCACTCCCTTCTCCTTGACATGTTTCTTCCTAACAACACTCTCCCAGCTCTCTCTTACTTCTCTAGACACTCCTTCTCAGGATCCTTTACTGCTTCTACTTTGTCTGCTCTTTAGAGTCTGAGTTGCCTGGGGTTGCATCCTAGGTCCTTCTATTGCACTCAAGATCAGGCTAGAGTTCCGACTACCTACTTTTCTCCTAATCCCCCTGCTCTGGCAATGCTGTCTCAGAGAGGGGATGAGGGTCAAACTTGTCTTGTGTGGAAGCAGCCTGGCCTAGAGTTGAGACAACTGGGTGAACCCTGATCATGACTGAGCCAGTGGAGGGGTTGGACCCAGCTGGGCTTATCCCATCCTCCCATCACCACCCCCCCCCCCCCCCGCCGCCACCAACCTGGCTTTGTACTGAGAGCAACCAGGCTAGAAACCAATAAGTCCTCACCCCTGTTGTCCTGTCTTATCCAGGCAAATGGTGGAAGGTGTTCCTTACGTGGCCTTGAAGGTGGAGGAATCCAGCTGTGCCCACTGAACTGTGGTTTACAGCATAATGTGGCAGAATGGGAAGGCCAGGCCTGAACTGGTTCTATTTGGACTTTGGAGACGCTGGGTGTCAGAATTCCCCTCCCTGGCCTGTTGGGAAGGACAGACTTGTGCCTATGGATGCTAACAGAGAAAAGAGGAGCTTGGTTTTAGTTTCACAGAAGCAGGTGAGTCTTCCATGGGGGAAGGTGGGGATGGAAAGGAGAAAATCTTTTACATATGCTTTTTCCTGAATATGACTATGATACTCTCAAAACTTCTACTCAATAGGAGGACATTACCCTTCTGTAATATCCCCATCCAGCCATCTTTCCACCTGTAATGACCGACCACAGTGAACAGAGATTAAGAGTGATAATGTCTTCAGGGGCCAGGCAGGTGATGAGCAAAGTGGGCTTTTGTGGGGACTGCAGAGAGTTTATGTTCCATAAAAGGCATGAGTCAGGGTTTGGGGTGGGTAGCAAAGCTTAGCTCTAGCAGATGCTTGGCATGTAGGAAATGGAAGCTGGTGTTGCCAGAACCTCTGAGTTTTCAAGAAAAGTCAGAAATCTGGAATTTTTTCTGTGTAATCTCTTGAATTCTAAATGTTGGCAACTAATCAATTAAAAAAATACCAGTGTGGACCAAACAAAGCTTTGGGAAGTTTTTGGAGGCTTTTGGGAGGCATTTGGCCCGCAGGTGACCAGTTCATGATGCCGGATATAGAATCACAGAGGGACCTGAGGCATACTCGGGTCTAATAATAGCCAGGTGCACCAACTAATGCTGAATGCAAGTGAAAAAGCACTAGGAAATACAATTTAATGTGCATGTGTTCCCAACCAACCAGGACTACCTCACTGTTCACAGATGCCGAAGATGGAGACACTTGTGACTTTTCATTTGGACCAAATACTGAACAATATCCAGTGTCTCTGTTAATGGTGGTTAGTCAGTCAATGGTTGAACACAAAATATGTTATTCCTAGTCTCACAGATATGCATGTTTGTTTATTTATTCATTCAACAAACTCCCATGATTGTGGTGTGAGACACAACCCTAGCTCTGTGTCGTGTTCAAAATCACCTACCAAGGGTTCCTGGGTGGCTAATTTGTTAAGTGTCCGGCTCTTGACTTTGGCTCAGGTCATGATCTCCTGGTTCATGGGTTCACACCTCATGTCAGGCTCTGTGTTGAAAGCATGGAGTATGCTTGGGATTCTCTCTCTCCCTCTCTCTCTCTGCCCCTCCTCTGCTCATATACTCTGTCTCTCTCTCAAATAGACAAACTTAAAAAAATCACCAACCATACCAGGCAGGATAAAATAAATGCCATAACAGTAAAGCAGAAAGATAATATTGATTACGTTTAGGGCACCTGGGAAGGTTTCAGTGACATTTGACCTGACCCTTGAAGGATGAATGAGTGGGGATGAAGTAGGTTTCAATTAGGATTCTTGTGTGCAAGCAACCAAATTAACTCAGCATAACTAACCAACAGGGAGCTGGAGGACAGGCCTGGGAAAGGCAGGAGGTGAGGAGGCTCTGGAAGCCTGGGGTTCTGGAAGCAGGGAGCTGAGACACTGGTCCTCAGCAAGAGCAGATGGGACAGGAAATGGCTGCTGGTGACATGGTTTTCTCTGACACTGTGGAAATTCACCTCCAAATGGCCCTGTGATCCTTGTGGCACTCACTCAAGATCAAGCCTCCTGGAAGACAGTGACTACTGGTAGACTTTGGGTCATGTCTCCCCCCAGACCCTCAAACAGATGAAGGGTATGACAGTCTTTATGTGCATAGTTGGTGAAGAGCAGTGAGCAGTGGACATGGGCATTTACCTCCTGTCATGGCTGAACGCGATAACGAGTATTTCTAACCCATGCTCACTGGGAGGAGGACGTCCCAACTTCTTCAGACTGAGCAGTTCTGTGATGGGCAGTGCAGGGCCTCCTGGGGACTCTGGGTTCTGCCAGGAGAGGAGACGTGTGGCGGAGACTGTTGGGGAAGGCCTTACTGATGCCAGTGTCTGCTGGAGCCAGTCTCTGAGTGCTTCTGACTGTACTCCAGGCCGCAAGCAGGAGCACGGTGACTTCCTGTGTTCTACCAGACACAGCACTTTGTCCCATCTCAGGCTTCATCCCTCCTAGTCAACTGGAAAAATAAAAGGCTAATTTTTTCAAGTTAAGGACTTTTTAGTTCTACTTGTAAATGAATGAAAAAAACTGAAATGTAATTTAATTAGTATTAGAAAGAACCTAAATATATAGCAATAAGGGGTTGATTAAATAAATGTTAGTACACACAATAAATATAATCTGTCCAGACTGCAAAATAGCCTAGCTATTCCTACCTTATAAAAAAAAAATTTACACACACACACACACACACACACACACACACAGAGTGAGAGAGAGAGAGAGAGAGAGAGAAATGACTGGAAGGATATATACCAAAATGCTAACAGTGATTATCTCTGGGGAGTAAGATTCTGGGTAGATTTTAATATCTATTTTTTGCTTATCTTGCCTGTTCTATGGTTTCTATAACAAACATGAAATCCTTTTTAAATAAGAAAAAAGGCAGGGGGACGCCTGGGTTGCTCAGTTGGTGAAACATCCAACTTTGGCTCAGGTCATGATCTCACAGTTCGTGGGTTCGAGCCCCATGTCAGGCTCTGCGCTGACAGCCCAGAGCCTGGAGCCTGCTTCAAATTTTGTGTCTCTCTCTCTCTGCCCCTCCCCCACTCTCACACTGTCTCTCTGTCTCTCAAAAATAAATAAATATTAAAAAAATAAATCAGAAAAAAGATTTTCTTAGAAAAATAAAGTTGGTGAGTACCATTGTCATTGTGTGAATAAGCCACCCTTTTACTACCAGTCATGAGAATCAGCTGAGCACATACTGTGTGACATGTAACAAGGTCTGTATAAAGTCAAGAATGTAGCTGAAAAATGGGTTGGAGGACATCGCCATTGTCCCATATGTTGACTTTCCCTTGCCCCCATCAGAGACAACCATCTGCTTGACAATCCTTTTTAGGGAGTAGGGAAATGGGGTCATGGCTCCATCAGTCCAAGGCCTGTGTCTCAATGGTTTTGCCCATGAGATTTAGGACACTCTTACCATAATATTTATTTAGTTTTATAGCCTTAAATATAACACTAACTCCTAATAATCAATATTGATTTAACTATAATATCTTATTTATAGACACAGCCCTCTGGTTTGCATGTGGACTCACCATAATGCAACAGAATCAAACCACTCACTCCCCTGGCCCTGGGCCAGCAATGAAGGAAAGAAATATCAGCCTCTGATGAATGGCTCTGAGGCAAATACAGGGTTTTGGGTTTCTGATGCCCACTTCTCTTCACTCCCTCCAGGCTGGCTACTTCCCACCAGCCAGAGCCATCCTAGGGCTGAAGACATCTGTTTCATGTAACATAACTGTTAGTCTTAAGAAGACAGGTATTCCAACTGACTTCATTGGGGGGCAGTTACAACCAGTTCTCAGTGGAAATGCAAACAGAAAGGGGACCTTGAGGGGGAGAGGGATAGCCAGAAGTACACAGGATAATGTAGGTACTGGGAAAGTAGTGACTTGCTCCTGTCCTCGCTCCCGGACCATCCCAGTGACTCTGATAGGACAGTGAGGATTTCTAGAGATGGTATTATTGTTGCTGTAATTAGTGTTGAAGAAATGTCTAGGCAGTACAGCTGGTGGCTGCCCCTTGTAGGAGCAGGATGTTGGCCTGGCAATCATGGAGCAGCGTGGCAGTGATCCATGAGGAAGGGTATAAGCAGCCAGAACTTATAGCCTGGAGAAGAGAAGACGGAGACTGGTGAAAACTGCCTAAGACTAAAAGGTGAAGGTGATAAACTCTTGTTTACAGAAAGGCTGTGCCTTCCAGTGACAAGCACACACCAGCTATTGCTCAGAACACCCCCCTCTGCCTCATGAGGCTCCTTAGAATCACCAAATCTAGTATTTGGTCAGCATAGTGGAGATTTATTACTTGTCCTCTCCAACCCCCAAACACACACACACACACACACACACACACACACACACACATTCATTCACCCTTCTTTTGGAAACAGCTTTAGTCCACAGGTAGAGTCTATGATCCAGCTTACCCAGAGCATGTCTTGACCTTGGTTGCAAATTGGTTTAGGACTTTTTTTTTTTTTTTTGAGGGAGGGGAGGAGCAGAAAGAGAGGGAGAGAGAGAATCTTAAGTAGGTTCCATGCTCAGCACAGAACTCCATGTGGGGCTCAATCTCACAACCTGAGATCATGACCTGAGCTGAAGTGCAGAGTTGGATGCTTAAATGACTGAACCACCCAGGTGCCTGGCTCAGGAGTTAATGGAGGAGCTATCAGAAGAGTCTAGTTCTCTTTTACTGTACTTGAACTCAAGAGGATGTGGTGGCTGGAGATGCTGCAGCCATCTTGGTATTATGTGGAGGTTGAAGAAAAGAAGGAACACAGAAGAAGTGAGCTGAGAGATACCCTGTGAGACATGCCTATATTTCTTCCATATCTGTAACATTTCTTAGGGAATTCTGCACTCAACCCCAACAGTATTAGCATGTGATCATTCTTGATCAGAAATGGTTCTTATCAAGGGTGAACACCTAACTTAATCTGACCAATCAGATTCTTCATCTTAAGCATTTGGAACTGAGACACAGACACAGGGACTAAATCAGTAAGACGGTACTACTTGGGCACTAAAAAAATCATCTGGAGTTGGGGCCAAAGATGGATGCCCCCGCTTGCCCATTTGCTCTTGGGACACACTCCCTTCACATGCAAGTTGGAGTTACAGGGAAGTAGATAGAAACAGAGAATAATAATTATATTAATAATGTCTTAGTTACCTATTGCTAAGTAACAGAGCAGCCCAAAACTTAGTGCCTTAAAACAATTTATTATTATCTATCAGGTTCTGTGGGTTGACTGGACTTAGCTAGGTGAGTTTCACTGCGGAGGGATCTCTCCAGATGTTCTAATCAAGGTGTTGCTAGGGCTGGTATTATTTAAAAACTCAGCTGGGCTGAATGCCCAAGATGGTGCACACATTGGCTAGCAGTTGATGTCTCCTCTAGTGTTGACAAGGTGGCTGGAACAACTAATTCACACCTGCTTACAGATGATTGGACCAGGGGTAAGCATCTGACCAATCTGGACCAGTCATATGGCAACAACCTCACATGGCCACATCTAAGGTGGGAAGGAAAGGATAAGCTTATCCTTGTATCTTTTTTCTTTCATTGAGCTCCCTGTAGACTTTTCCTTCTGTGTCATTCCCCAGAACTGGGATAAACCAACCATTGGCAAAGGGAAATAGGATTATCACGACTGGCTTAAACAACAACAGGAAAGAGAGAAGCAAACTCATAAACACAGAGAACATACTGGTGTTTGCTGAAGGGGAGGCGAGTGGGTGGATAGGTGAGATGGGTGAAGGGAATGAAGAGGTACAAACTTCTGGTTATAAAATAAATAAGTCACAGGAATGAAAAGCACAGCATACAGAATTTAGTCAATAATGTAATATACTGGGACGCCTGGGTGGCTCAGTCAGTTAAGCGTCTGACTCTTGATTTCAGCTCAGGTCATGATCTCACCGTTGTGAGACTGAACCCCGAGTTGGGCTCCTCACTGGGCGTGAAGTCTGCTCAGTATTCTCTCTCTGTCTCCCTCTGCCCCTCTCCCACTCCCACTCTCTTTCTCAAAAAAAAAAAATGTAATATACTTATTGTGGTGAGAATTTTGCTATGTATAGAATTATTGAATCATTATGTTGTATATCTGAAACTAATTGAATATTATATGTCAACTATAATTCAATTAAAATTAAAAAATTAAAAATAAATAAAATAAGTAATGGAGATGAAAATACAGCATAGGAAATATAGTTAATAATATTGTAATATTTTGTATGCTGATAGATCATGGTGAACACTGTGTAATGTATAGAAACGCTGAATCACTATGTTTTCTAAAAAAATGTTTATTATTTATTTATTTTTGGGAGAGAGAGAGTGTGTGGGAGATGGCAGGGACAGAGAGAGAGAGGAAGAGACAGAGAATCACAAGAAGGTTCTGCACTGTCAGCGGAGAACCCAAAGTGGGGATCGAACCCACGAACCACGAGATCATGACCTGAGCCAAAATCAAGAGTTGAGCGCTTAACTGACTGAGACACCCAGGCATCCCTGAATCACTATGTTGTAA
Source organism: Lynx canadensis (assembly GCF_007474595.2). NCBI lineage: Eukaryota > Metazoa > Chordata > Mammalia > Carnivora > Felidae > Lynx > Lynx canadensis. The sequence goes on from NC_044310.1 coordinate 29,158,241, forward strand.
ACCTGAAGCTAATATAACATTGTATGCTAGCTATATTTCAATAATAAAAATAAATTAAAAAAAAGACTGATTTAGACCAGTCATGATACATTCCTTGGGTTGGACTCAATACTACCTGATTTTTGGACAAAGTCTATGTTCTGCTGGCAAGGAAGAAGGTGGCAGTATAGCTACTATACAGGGCAGCCAATAGTCTCTGCCATATGTGTCTTTAAGAAGCAAAGAGAATGGCCTCTGTCCTGAGGTTACAGTTCAACCTATGGGGCTCTTGTGGGCTGAATGCACTGTCTCCTGTCTCTGAGGGTCTATGAGATCACCTGTCATTGTCTGACAACCAATCCTCTTTCACTAAAGCTAATTTGAGAGGGTTACTAGTTTTGGCGACCAAATGTATTATGCCTAAGACAACCACTGAGACATTTTGAGATACTTGTTTAGCAATTTTCTAGAATGTTTCTTAATTGACTAGGATGCTTGCACCTGATGCTGCATTTGCAGTCAGGAGACCTGAGACTTCACGACTCTAACACAGGGCTGGTGTTACCTGACATGCTCACTGCCATAACCTCTTTTTGAAACCATGGCAGTCACTACCAGTTAACTACAATGTTCCTTCCCACTGAATCCATATATGGCTTCAGAATTCTTCGTAGCACAATGCTCAAAGCCAGCCACCAGCTGAAATCTGGTATATGAGATGAAACCCATCACTATCACTACTGCTGCTCTAAGTGGCTTGGTGGTCCTGAAAAGCCTCTTCTCTTCTCTAAGTTTCCCTGTGTATCATGAGGGAGGTTGGATCAGGTAATTGCAGGCATATTCCTTCATTGGCCTTCTTCTCATCTTACTACCCAAATTCTGTTTTTAGGCTGAGTGTAGCCCATGGTCTCTGGTCACACCCTAGGGAGCCCAGCAAATAGATGGTCAAATGACAAGACCATGGGTTTAGGCAGTAGGTGTAGATCTGTCCTGTTCCTGTAAGTAGAGATGCTTCATCTTTTCCCAGGATTCTGGAGAAGCCCTGATCTCCATGTGGAGATTTGAAGCTCCTATCCCCATTGTGTCACTGAGAGGGGTCCGCATAGGCAGCTGACTGTTGCTTTAAGAAGATTCTGTGGGCTGTATAGAATTATAGTTAAGAGAAAGATCTGGATTCGAAGCCTGTCTTTACTTCTTCCCAGCTGTGTGACCAGTGTGACCTTAGGATGGTTATCCAACCAATTGGGGCCTCGGTTTCTTCATCTGCAAAGTGATAATAATGCTACCTTTATCATAGTAAAGATTAAATAAGGTCATGCATGTAAAGCAATCAGCTGAATACCTGATATATAGGAAGTATGAATCCAACAGTAGCTGTTATTGTTATGCAATGGGGAGGGGGTTCAGTTTTGCCTGTTGTTAGGGTCGTGACATCCCTTCCTGGATACAGAGTCCCAGAAGATCTCCTGAGTCCAGGCAGGAAGCAGGGAGGGAAGATAGTCTTCCAAGATGGCTGGAACAGCCCATGACCTGCTTTTCTGGCTGGACACTGAGCAGATCTCACTGTGTCTCATATTTTAGGCGACAGTGGCACATGGACTCACTTGGTGGACACTGGGAGTTGGGGTCACTGAGACAACTGGAAATGCTGTCCCATGAGGGAGGGCTAAGGCAGCTCAGCTGGGAGAGGACCCATGCTGGGGACTCTTTTTTTTTCTTTAGACCATCGAAAGGCTGTCGTGGGCAGAGAGTGGACACTTTGCTGTCATGCCAGAGGGGAGGGAGGGAGCCACAGAAGGCACTCTGCTCCAGTGCCAATTCTGATGCTCACAGCCATCTGAAGCTTGACGAGCTGGGGCTCTGCCCTCTGTTTCCTTCTCACTTCACACCAGTGGCTCTCAACTCTGGCTGAGCACCAGAATCACATGACAGCTTTCTAAAAATACCACTTCCAAAATCCCACCCACGAAAGTACTCCTGATTCAGGAGATCTCAGGGGGTGAGCGCAGAATCCCCATATGCTTCCCTCAAATCCCCTTTTCCTTGAATAGGAAAGAATAGGTTTTGCTTTCTTAAAACCTAATGACCTGCAAACTGGAGGTGCCTGGACTTCCTCTGCTCCGACTTGGGGACCTCAGTCCCTCCTCGGGGGTGGCATCATGCCAGCTGAGGGTTGCACACATAGGCCTTCATTCTGATCCTAATTCCTTTGGGACCCTGGCCATGTTGGCCAGGAGTGGCTGGTGAGGAAGAAGCCCTTGACAAGCTGTGTGTGTGATGTCACTTGGTGGCTCAGACTCTCACCACTTAGGAGACATTCATCCCCCTCTTCCCCACCTAGGGGAGCATTAAGAAGCCCACAGGGCATCCTGCTGCCTCTGGCCACCCTATGGACTGGGTGACGGGGTGGGGGGCAGTCCAGGGAAAGCAAACAACTTATGAAGACCCTAGACTCTCACTATGGCACTTGTGGTACCCACGAGTTTTCAGGAGGCACTGACAGTTGGTGGGGCTGGGGGGCAGGTAGAGGGAGAGGGAAATACATTTTTAAAGATAACCTGGAGGCAAATATAATATTTATACTTATTTATCCTCAGAGCTCACTCGCAAGGCCCCAGACATGTCTAATGAGCAGGAATTGCAAAATGGCCACGAATTCTACTTGTTTGCCTTTTGCAGAGTCTCTGAGCAGTCACACGGACCCAGATTTTTCAACTGTGTGACTGCTGCAGGCAAAACGGCTGTAAGGAACACCAGGATGTGCAGAGAGCGCCCGACCCCCAGAGGCACTGAGCCATGAAACTGCCGACCCAGGAAAATGAGGTGCCTCCCTCCACCCCCTCCTTGGCAGAACACAGAGCATTCACACACACACACGAGCCCACATGACACATGTATGCTCAGGCACACACACACACACACACACACAGACACGCACGCACTCAGTGAGGCATGCAGAGACCCTTGCACACCTTCATGGCCTCCCTTACAGGCCTGGCACATCCTTGTCCAAATTCATACACACTCCCCAAAGCAGGTATAACATATGATGTGTCTGGACAGGGTCCTCCCTGGCTAACGTCCTGTTCTAGATGAGGGCCCTTACTTGTTCTGCTTGCTCTGGACACCAATGATCAGAAATAATATCTGAAGACAGTTGCAATGCATAGTCAACAGTAGGATTAACTGAGACCAGTACAATCTGTTCTGGAATGAGAGTTACTATATGGGTAACTCAAGTATTATGCATAGTGCATGTATTATAGTATATTTATATAAACACATATAGAAACATATATGGTGCATATAAATAGAAAAATATATAGGGGAGTCCTTATCTAATCTAATGGTAGTATGTCTGTCCTGATCTCTGACTCCCCAGGCTGGGTCAGGTCTGCTGTCACTGGCTCCCACAGTCACTGGTGTGCCTTTCTGTAACACTTACTATGGTTATTGTTTTACCTCTCTTTGTGATGTTAGTTTTCCAGTCTATGTTACCCTCCTTCTCCAGGAGAGAAGGGTCATGTCTCTTCGCTCACTGTTGCATTCTGAGTGCTTGGCACGTCAGCAGGGTCTCAGTAACTAGATGGTTGAATAAGGCACAGTCCTTTCCTTCTGTTGTGTCTCTTTTCTGGATGGCTTGACATTCCAGCCTCATACTTTGGCACTAGAAGGGTCACTCCTTTTATTTTTATTATTATTTTTAAAGTTTATTGGCATGCCTGGATGGCTCAGCCGGTTGAGCATCCAATTTCTGCTCAGGTCATGATCTTCAGATTCATGAGTTTGAGTCCCACATCGGGTCCTGTGCTGATAGCTCAGAGCCTGGAGCCTGCTTCGAATTCTGTGTCTTCTTTCTCTGCCCCTCACCGGTGTGCTTGTACTCTGTTTTTCTCTCTCTCTCTCTCAAAAACAAACATTAAAAAAAAGTTTATTTATTTTGAAAGAGGAAGAGACAGTGCAAACAGGGGAGGGGCAGAGAGAGAGGGAGAGAGAGAGAATCACAAGCAGGCTCCACACTGTCAGCATGGAGCCCGATGTGGAACTTGAACTCACTAAACTGCAGGATCATGACCTGAGCGGTAACCGAGAGTCAACGTTTAACCAGCTGAGCTACCCAGGTGCTCCAGGAGGGTCACTTGTTTTAAATGCTAACAGCAGAGAATTCCCACGCTTGGTCTGAAAAGTTCAAATTTCAAATATAGCACTGACATGAACTGTATTTCTAATGAGGTGATTTTCCTCCTCCATGTGGCCAGTGGCCTATTTACTTGGGGAAATGGCGTCTCTGTTTACTTGGGAATATGGTCTATGTACAAATGCCTCTCTCATGGTTGGTTTGTGGCTGGCCTGACTGAGCCACTGGGGCAGAGGACATGGCATACAGAATCATAACCAGTTCAGATTTTCATAGGACAACGTCATTTCCAAGTATGGTCTGGTCTGAACAAGACCTGTGTAGAAAGAATTACATGTTCTTTTTTTTTTTTAAGTTTTTATTTATTTATTTGGGGGGGGGGGGGGGGGCGGTTAGCACAGAGCCCTATTGGGGTTTAAACTCACTAACCATGAGATTATGACCTGAGCCGAAGTCAGATGTTTAACCAACTGAGCCAGCCACCCAGGTGTCCAAAAATTGTGTGTTCTTAAGGCCACAGTCTGAAGTCTTCATATAGAACCACTGCACTGGGTCAAGTCTGACCAGTTTTTGTTATAAGTCAAGCAGGGGGAGGTTGGCAGGATCAATCTCTTGATGGATCAGGGCTAGAACAATGATAAATTCTGACCTATCCTCATGCTAATTTCCATCAAAATGCTTGCTCCAGCTTCTAGGTGGCTGGGTGCCTGCCCTCTCACCTCCAAAGGGAAAGAACAACAGTTTCCTGGATGTCACTGACATGACTATTTTTTTTTAACGTTTTATTTATTTTTGAGACAGAGAGAGACAGAGCATGAACAGGGGAGGGGCAGAGAGAGAGGGAGACACAGAATCGGAAGCAGGCTCCAGGCTCTGAGCCATCAGCCCAGAGCCTGACGCGGGGCTCAAACTCACGGACCGTGAGATCGTGACCTGAGCTGAAGTCGGCAGCTTAACCAACTGAGCCACCCAGGCGCCCCTGACATGACTATTTTAACAAACAAGGAGTGTCTTTGATAGCTCGTTTTGATGGTGAATTACTGCTTAAAAGCAGGGTTTAAAAAGCCATAAAACCCACATCCTCTTTTTGGGGCAGAATCCTTCCAATATATAACTGGCTTGTAAATGCCAGTATTGGGACACCTCATTTTTTCACATAATAAGATGAATTTCTGGGTATTACCAGTGTCATGGGTGAGTGGGAAAATCCTTGACTCAGATCCTCAAGTGTGGTCCCTCACTCTCTCCTGTCCATTTCTGTGGGATGTGGGAGGATCAGCCAAATCCTTTGTTCAAGTTCTGCCTCCGCTCAGTTCTGCTTCCGTCACTCTCAACAAATGTGCAATTCCTCATAGACTCCACGTCCCAGAGTCTGTTTCCTGGGGAATCAACTTACATCAGCCACTTTGGCCCTTTTCAGCATTTTGCTGCTCAGATTATTTTGGTGAACATTTGGGACTATATTGCATACTGTTGAGATTTGCCGTGGCCTTGGCTGGTGCTGGCTAGCTGAGATGTAGGGGCCAAGTGTGGTCAGATTTCAGGTGCCCCCTGCCAGGACCTTGCTGGGTTTTAAATCCAACCCATAATTTCTGTTGAGCTCAAAGCTCTGGATCACAGGCAGATAGGTAAAGCTTGCCATGACTTTGGTGTCTTGGCCTCTGCTCAGAGGAGTGATCTGTCTGTACCTGGGGCAGTCAGGTTAGGGCTGAAAAATCCCCAACACTTACTTCCTTCCCTTTCTTCCCTTGTGGAGGAAGAAATGAAGCTCAAGAATTCATGTGCCATATTGATTGTGGGTGTCGTGGGATCCCAAGATTGCACTCTGTGCTGGGGAGTGCAGACTGCATGTCCAAGTGCCTCTGGATTGGGCCAGTAAGAGACACTGACAGAAGATTGGTTGGTGGGAAATCCAGGATACCTGTCTCCTCTTTCTGCCTTGGTGTCTTCTCTGGCAGAGCCCCTTGTCTTCTACAGCTCCAACTCCTCCACATTCTGTAATTCTAGCTCTGCTGGTGGCCCTGACTCCTGGGATCCAGTGACACCATTCTTCCTCCCTTTGTCTCTCCAATCCAGAGGTGACAGCGGCTTCTTGCTAACCTCTTGTCACCTCCTTGCAAACTGGTTGGGGTTCAGCTTCTCTATCACTCATGTAAACTGATTTCCTGCATTAAATTCCTAAAAATTCTTAAGGTGGTTTCTGTTTTCCTGGTTAGACTCTGGCTTGTACAATCATTTTTGTTGTTCCAGTTGAGTTGGGATCTGATTTTAAAAGGGGACTACAAATGGTTGCAAGACTGAGTAATTCCCCAGACCATCCTTCATCCTCTCCCCTCTCCCCAGCTCAGGATCTGATCTCAGAAGGGCTCTTTTCCCTGTATTTTCCTGTTCCAGGGCTTGAGGTGAGTTCATGTCTGCATCTTATTGAATTTTAGTTTGTCCCACGTATTGGGAGGACTTTCAGTGAGTAAGGTGCTTTGCAAGCTAGATTTGTCCTACAGGCTAGCCGAATTGCCCAAAGGTGTTCCAGTACATTAAGGCTAGAGATTTAATAAACATTAGGTAAGAAGAAGGGTTTGGAGGGCAAATAGTTTTGGGAAGCATTGCCTTGAACAGGATTGGGAGGCTTGTTTACTCTAGGACTTTGCAGAGCCTACAAGGTGCTAAGGTCCTTTGTGACTCTCCAAGAGGGGGACATAGTCTATGGAGTTTCCTTAGCCCATTTAACCCCAGAATCCCCTTTTCAGGGAAACATGTCCAATCAGACCCATCATGGAAAGCCTTCCCTATGGCCCACACTTGAGTTTTTGATGGCTCATTTACCCATGTTGGAGCTGGTGTTGTTTTCAGAGAAACAAGAGTGACCATCCATTTGGGTCAAGTCCTGGTTCACTATACTTCATGAGCTAGATATCATTTCTGATTTACTTAGTATTTCCTTCATGTTTATTTATCCATACCCAGCCACAGGAGAAGGATGGTCCACACTCTCTGATAGTTAAAGAACTTAAGTAGGACTTCTAGTAGGACTGAATGGGATAATGCATGAACTGCGCTTAGCACATCTTCGTACAGTGCTTGGCACTTGGGAAGGGCTCAGTAAATACTCACTTGCCATGTGCTCTCAGCTGCACTGGTCTTGTCTCTTCATTGTGTCCGCGCTCAGGTTGATGAGGGTGCTAGAACCTACCCCAGACTCTGTGGGTCCCACAGCTCCCTCTCCTGGATTCTGAGGTCTGGCTAATGCCTCAGGGACCCAGTGCATGGGAGCCTCCAGCAACCTCTTGAATGGGTGACAGCCCATGACAATTCCTGCCCTCCTCAGAGCTGATCCAGGCCCCACCTGCCCTCTCTCTGGGGGCCTAAACTACTCTTTGGTCCTGTCTCCTGGAGGCCCCCTCTAAAGCATCCCCAAGTTGTTAGTTCTGTTCTGCCGGGCCCAGCCCATTCAGTCTGGAAACCCTGTGATCCCTAAATATCCCCTTGAATCCCACAAATATCCCTTAGCCCAGATAGCTGTTCCCTCATCATTCTGCAGAAACAAGGAGGTGGGGAGAAGTTGCTACAGGAGCATTTGGAAATGGGAACCAATGGCAGCTCTTGCATCAGGGACCAGAAGCTCAGAGTGATGAAAACAAAAGCATGTTTGTCCCAAGGGGCTGGTGACCATGGTCACCTCCCAGCCAGGGAGCAGTGAACTTCACAGAATGCTCCTTGCTCCAGCCTCCTCAGGGACAGGGCCCTCCTTGATGCCTGGGAAGCTGACCTTTCCAGGAGGGGGGGTGGAGGGGAATGTAGGGCTGCAGCTGGGCCCCCAGCCCTTTGCCCTCCTGCCCTCCCCAGCTTGAGCCAGAGCCGGAAGGACGGTTTCCAACAGTGACTCAGACCTTGTCCTCTGATGGCCTGGCTACACAGTGACAGGAGGACCTCTGCAGCTGGCTGAGTTTGCTTGCCCAGCTCTGGATCCACTGTCTGATTTTCTGCCCCCACCTCCAACATTTTATTTTGGAAGTTTCCAAACTTACAGACAAGTTTAAAGAATAGTCCAATTATTACCCGTATACGCTCCATCTCAATTCAGCATCTGTTAACATTTTGCCATATTTGCTACAGCTCTCTTTTTTTTTTTGGTATAGTGTTTCATAGTAAGTTGTAGACATCATGACACCTTACCCTTAAATACTTCTCACGCTTTTTCTAAAAATAAGGATATTCTGCTTCATATCCACAGTGCCATTATTGCACATGAGAAAATTAACAGTAATTCCATAACATCAGGCAATTTCTAGTTCATATTTCCCCATTGTCCTAAAATGCTTTTTCTAGATGTTAAAAATTTTTTTAAAAATATTTTATACTTGGTCTTTTAAAATCTACGATAGTCCTCTTAGCTTTATTATTATTTTTTTCTTATCACATTAACTTTTTGAAGAATGGAGGCCAGTTTTCTTGCAGAAGATTCTACACGCTAAATTTATCTGATTGTTTCTTCCTGGTGTCATTTAACTTGTTCCTCCTTCCTGAGTTTATCCCTGTAAACTGGAAGTTAGTCCTAAATGTTTAATTAGATTCAAATTAAACATTATTCATAAGAATGTGTCCCAGGTACACTTCATATTGATACACATAAGAAATGAATCCTAGTTTCTTTGAGCTTTTCATGAAGTTCACCTTAAAATAATGAAATAAGACTTAATGGCTGCATGTTATATGACAGGTACTTTGCAGAGTTATCTGGACTCACAAAACAATTTTGAGGAGAGGAGACTGACATCCCTATTTTATTGTTGAAGAACCAGGGTTCAGAGGTGGCTGTGGTGGGGAAAGAAACATACATTTGCTAAGTAACGATCAGGTTCAGGGCACCAAGCTGGGTATTGCTGTCCATGCTATGATGCCCACGTCACGCAGGAGGCAGATCTGGGCAGTTAAGTGGCTTGTCTACAGTCACAAATTCAATTGAATGGCAGAGTTAACTTCACACTTAGATCCTATCCCTAGGACGTCCTGAGCTCTTTCTGCCCAACCATGCTGCTGCCTCTCCGTGGATCCCTCACCTTCAGGATTCTGCTCATCCAATGGATGGATGAACTAGTCTGCTGCCCAGATTCAGTTGTACTGGATGTACCTTCCCTGTGAGCTCATGTCCCAAGAAGGCCCTGAGCAGTAACTCTGAGAGGCTGGATGCTGGGATGGGACTTTGAGGAAGATGCTTTTGGTTAGTGGAGTGGGCTGGGTAAGTGGGCATGTCTTCTGCCTCTCCTAAGAATTCAGGTACAGATAGAATAAGGTGTGGCTGTGAGGCCCGAGGAGGCCTCCTAATCCTGGGAATCCAAAGTACGGGGTCTCAAACCTAGAGTCTAAGCAGAAGGCATTTGGGGAAATGAAGGCCCAAAGAGGAGAAAAGGCTTGCCTCAGGTCAGACAGCTAGTTGGACAGCTAAGAGTGGAGTGCAGCTGAGAGTCTGGAATCCTTGTACAGCGCTCTTTGCAGCTTCCACTCTGTTGCCTCTATTATCTATGGAATTCCTTCTTGGAGTGGTTAGGGATCTGGAGGAGGACAGTAAGCGAAGGGGTGAGGGGGTGGGATGATGGAGGAGGAGGTAGGCAGAGAGAAAATAACACAGGTAGGAGATTGGGTGTGGGAGTTCTCTCTGGGTGTGGGACCCCCAAGGCAATCAAGGGTGTTGGGTGTGTGTGTGTCTTTAGGGAGTAGTCTCAAAGAATGTTTCCCTGACATCATCGTATCTCCCCGGGAGACGCAGATAAGACCACTTGGGACTCTGACGTCAGCCTCCTTGAAGGTCTCCAGCTTCCTGTTTTACCTCTTCTAACCTGTTCTCCATATCATGGCTACAGTGTTCTTTGTAAAACAACTTCTGGTCAGGTTAACCCTGTTGAAACCCTTGTATCAGTTAGCTGTTGCTGCCTCACAAACTCCTCCAAAACGTAGTGGCTTAAAACAACCACCATTTTATTCAGCTTATGATTCTTTTGGTAAGCTGGGTGGTTGTCCTGGTCTGAGCTGGTTCAGCTGACCTGGGCTCTATCATGGGTCTGCTGGCAGTTGCCTGGTGGCTGCTGGTGGCTGTACGATTCAGGATGGTCTCACATGTTAACTTGTTGGCAGGCTGTCAGTAATCTGGGCTGCGCCCTGCTGGGATACCTCATTTCTTCTCCACGTGACCTCTCAGGTTTGTTTCCATGGTGGTCTCTGGGTTCCAAGAACAGCGGGAGAGTGAGCCCCAGTGCATGAGCATCTTAACAAAGCTCAGCTTGCATCACCTTTGCTAATGTCCTGCTCACCAAAGCAAGTCATGTGGCCGAGCCCAGATGTAACTGGGAGGTGGGGTGGAGAAACAGATTCCACCTCTTTATGGGAAGAAACAATTTATCACCGTTTTCATAGATTGCCATAAACTTATGTGACCCCCAGTGCTTTCAGAATAAAACCCAGACTCTTTACCTTGTGTTCCATGCCTTCTGTCATCTGCTCCCACATTGCCTTCCCATTATGTACACCATGCAAATGTTGCATTGCAGTAATTCCAGAATCTCAGTATTTTCAAAGCACCTCTTTTGCTCCAAGCCTTTGCATGTGCTGATCCCTCTGCAATGCCTTCTCCACAACCACCCCTTCACCCCCAGCCTCAGGCCTGTTCATTCTTCAAAGTCCGTCCAGCTCCAGTGTTGCTTTTTCGAAGCCTTTTCCAATTTATCTCCACCCAAATTCATCCTCACTTCCAGATTTCAGAGCCTTTTGCCCGCCCCTCTGTCAGATGTCTTTCCTGTTGTCTGGGGGTAGAGCTTGGCTCCTGGCTGGAAGATTGGGGGCCCTGGAGAGGGCTGTCCAGCTTTGCACCCTGGTTCCATCACTGGCTGTGGGATCTCATGCATGTTGCCTCAGCTCTCTTAGCTTTGGTTTTCCCATTTGTAAGAAAAGGGAGGGGCGCCTGGGTGGCGCAGTCGGTTAAGCGTCTGACTTCAGCCAGGTCACGATCTCGCGGTCCGTGAGTTCGAGCCCCGCGTCAGGCTCCGGGCTGATGGCTCGGAGCCTGGAGCCTGTTTCCGATTCTGTGTCTCCCTCTCTCTCTGCCCCTCCCCCGTTCATGCTCTGTCTCTCTCTGTCCCAAAAATAAATAAACGTTGAAAAAATTAAAAAAAAAAAAAAAAAAAAAGAAAAGGGAGATAATAGTGGTCCTGGCCCCATAAGGTTGTTCTATGAATCCACTGATGCTCATGTGAAGCGCATGGCAGGGTGAACGTGAGTTCCCGCAGACTGTAAGCACCTTGTAAACAGAGACTATGTTGGTTAAATCCCCTCCTTAGACCCAGCACATGACTTGACATAGAGCAGGTGGAGGTGATGATCCTGGTGATGATTTTTGTGAGTTGACATCTCCCCCAAATGATAACGGGCCCCTGCAGATACCTCAGACATGAAGCTCACCTAGGTTTTGGCTTTGTCCCTGACACCCGTTAGTGTGGGACACGGCTTAGCTAGGCCCACAGCCAGCAATGAAGTGGATGCTAATAATATCATTATATGCTGAATAATTAACTGTCATTTAAATATTCATATGTTGTTGGGGGCAAGGCCTTTTATCAGCATCTGGGGATGCGTCGGCAGAGGAAAGAGATGGATGTCAGCAAGGCTGACTTTGCCTGTGAAGGGCGACCCAGGGTCCAGAGAGAGCTGTTGGAGTGGCCACCAGACAGTCAGCTAATATATAACTGCAATATCCCCACGTGATAAACTGCAATTTCATAAACGCTTGATGCATATGAGCAAGCCTAAAACAATATTGAAAGCATTAATTTCATTTGACTAATGCTTATCTATATTTTATTCTGTTCCATCTTTAAAGGAGTCTCTCTTTTCTGCAAAGGGAGGTGGGGCTGGAGACCTGCGGATGGCCTGGAGCAGAGAGGGGTTCCGACCTGTCCTGTGCCCAGAGCTGCAGGCATGGGCTGGGGGGGGCATGTATGTTGGGCTGTCCCTGAGCCTCAGAACCCTACCTGGGGAAGCTCTGCTTCTGGCTCTTTGGAAGAAGAGCTTAGGCTCTCTGCCGGGGTCAGGGGAGAGTGGTATGGGCACCGAGGTCCTGGCCAGGCGTGCTGAGGCTACTGTAGATTGCCTACCCGTTTCTGTTAGGATGTGCCGGAGGGCTCTCCACAGGGAGAGGCTTGGGAAGGCAGGGACTGTTTCAAGGCACAACTATCCCCCGGTGCGGGTGAGGAGAAAGAGGAGAAGGTGAGGGAGAAGGATGAGATTGGAGGAGGATGGAGGAGAGAAGGGAGAACAGGAAAGGTGGGAAACAGATGAAGGAGCCTGTGTCAGGTGAACTGCTGCCTGAGAAGGAGGGAGGCAGCCTGACGTGGCGATTGAGGGTAAGGGCTCTGGGAATGGACGGTCCTCGACTTGAGTTCTGGCTGTGCCTCAACTGATTTGTGACCTTGAGCAAGGTCTTCACCTTTTCCAAAGTACTTAACTGTCTATTTCACAAATCCTAACAAATTGCCACAAACTTAGTGGCTTTAAACAACATGCATTTCTTTTTTAAAGGTTATTTATTTATTTTGAAAGAGAGAGAGAGTGAGCACAAGTTGGGGAGGGGCAGACAGAGAGGGAGAGAGAGAAGCCCAAGCAGGCTCCATGGTGTCGGCACAGAGCCCAGTGAGGGGCTCAAACTCACAAACCGTGAGATCAGGATCTCAGCCAAAATCAAGAGTTGGACCCTTAACCGACTAAGCCACCCAGGTGCCCCGACATGCATTTCTCATAGTTTCTGTGGGTCGGGGGTCTGAGCACAGCTGGGTCTATAATGTAGTGCAGATCTTGGGAGTGAGATCGTGCCACCGATGCCATATTGTATTGATTAGAAGCAAGGCACAGGTGCTGCCCACACTCATGGGAGGGGATCACATGAGGCATGAACATCAGGAGGTGCGGGTCGCTGCAGTCTTTGCCATGACCGACAACGGCAGCCTGAATCTACTCGGAGCCAGACGCTGTTCCGCGTCCTTTGCTTGGACTATCACATTTACTTTTCAGAACAACCCCATGATGGACTGTCATTATCACCGCTGTACTGATGAAGAAATGGCAGGTTAAGTAACAACTACACAGTTAGCAGCAGGTAGAGTTTGCATGTCAACCATGTACAGTGGTTCCAGGCTCCAGCCTCTTTTCCGCTATGAGACCCCTCCTCATGGGGCTGCTTGTGAAGATAATCCATGTAAGATGCCCAGCACAGGTCCTAGTACAAGGCTTTACTTGTCTCTGGCTTGTCCTCCTTTGCCAGCCTCTGCTCGCCCCCTTCCCCCATGTGGAGGAGGCCAAAGCCACAAATGCCTCACATGCCCAGGATAAGCAGGCCCAACCCCAGAGCAAGACAGGGAGATGAAAGGATGATATGGTGGGTGTGTTTCCTTCACCTGAACCACTCGTAGCCCAAATCTGTTGGTCTCCTAGGCCCCAGCTTAAAAGTCACTTGTTTCCTATGGCTGCTATAACAAATGACCATAAACCATGCGGCTTAAAAAAATACAGATTTATTATTTCACAGTCCTGGGGTTAGAAGTCCCAGCTGGGTCTCACTGGGCTCAAATCAAGGTGCTGGCATGGCTGTGCTTCCTTCTAAAGGGTCTAGGAGAGAATCGGTTTTGTCTTGCCTGTCCCAGCTTCTACAGCCCACCTGCCCTCCTTGGCTTGTGGCCCTTTCCTCCATCGTCAAAGCCAGGAATGGCCAGCGGAATCTTTCTCACGTTGCATCCCTCGATTGGACCCTTCTTCTGCCTCTTGGTTATACTGGACCCACCCAGACAATCCAGAATAATGTCCCTACTTTAGAGTCAGCTGATTAGCAAACTTATTTCTATCTGTGACCTTAATTTCCCATTCAGAGTTTCAGGTGTTAGGACATTGTTATGCATGGAATGTTGATGTACCTCCTAGAGTCACCTTTTGAGATCCTACTCCCCAGTGTGATGGTATGAGGAGGCAGGACCTTTGGGAGGTAATTAGGATTAGATGAGGTCATGAGGGTGGAGCCCTCACGAATGGGATTAGTGACCTTATAAAAGAGACCCCAGAGAGCTTCCTCATCCCATCCACCATGTGAAGACACAGCAAGAAAATGGCCATCTATGAACTAGAAAATGGATTCTTACCAGTTACCAAATCTGCTGGCACCTTGATCTTGAACTTCCTAGCCTCCAGACCTGAGAAATAAATTACTGTTGTTTAAGCCACTCAGTCTATGATATTTTGTCACAGCAGCCCAAACAGGCAAAGACAGATGTGGTTATGTCTTTGGGGCTGTTCTCCTGCCACCACACTTCTATAAGTGGCCTGGGTCGTGGCTGTGGGACGGGTGCTCCTGTGGCATCCTTTACTTTTCTATCACCACGCCTTGGCTCACTTCTAGGGTTCTTAAACTCATATGACCTAAGGGTCCAAGAGCAAATGTAAATGAATTTTCTGGGTATAAGATAATGGGGAGTCGTGGCTCTGTGGCCAAAGAAAACTCATTTCAAATTCAAACAATTGAAAACCTTGTGCTGGCCAAGAGCATGTTCTGTGGTACGTTCAGCCAGCAGACGGCCAGTGTGCTCCTTGGGGTCCTGTTGGGCTATGAGCATCCCCTGATCAGAGCAGGGCTGCATGGAGGCCAGCACCTCAGTGAGAGACATGTCCCTGGGCAGCCCGGTCCCTGGGCAGCCCGGTCAGGAAAGGCTGTCCTTCCGCTGGGCCAAAGCTGCCTGTGCTGGGGTATAGGACAGCCCCACTTGGGCTCTCTGGTCAGGTCCCTGGGCAGGGTTCAGCCAGCGCTCTGTCCATGGTGCTGTCCCCAGAGCCTCTTACAGTGCATGCCCCACAGCACAAATGTGGACTAGGTGGGTATTTGTTAATGCATAAATGAATGAAATCCAGTGCCTTCTTGCTCACTTTCTATCCTGTTCAGGGATATATGACCCCCTTCCAAAGAGCTCAGTTTCTCTCTACAGGCACCATGAGCCATGGCCACAGGCACAGTGCGTGCATGAGTGCATGTGTCTGTATGTGTGCGTGGTGTATATGCATCAATCAGGGGTTTCAGAGACTTGGAACCCAAGGTCTCGGCACCTTTGCGGGAAATTGCCATGGCCTGTGACCCAAAGGCCGGGGACAGGGGCTGGCACACAGAGGGGGATCCAGCTGCCCTTGCTGCTGCCCGGGCAGCTTCCTCCCCTCTCTCTTCCCCCCCTCCCCTCGCATTCGAGATTCCCCGGAGGTCGGGCCTGGTGTAATTACAGGGTATCTGCTGCCTCCCTATAAATCGAATAGACTTTTTGGCCTTGTCAGATTAAAACTTACCTATCAACCCGCCGCAGGCCTCTAGATCTCCCTAAATCTGTACTTGGGAGAGAATTTATGGCCAGGAATTGCATTTTGCAAAATGATTAAAGTTGCCAAACAGCCATAAAAAGTTGCAGGAGGAGATATGGTTTTTTTGAAAGTCTGCTTAATTTATAAGGGGTGGAAGGTTTATTGTCATTTAGAGTCCGCGGCGAGGCAGCCATGGAGCGTTGGGCGGCAGCTGTGCACAGCTGCACGCGCTTTATGCCTTTTACATGTTTTTAAATTGCCCTGTTTGAATCCGGCCTTCTGCAGCGGCAGAAATGCCATGGCGGCCCCGCTTGCCGGAGAGAGGCTGCCCCTCCCCCCCCCCCATTCGGGCCCCCCCTCTCTGATGCTCAGACCTCACTCGTCCCGCTCCCCCCTACCCACCCCAGGCTCACCTTCCAGCAGCAGCATTTCTAGCTGGTCTCGCCCCTCGCTGGCCACCCTGTCCCACCCCCCAGTCCTCCGCTGGCCCCCGACTGAAGTAGTAACAGATACGTGCGTTAAAGCCTTTTACGTTTATAGGCGATTCCATGTGTAGTATTTTAGCGCTTATCACCCCAGATTAAATGATTAAATGAGATAAAACATGGAAAGCTCTAAACCTAAGGCTGCTACCTAGCGAGCCAATAACTGGAATCATGGCTCCCACTTACTGACCGCTTATGAGGTGCCGGGACCTCTGCTCTGAGCTTCACACGCATTAATTCATATAATCCTCTGTGCCACCCTCTGAGGTAGCTGTGAGTTATTCCTGTGCTTTAGAAAGCTTAAAGAACGTAAGCCTCAGGTCATGCGCTGCAATGCTCGATGAATAATAGCTATCCTTTTTAATACTCTTAGGACGGGAGCTTTACCTGTTTTGCTTCCAGTGTGCACACAGTAGGTGTTCAATAAACGCCGCTGAACACAAGCATATGCATGAGCGATACGGTCATCTTTGCCAGTCTAACGGTCCCTGTGCCCCATGAATTCAAGGGTCAGGCTCTGTTCACCTTCTAACCCCACTACTGAGCCCAGTGTCAGGCACATCACGGGCGCTCTTTATATATTTGAAAAATGATCGAATACGTTTAATCCTTACAACAGTCCCATGAGGAAGGTATTAGAAATTCTGTCTTGCAGAGGAGAAACTGGAAGTTGAGAGGGAGTTTGACACTGGGTTTTCGGTCCCAAGTCCTGTGGGTTTTTTTTTTTTCTTTTGTGTTTTTTGTTTTGTTTTGTTTTGTTTTGTTTACCACAACCCATTAGGTATTTTGGATAGATTTGGAAATTTTCCTCCTTCATTATTATCAGATCTAATATTTATTAAATACCTGGCATTCCCCAGCTACAGTTATCACGCCAAGTGAGCCTCCCAACATACTTGCAAAATACATATTATTTCTCTCATTTTATAAACGTGGATACGGAGGCATAGAGATATCATGCAGCAATTGGCTGAACTGAAACTGAAGTCCGGGTGCATGTGACCTTGGAGGTGGGCAATTACAATACAGGGTGACAAGTGCTCTAGTGAGGAAGATCTCCAAATCCAGCCTGATAGGGGGCAGAGGAGTGTCAGGGAGGGCTTCCTGGAGGAGGTCATTTCCAAGCTGACATTGGGAGGATGGGCAGGGATTTGCCAGATAAACAACAGGGAAGCATGTGCCAGGAAGAGGGAACAGCACAGACGCAAGAAAAGGCAAGGCTGGATGAAGGATGTGAACGTTTCATCCTGGCCAGAGGCAGTTCTGCATTCTCTTTGGCATCAGACGAAGTACACTCCTGACTCCACCTCCCTGGGTTGCAGAGATGTTCAAGGTCCAGGAGGAACAGGTGGACTGCGAACTGGCTACTCTCCAAGGTCTCCATCACCTGCACCCACATTCTCTCTCTCGCTCACTTACTTCCTACGAGCACCAGGGAAGTGGGAGCTGCCTGCAGGTCTGTGATGGATGAATCAGGCCCACTTAGATTTGATCCGGTGCTCTCGAAATTGCCTCTGTCCCTCCCTCCATCTTTTGGGGCATTTCCCTTCTTCCCCACAGTGTGGACATGGGGGTAAAGGAGCCTCCTCTTCTGCTTTCCTTCTCTCTCAAATGTTCCAAGATTTGGAGTGTAAGATTTCTCCAGGCTCTCTACTCATTCATTCATTCATTCAACAAGTGTGTTTTGAGTGCCTAATATGTTCTAGGGGTTGGAAACCAGTGAACAGAGACCAGGATACTGTCCTTGGTGGGGTTACCATAAACAAATGGATAAATAAGACGATATTAGATAGTGACGTGTGCCTTGATATCAGTAGGGCAAGTTGATGTGATAGGAAGTGACCAAAGGCATGGGGTCAGTGTGTGTGTGTGTGTGTGCTGCTTTTGGTAGTATGCAGGGACTTTTGAACCAAGATCTGAATGAGAAGAAGCCAAATAAAGGAAGATCTGGACAAAGAACATCCCATACAAAGGGAGCAAGAGAAGCAAAGGCCCAGGGGTAGGGATGAACCATACCAACTCAAGGAACGGAAATAAGGCTGGGGCTTAGAGAGTGAGGGGCAGAGTGGTAGTAGGCGACCAGGGAAAGAGATGGGCAGGGGTCAGATCGGGCAGAAGCTTGTAGGCCATGGTCAGACTTCAGATTTTATCCTAAAGGCAATAGGAAACTCTTGGAGGGTTGGATCAGGGGAGAAACATGATCCAATTTACATTTGCAGGGGCGTTCTCTCCCTTCTGTGCTGAGAGCACAAAGTGAATTTTCAAGACAGCCACAAATCCTAACCCAAACCAAACTCTTCTCCAGAAAGACTGTATACTGTCTACCTCTAGGTCTTTGCAGCTACAAATCCATCTTCCAAGAATGCCTCTCCCTGTACTTCCTAGAGCACCCTGGTTCACTCTTCAGGCCTCACACCCTCCCTGTGACTCCTTCTGCCTCCCCCTCACTGCCATTCCCCAATTCCTGCTGTGAGAACTCACCCTTTCCATGTCCCTCTCTCCACTTGACCAGCAGCTCCTCAAGCACCAGGACGGTGGCTGTCTTAGCTCTCAGAGCCGGGGCCCATACACAGCCCGGCCGAGGGTGGGTGCCTGACAAATGCTTTCTGGTTGACACCCCAGTCATTGACAAAAGCGCTAAATGAGCAAACACCCTTTGTTTAAATAGATAATAAGATTAGAAGTGTGCTTGTATACTGTTTACCATAACATTTACATTAAGTCTATACTCACTAGGATTTTTGGCAACCGGAGGTTAAGTTTCTGAGTATTTACTAAAAGCAGCAATAGTCTGTGCTAGTCAAATGTGAATAGCTCTCTCTCTCTCAAGGACTGTTCCCTTGTTACTTCAAGACTATGAATGTTGGTTAAAGAATACATTTGTTAAAATACTTCTTGTAAACACTTGTGTTTGAAAGAATGCATTTGTTAGAACACTTCCCGTAAATACTTGGTTGTAAACCTGTGTTTTGTCACTGAATACTGCATGTGGTTCTAATTAACCTACCGCTATAGAGGGACTGTGCATTTTCTTATTAAGCTGGGAATGTATTTAAAAGCTGTCTCCCTTGTTTGAGATTTATGCAAATAAAAACTAAAGACTTTTGAGACAATGCAGTGTCTCATTCTCCACCAACTGTGAGCTGGGTGAGGACAAGGACACAGGAGCCTCATCTGCTGAAGTATCCGAGCATGGCCCCCACTGGCCTGCACTGGGGTCCGTGCATTTCCCTGGAAGGGGCACCTAGCTCACCCCCAGCCCACTCTGGGCGCCGAGCTGCCTGTGCACAAGCAGTCTCCGGGAAGCGCCCACAGAGGGCAGCCCTGTAAACATGGAACAGGCCAGGCTGTGCGTGCAAGACTTGGCAACCTCTGGGGGAATGCTAAAAACTGTGTTCCCAGATCTGCGTCCTCGATCCTACAATGCCCAGCTTTGAGATACGGGGAACTAACTTGAAAACTGAAATGTGCAACTGTCACTTGACTATTGGGCGAAGACGCCAAGTCCCTGGACAAGTTATGTAGCTTTTTGGAGCCTCAGTTTCCTCCTGGGTGAAATGGGGATCATAATACACGTAAGGTGATCTCCAAAGCCCAGGGGCCCTACCTGACTGCTACGGGCCTTCATCCCACCTTCGCCTCTGACATCTGAATGTAGAGAAACAAGAAAAAGGACCTGTCCCAACTCTGGTTAAATCCTGTGACTGCTTCGCTCAGACATCTCAGAGCCCAACGCGGTGGGAGGTTTCCAGTCAGACCAGACTCTGTAGTTCTTAACCCCAGCGCTGAGAGCCGAAGTCTAGACCTGGCTTGGTCACCGCTGCTACCTGACTTGTTCTTCACTTTACTTCTCCAAGTTGAAGGCATCCTGGCAGGCGGCTCCGTGTGACTGCGTGCCAAATGATGACCCGCCCCTCTCCAGTGATGACATTGAACTTTACCTCTTACTGCCTCTCTTGTAACGTTCGTTCAGTCCACAAATAGTCACGAGGATCCTCCCATGAGCAAGCACTGTGCCGGCACTGGGGATACAGCAGAATAGGACAGAGAAGTCCCCATGCTCATGGAGCCTGCATCGCAGCGGGGAGAGGGTAGAACTTTTTGGGTGGAGACACACAGGCAGCTGAGGTTGGTGAGGTTGCAGGAGCGCGATCCTAAGGCCCATCGGCTTGGGATGCCCACTCCTGAAAGTGAATGTCCACCTTCAAGTCTGACCCTGCAGTGCCCACCTTTCAAGTCTCTGGGAGGGTCCGTGAACATAGCACCTGCATGGTGGCCGGTAGAGTGCCAGGCGCGTGCTGGGCACCCCATAAGTTGGAGATCCCCTCTCTTTCTCCAGACACAGATCTTCTTGTGTCCCCCTTCCTGTGTCTCCCTCCCTGCCCTGATTTTCACAGAAAGCCAGAGAGGAGAGAGGCTTTTTGTGCTCAGGGCTGAAGGTGAGACATTTCTTCTTTTTGAAAAAACCGAATTTTGTGGGGCGGCGGGGAGCCGTTTTAAGTTCACAGCACAATTAAGAGGAAGGCACAGAGAGTTCCCATATAGCCCCCTCCCCATACATGCACAGCCGCCCCCATTGTGGATATTCCCCACCAGATGGTACATTTGTTACAACTGATGACCCTGCACCGACACATCACCGACACACCGAAGGTCCATACTTTACCTTAGGATTTACTCTTGGTGTTGCACGCTCTGTGGGTTTGGACAATTGTGTAATGACACACACCCATCGTTATAGTATCATATAGAACCTGTTTACTGCCCTAAAAATCCCCTGTAGGTGAGCCACTTCTTTGGGTTCAGGGACAGCCTGCCGGGCAGTGAACGAGAGGAAGACGGGAGACGTGTGGCGCTCCCAGGGAAAGCCTGTCCTGGCGCCGTCCCTGAAGCAGAGGGGGCAGGGCGCAGCCTGGGGGCTCCTTCAAGCAAGCCACCGAAGGAGGACATGGTTAGAGCGGAGTGAGGGAACACAAGCCACACGAAGCAAGCAACGGCGACAACATTTATACCCCAAGTCCCACCACAGTGCCGTCGCATCCCGCGGCGCAGTCCGGCCAAGTGGCTGTTCGAGACCCACCACCGGCAAAGGGGAGCATGGGATTGGCATCCATCATAAAAATCAATGGTTCTTTTGCTAAGTGGTCAATATTTATTTGGCTTTAGCATTGTTTAATTCAATGCATCAATTAAAGATAGTGTAATGTCTGCTCTGGTCTACAGCCCCAGCTTCTGTGTGTCGTTACCTCATCTGTTTGAGATCACTCACGTCCTTACGTCTCTGCTCCTTTGTCCCCTTGCATAACTCAAGGACAGGAGTAATTGACGTGAAACTTTTAAAAATTAATTTCGCTGCATATGCCACCGAGGGGGAGTGCAAGTCCTCCCAGCCATTTATAACGTCACGGTGATTGGTCCTGACAAAACAATACCTTAAAAACTCACCAAAGTAAATTATGGCCCGAGCAAATGGCTGCTCTGCGGCAGGGCCGGAGGCTTGGAGGGGAGCCAGGCAAAAACAAAGTAATGTGCTTTTGATATTAATAACAGAGATGATATTGATCTGCAAGCTAGTGTCACTTTTCCACTCTGGCGAGGAGATTGCTCCCGGCATTTAGTCCACTGAAAGCCACTTTCCATGCAGGCCATTTAATTTTGTGAGTCTTTAATTATGTGAAATGGAGTCTAGTTAAAGGGCCAGGTCCCAGTTTTGCCGGGCGGAGACGTGGGCTGTGATTCAGGAAGCTGTCAGAAATGAATATAACTCAATTCTTAGATCTGCAAATGCAGTTGTCTTTCCAAATGTTTATTTCATGCCTGCACTTCTCTGGCCCAGTGCCACCGTGCATCAGGACAGACACAGCCTCTGATTACAGGACCACATTTTTCAAAGGCCTGAAGTTAATGTGCCTGTTTTCTGCATAATAAAAGTCATAACTCACGGGGGCCGTCGATGCCTCTCTCCGGAAAGGGGGCCTGGACAGACCGCGGAAGGGCTATGCATCCCAGCCCAGGCACCTGGCCTGGCCCAGTTTTGGACACTCGATCTCGTGGTGGAGCTGCGACAGACCGCGCTGGCAGACCACAAGTCAGACCACAGGCCAGTCCGTGGGTCAGATTATATCAGACCGTGAATAGGATCACAAGACACGTTGGGGAGAAGCCCATGTATCAGACCACAGAGAAGTCCGGGATGCCTGATTTAGGATTCAGGAAGTCTCATCACCGCAGCTCCACGCCTTGGCTTTATCTGAGTGCCCTTCCTCTGATTGGACCAAGTCTCCTTCTGCCTTTCTCTTAACACACACACACACAGACCTCCCCATATGTGCCCATATGCTCCTCCAAAGTCACCTTTCGGGGCGCCTGAGTGGCTCAGTCAGTGAAGCGTCCGACTTCAGCTCAGGTCACGATCTCATGATTTATGAGTTCGAGCCCCGCGTCAGGCTCTGTGCTGACAGCTCAGAGCCTGGAGCCTGCTTCGGATCCTGTGTCTGTCTCCCTCTCTCTCTGCCCCTCCCCTGCTCATGCTCTGTCTCTCTCTCTCTCTCAAAAATAAATAAAAACATTAAAAAAAACCCCAAAGGCACCTTTCACATACACACATACATGCATGTGTAGTTGTATGTGTGCACGTGCTTGGACTCAGCTTTACAGTTGTTCCTCATGTTAGCTGCTCTGTCCCTTTTCCGGATAAATCTCTCCAGAACCCCATGGAGTCTTCCTATTGAAATGCATATTCAGCATGTGCAGTTCAGCCTGCCTGGGTATCCTGGGGCTATTTTGGCTGACGCCTGGGGGTTCCAGGATAGGAGGTACCTGGGGGTGTTCGGCTCGCCCTGCCGTAAACCTGCCGGGCAACATTCTCCTGTCTCCGGCTTTACAAAGAGGGGTCAGCGCAGAACAGCAGTCTCATATCTAGAACTCAGCTCTGAGACAGTCCACCTTCCCCGAACATCGTCAAGGATTAAAAGCTGAAGTGATCAGAAACGCAAAGAGAAAACACCACAGGATCTACACACTTTACCCACAGGAGGATGCGCCAGAACCTCACTTCGAGCTCCTTTCTCTGCTTTACAAATAGTTTTGACGCTGTCTATTATTGTTTGTTCAGCCCACAAAGGATTTAGAAGCAGAGTGAGCAGGTGGAGAGTGGCTTCTAGAAGCAAAAGTACTCAAAGCAGCAGGAAATCACAGCTGAAAGCGAGGGAAGACAGAAAAACTCTAAAAGCAGACAAAAGAACTCGATGTGGTGAGGTTTTTCAAAGTTAATTTTATAGTATAATGTGGGGGAAAGAGGTGTGTACCCAAATATATTTAGGAAATGCTGGGTAAAGAAAGCCAGAGTGGTTTCTTGGCTGCAAGGGATTTCAGTGCCCTTAGTATGCTAACATGCACAGTGCAACTGAAAAGGCAGCAGGGGTAGAATTCAATTTTTCCCAAACTTATTTACCCATGAATATCTTTTCTCCCCTAGCCCTCATCCCAGAGGATTTTGAGAAGTTAATATTCAATGGAACATACTCTGGGAAATACTGATATACCACGATTGATGTTTGTACTGGTGACTTCAGTGGACACCATCTGTTTTTTGGTTCTGCCTGCAGCAACAGCCATTTGGAGATCCATCCTTCCCCAATTGTTGTTTTTTTTTTTTTTTTTTTTGGAACATGTGGTTTATTTGGGGGGTCTATTTATCAACCCCAGCAGTGGGCACATAACCCACACTAAGCCACTCAGGACGTTGCACTCCCCACTGGTTGGCATAATTGGGTTACAGGATAGGGACATGGTCAGATTGGGGCTATTGAGATGCTATGGGACTTTGCAGGGAAGTCTGGGTAAGACACAACTGGACTAACAGACAGAGGATGTGAGGCTTGGGGCCATTTTTTCACCACCTGAAGCCTAAGAGGAAGTCAACGTGGAAGGTATCAGGGCCAAGAGATGGACAGAAATAAGGTCTGTCTTTTGAAAAGATCACTCCCTGTGCTATGTGTGTATGGAAATCGGAATTGGTAGAGGGGTCCAGCATGGAGACCAGTTGGCAAGCAAGTATTGAAAAAAGTGAGGGTTGCTTGGAATAGAGGGAAGGCAGTGGAGGGATGAGGGCTATTTAGGAGGTGATATGCACTTGGAGAGTCATTGGTGGGTATGAAGAAGAGGGAAGGAGAAAGGATGGCTCCCAGGTTTCTGACTTGCAAAGATGCATGGATGGCGGTGATGTTTGAAAGAGGACCAGGTTTGTTTTGGCGGAATGGGGTGAGAAGAGTTCATTTTGGTTACATGTGGGATTTCAAGGGTGGTTGAGAAATCTAAGTGGAAATGTGGAGTGAGGAAGGTCGGGGAGAGCCTTGGATTAGAGATACAAACTGGGGAGGCACTGGCTCATGGAGGGTAATGAGTGACCCATGGCAATGTCACCCAAACCCATGTGTGGACAGGAGGAGGAAACTTCAAAGGAAACGGGAAAAGAATCCCCTGAGAGGTAGAAGAAAAGGCTTGTTTCCAGGAGGAAAGAAGACTAGCTTATTGAGAGGTCAAGGAAGGGGATGGCTTTGGATTGGGGGATGAGGACATCATTAGTATCCTTGGACAGAGCTGTTTGGGTGGAGTAAAGGAGCGGAGGTCAGATTTGCAGGTGGAGGAGTAAGTAGGAAGTGAGGAAACGCAAATAATAACAGCAAATGGTGGTGAATAGGAAGTAAATACTTACATGGGCAAGGTCTCATCTCAGCGCTTTACGTGTGTTAACACATTTAATCCTCACAGCCACTCTTTGAGGTATGTACATGAACTTCCATGTTATAGATGAGGAAACTGAGGTCGGAGAGGTTAGGTAATTTGCTTGAGGTCATACAGCTGTGCCCATAGTCCTCGCCATTAACTTATACTGAGGAATTAACTCTTTTAAGCAGTTTCTGTGCAGCACTGGGGAGAGACAGACCTGTAACTAGAAGGGGGCGTGTAGCCAATGGAGGGCTTCTCTTAAGATGGGTGGACTTAAACTTCAAATGTCATGGGGGAACATCTTCTTAAGAGGAAGTGATGGATACAGAAGAAAGAGAAGGAATAGTGGGTAAGGCGGGCTCCTGAGAAGGTGGGAGAGAATGGGCTCTGGAACACAGGGGGAGCTAGGAGGAAGGACCCCTCTAGTGCAGGATCGGAGAGATTAGGGACCCATGTAGGTAGGTTTGCTGGCGGAATTCCTTTGGGAGGGTATCCGTTTTCTTTGTAAAGGGGGAGGAGAGTGGGGAGGAGCAAAGCATCTTGGAGGTTTGAGGAGACTGGGGAAAGTTTGCAATAGTCACAAACAGAAGAGGAAGCTGCTGGAGAGAAGCTGCAGAGTCATGGAAGGCTGGTGATCATGCATTTGTAGGTTTGTGTGCATCGCAGAGAGAGCACAGGTTTGGGGTCATCTGAAACTGGCATTTTGATTAACAGGTAGAGAAAAGACAGTAGGGAAGAGAGTTTGGGGTGTTGGTGAGAGTCCGTAAAATGATGGGATTCAATGGCATCCCTGCTGGATAATGGGGGAAGTGAAGAAAGAGAGGGACTGATGGATTGGGAGAAAGTTAAAGAGGTCGGTGAACTGGAGGTCTTGATGAAGCTAGAGCAGGGCCATAATGAAAGCTGGCAAAGAAAGAGAGGAGGGTTTAGTGAGAGAATGGGATGCCTGAGTCAGTGGTGCTGGCGGGGGCCCAGTTGGAGAAATGATAAGGCTCGTGTCGTGGTAAGGCGTGGGAATGAGTGGCTTGGGGAGGTGGGAGGAAAGTCATTGGAGATGAGAAGGTCAAGGACCTGAGCAAGCCCAGGTGTTGTGTGTGGGTATTCCATGTGGGTGATGAATTCACCCAAGATTAAGGCACAGCTCAGGGTGGAAAGACTCGAGCCAGGTGCGGAAGTCTTTGGTGACCGCGGAGGCTGGGCAGGATGTCCGCAGCGATACGTCAGTCAATATAAGGCAAGTGGAGAGTGTGTAGCGCTGCACGACACCGCCCTCCAAGGGGCATGTTTTTGGAAACAAGAGAAAAGGAGAAGTGGCCTCGGACAGCAATGGAGAGTAGGATGGACACACTAGCCCCTCTCCCATCCTTAGGGTGTGAGAGTACAAACAGCAACCTCTTGAGGGAGCTGCAAAGGAAGTGGTGTCCTCAGGAGACAGTCTGGTTACCTTTCAGGCACCAGCCTAGAGAAAGTTGTCTGGACTGTCAGCACCAGGCAGAGTCTAGGGGCTGAGTGGGGGAGTAGAGCAAGAGCAAGGAGGAACAGCATTATGAGGTTGGTTCGTGTCAGCAGGACTAAGGTCCCAGGAGCTCACACTCTGGGCATGGAAGGTTGGCCTCACTGGTCTCTCTCAGGGTGGTTGGTGCCAGGCTCGTTGCCGGGGGACTTGGGGCAGGGCTGCCACTCTAGCCTTTGAGTCCCTGAGGGGAGCTCCCTGTAGATGGGGCATGAGGGTGACACTTCGCCAGTGCCCCCATGGCTCTACTGTACACCCCCCGCCCGATACTTTGTTCTCTGTGTGGTCCCCTTAGTGCTTTTGACCCCCTGGTTGAGAGATTGTGGAATCAAACAATCCAGAGCTGGAGTTCCTGCTTAGCCTCTTAAGAGCCACGGGGATTCAGGCAAATTCATTGGCTCTGTGCCTCAGTTTTCTCATTAGTAAAATGAGGCTATAAAAGCACCTACCTCCTAGATTGTTGTGAGGATTAGGTTAGATGATACAAATAAAGTGCTGAATGCAGAAGCTGATTTATAATAAGTGCTCAGCAATAAGTAATATAGGTTTGTTGAGCAGGGTCTAGGAGCCAGGTTCTGTTCTAAGACCTTCCGCGTAATGACTCCTGTAATTCTGTCAGCTCTAGGAGGGGGGCGCTATTACTTTCATCATTCTCCCTGTACAGATGAGGACACTGAGGCTCACAGGTGAAGCGCTTTGTCCGAGATGGAATCAACCATCGACTGGTGAAACCGAGGTCAAACCAGGCAGTCAGCGCGTACAGCCCTCACCCTTCAGCACGATGCCATATGGCCTCTCCCTACGCTACAAATGTTAGCCATTAGTAACCGTTATCACCACAAAATCATATCACGAAGTTTAAATAACCAAGAGCTGGGACTGGTGCCCACACTAAGCTGGCGGTGGTGCACAGAACCTGACACTTCCAGGGCGTCCTCAACCTGCCAGACCAATCTCTCCCCCTCCACTGGGCTGAGCCCATCTGCTTCCTGAGTGGCTTAGGCTGGGCTGTCTGGTTCTCCAGCAAGCCCCTGGCTGTGTGACCCCAGTCTCCTGTCCACCCAGCCAAGTCTCCATCAGAGGCAAGATACCCCTAGGTCGGGGTACGTGATTATGTGCCCTTAACATCTTTACCTACTTTCCCTCTTTCCTCTTCTCTTTCTGTTTCTGTCTTGACCACAAAGTCAATTTCTGTCTGAGGGGGTCCATCCAAGATTTTTCTGTCACTCGTCCCTGCAGCCCATACCCCCTGCTCCCTTAGATCTTTGTATTTCCTCCTCAACATGTTCACAGACGGGTTCTCCGGGGTCCTGAGTGAGAGCTGAGGATAGCAGGTTTGGGGGTGATGAGTAGGCTCTTGGAGCCTGGTTAGCAGGCCCTGGAGGCCCCAGTTGCTTGGAGAGAATTCTCCAGCCTCAGATGATTTGATGGCCTAAAGCTGTGCTGGGACCCCTAGCCCAAGCCCTGACAGGCTTCCTGGAAGGGCAGCTCATTTCACAGTGGGCACCGACTGGGTGCTGTGGGTACATCTTCACTGTGGTGGTCCTGAAGCAGCAGCCCTTGGCCACCCACGCTCACGGGAAGTGAGCCCCCAGAGGACAGCCCGCATCAGCTGCATTTGCCAGTGTATCGCAGCAGGGGAACACATAGTAGGGACTCAATATTTGTGGAGTATTTGATTCCGTCCTCCAGCTTGGAGAAGAGAGGGGCGGAGCAGATGTGTGCCGGGAATCGTCCTAAGTGTTTTATGGGAATTCGTTAACTGAATCGTCACACCAACCCTGAGGTGGGTACCAGTATCACCCCCGTTTTACAGATGAAGAAACTGACACCCCATGGGGTAGGGTAACTTGCCTGAGGGGATACCACGAATAAGCAGCGGAGCTGGGATTTGAAGCCCAGTAGACTGACGTCAGGCCAAGGCTCTTGACCATGACCGGTGCTTACTCTATTTCTGAACCTTGTGTCTAGGGACAGAAGTCCAAGCCCAGAAGCTTCTGCTCTAAGGGATTTGCCGGCTCAGTGACCGGCTGGTTCAGGGTGGGGTCTGGCCCAGGGATTCCAGATAATGTCAGTAGGATTGCCATTCACTCATTCTCTCGGCCTCTCTCTGGTCTGCTTTTATCTGTGAGACGGCTTGTGCCTGCTCTCTGGCCATGGGGGCCAGGCCTCGGGAAGGGTCCCCCACCAGACCCACCTGCTGCGGAGAAGGGCCGGCTCAGCATAGGATGGGGGTTGCTCTGGCTAGAAGAGGTCCGGGGAGGCTGAGCAGGCACATTTGGTACATGTCCCCACAAGCTCCTTTCCAATGCCAGCGGCTTCGCACCTTTTAATTTATTAACCCCCGTACAGCCTGTTATATAAGGTAGGGATTATCATGCCCGTTTATAAATGAGGAAACTAACTTCTCTAGGTTCACACATCTCAAGTTGGGACTGCTGAGAGTCAACTCAGTCTAACTAATTCTGAAACCCCATGTTTCCTGGAGCTTCTCAGATGCCCTGGGGGAGCATATCGTCCATGACCTGCCTGGGGTCCCCCAAGTCCTCTGGGCAGTTCGGTGGTCAGAGGACGGAAGCTAACGGGCACCTGGCAGGAGAAAAGGCCCAGGTCTCACCAGGGCCAGGGGCAGAGCTGGAGGAGACCCCTGGTTAGATGATGCTCAGGGCCCTGGAGCTGGTGATGGTGGGTTTCCTGCCCTTTCCCGGCCCTGCCTGGCCGCCAGGGCTGTGAGTCTGGGGAGTGGGCACCTCCCCTGGGGCCCCTGGCAGGGAGAGAGCAGTGCCTGTCGCAGGAGGCAGGCAGGCATGGTGCGGTCCCTGCCCATCTGGGGAGTGCTTGGTGGCTGGCTGGAACTGAGCAGTGGACAGCGTTTGGACTCGGCAGCGCGAGCCCAGCTCGGAGGCTGCGAGGCAGAGCCGTGAACGCCAACAGTCTGGAGGCAGGCTCCGGAGGGAGACAGGCTCGGGCCCATTTGCTGAGCTCGGTTCCCACGACAGCTCAGCAGACAGATGGACCTGGGGATCCTCGCCGCCTGGGCAGGAGGGTGTACACATGAACAGGAATGCAGGCGCCCCGGTGGGGAGGGGAAGGGCTGGAGGCCTCTGGAGGTGGCCAGGAGGCTGAGTCAGGGGGCAGGTGCCGAGGCCTGGGCTATATTGTTAGATACACCAGATGGGTGTGCTGGGCTCTGTGCTTACACTGACCTCTGGACCTGGGACTTATATGGCCATGACACTGACCCCAGGCTTTTCCTTGACTCCAGCCTCAGACTGAATCCTGAACCAGAGCCCAGATTAAGCCCTGATCCCAGCCCCCCACAAAGACTTGATCATTTCGACTATCCTCACTTGCTTATGTCCTTCTCAGAAAGAGCCCAGGGCCAACTGCCCAGAATACTCCCCAGGAGGGATGGATGGGGTCCAACTGGAAAGGGCAGCCTCTGGAGGGCACAGGAGACCAAGAGCAGCCAGGACCAAGAGCGTCAGGGAGTGTAGGTGGAGAGCAGAGGTGCTGGATGGAGACAGAGGGCAGCAACCCCCAGGGCTGGCCCCAAACCCAGCCCTGAGGACAAAGGCCAAGTGCATGGCCTTACAGGGTCTGGGGAGGCGGGAGGAACAGGTGGTCTTGGGGAAGAAGCAGGAAAGGCAGAGCTCCTCCTCCCCCCCCCCCACCTCCCTGAGCCACAGCCCGGGGAGGGGTCAGTGCTGGTGCAGTTTTCTTTTAATATATACATATTTTAAATTTATTTTTGAGACAGAGAGAGACAGAGCATGAGCAGGGGAGGGGCAGAGAGAGAGGGAGACACAGAATCGGAAGTAGGCTCCAGGCTCTGAGCTGTCAGCACAGAGCCCGACTCGGGGCTCGAACTCACAGATTGTGAGATCACGACCTGAGCTGAAGTCGGATGCTCAACTGACTGAGCCACCCAGGTGCCCCAGTGCTGGTGTAGTTTTGACCAGATAGTTAGAAATGGCCTGGGGGGAGGAACTCTCCCCGCAAGGACCAGAGTGACCTTGGGCTCAGAAATTAGCAGTGCCCCAGAAAGTGAGGCAGGCAGAGGTCCGGGGTTGGGGGCAGGTATAGAGGCTGTTCATTTTGGAATCAGCCAGGAATGACTTTGGTTAGGGGCTGGTAGTGATGATCAAAGTTGCCTAATATTGGGGGACACTCCCTATTCCTGGTACTCCTGTGTTCCCTCATCTAGTCCTGTTTATGGCTTAGTGAGATGTTGGGACAGATGCCCTAAGTGCCCCATCCTGATCGCCCCTCAACCCTGATTCTGCCGGGGTAGGGGGGGTGTCCCTCTGGCTGCAGGAGTGTGCCGCCCGAGACCTGTATGTGTGTGTGTGTGGGGGGGGGACAGGGGTGGGGTTGTTAGGGCCCCCGGGAGCAGTCACAAAGGACTGGTGTCTGTGGATAAAGAGCCCAGCTTCCTCTCCTCCAAGGAGGCAACTATGAGGTGAGTTCTGTACTATGTTGTAGGCCAGGGGCCGGCAAACCTTTTCTGCAAAGGACCAGGGAGTAAATGTTTTAGGCTTTGAGGACCACAGGGTCTCTGTGGCAACGATTCAATTCTGTTGCAAAAAAGCGATCAGAGACAACACATAAATGAATGGGCCTGGCTATATGGCTTCCACTAAAAGTCTATTTACAGTATTTACAGCAGGCGGGCAGCAAGTTTGCTGACCCCCAAGATGTCTCCAGCAGGACTGAGCCCGGTGGCCCACAAGGGTCACCTGCTCACTGACAAACCTTGATGGCCACCTCTCCTTCCTTGTATCATCTCTGGACTCCCTGCTTGAGCTTCTGGATCTCTTCCCAAATAAACGCCTTGCCCTTGAATTCTTGTCTGAGGATCTGCTTCTGGTGTCCTCAAACTCAGGCGGGTCCCCCATTTTACAAATGAAGACACCGAGGCACTTGGAGGCTAAGCACTTGGGGCTTCTGCAGAGCCCCATGAGAAGAGGCAGCGCTGCCTTCTTGAACAGCTGTGACCTTTTCCAGGTCCACCAGACTGCCATCACCCTGGAGAAGGAGGTGTCCACCTGTGCAGGTCCCCGGAGTCCGCAGAACATGGGGCCTGTTCATGCGCTATCAGGGGTCTCAGGCGCAGAGGACGAGGACATCCCTGTTCTGCCACCAGGGCCAGCAGTTTGGACAAAGAATGGCAGCCAAATCCAGGGCAGAACAGGGTCAATGTCTCCAAGGGGTAATCTTGTCCCACCTTTGCTTGGATCTTCTCTGGGAGACCAGTGGGACGTGAATTATCATGGCCACTTTTCAAATGGGTAAACTCAGAGAGGGGAAGCTACTTGTTCCGGGCCACACAGCTCATGCTTGTTCCCAGGGCTCTGTGAGCAGCTCAGGGATGCAGAAGAGAGAGAGCACACTTGTGTCTGGGGGGACCATGGTTGACTCCATGGCTCTCGTGGCCTCTCCGACTCACTCTCTTAACTGCCTTTATAATTTTGCTGCCTTGCTGGATCGTAGCAACTTGAAAAAAAGAATCATCTAATCTAATTCCCATTTTACAGATGGAAAAGTTAAGTAAGACCCAGAGAGGAGAAGGAACTTCCCAGAAGGTGAGCCAGTGAGTCAAACCGGACAGGAGCAGGAGCTTAAAATCCTCAGGAAAGCAATGTGGGTCCCCGAATTCCTCCCAAAGCCAGGTGATGTCTTTGACACCTTGACTCCCAGAGGCCAGCCCTGGAGTGGACAACGGCTCTGAGCCAGCCTGTCCCTCTGCCCTCTCTGCCAAAGCTCCGCTTTCTGGGCTCTGTCGTGGTCTGAAAACTCCTCCTCCAGTCTGCTCTCGGCAGAGCACAGATTATCACTCTTGTGCTAATTATTTTTATGATTAAAAGATGATAAATTATTAAACAAAGTCTGAAAAATGTGCCAAGATCTGCTCTGAGGCTGGGCCTGAGAAGTTGCCCCCTTGGCGTCCACGGTAGTTAATAAATGAGGCTCTCCATGGAGAGGAGCCACAGCTGGCACACCTGGCAGCCAGGCAGGGGCTGGCGGAGGGCAGATGCTGGGCAGGCGGGGAGGAAGGGGACTCCCTGGGAGCACCCAGACCGGGCTTTGGTACCGGAGACCCCTCCCTCCCTGCTCTCAGCCTGGGACTCAGCAGAGGGCCCTGTGGCACCAGCCTGACATCTGGTTCCCGGAAGAAGCCTAGGACTTTAAGCTGGGAAGCCACAATTAACCCCTCGATCCAATTCCGTTCTCCAAATGCAGACTTGGGAGGATCCCAAGTGTCAACAGGAAGGCAGGAGACCAGGATTCAAATCCCCACCAGCCATTTCTTCTTGTGGGTAATTTTGGGTAGGTCACTGGATGAGACTCTAAGCTTCAGTCTTCACATCTGTAAAATAGATGGAAATGACCTCTACTCTGCAGAACAGGGGTGTTAAGAGTATTAAATAAAATAATGTCTATAAAGGCACCCTGATCTTGGTAGACGGTCAATAAATGGTAGCTGCAAGCCAAAGCTTTGGTTTATTGCTGCTGTGCAATTATTAGCCATGAAGTCTTGGTCAGCTTAAACTTTTCAATCCTCGGTTTCTTTGTGTGTAAAATGGGGATGAGAATTCCCAAATCTCAGGATCAAGGGAGAAACTATATGTGCCTACCACAGAGTAAGTGCTCAGTTAATGGTAGTTATTTTATTATAATTGTTTATGACAACTCCAATGCACTGACATTTCAACACTTGAATTTTCCTCCTCTCCCACAGGCCACTTCTCCTCTGCCTCTTTTGCTGGCTCTCCTTCCTTCCCCACCTTTACTCATGGCATCGCCCTGGGGTCAGGCCTTGGTGTCTCATTTTTTCTCCACACCCTCTCCCCTGTGGTCTTGTCCATCCGCGTGCTGATGACCCTTACGTTTGTAAGTCTAGCCTGTACCTCTCACTTAAAATCCAGACTCCTTATCCAGCTGCCCATTCAAACTCTCCCCGAGGATGTCTAATAGACGTCTGAAATGTAATATGTCTGATAACACATCCCAAACAGAATACTTGAGCTTCCTTCTGCAAACCCGCCCTTCCCCCAGTCTTCCCACCTTGGTTAATGGCAACTCCATCCTTCCAGTCAATGATGACACCCTGGAGTCATCTTGATTTTGCTCTTTCCCGCACATCAAATGCCTAATCCGTCAGGAAATCTGGTCAGCTCCACCTTCCACCTCTGGGAGAAGTCAATGACCACCTCTCTTCACCTCTTCTGGTCTCACCCCAGGGCAAGGCGCCATCTTGTCTTGTCTGAATGATTCCAACAAGGTCCTAATTGGTGTCCGTCCTCTGGAACTTGGCCTCCTATGCTCTATGCTCCACACAGCAGCCAGAAGGATCCCCTTCAGACAAAGTCTAAGAGGCATAACTATTTCCCATACTAAGGAAACACTGTCCATGAACATACACCATGGCATTTATTTTAAGACCCATGTGAAAACACATGTATCTTAAAATCACTGCTCTATAACCACAGGGTAGTTAGTATTGAGTCCTTACTGTTTGCTGAATGCTGTCCAAGCACTTCAGATATGTCGTCTCATTGAATTCTGACAAGCAACCAACGAGTACCTATGAGATAAGTCCATTATTTCCCCATTTTACAGATGTGACAACCGGAGCACAGAAAGATTAAGTAGCTCTCTGTCCAGCTGGCAGAGGTAAAGTCCAGGCTGAAACCCAAGCAGTCTCTTAAGCTTTGTCTTCCAACAGGAAACGGAGTGTGAAGCCATGTGAAAAACAGGAAATCAGCCTTGTAAAATGGAGAACAACAGCCTTGTTCAGTGAGGGAGATCCCCACCGCTGCATTCCCATAATCCCAGCATGTCCCCCCAACATTCCTGTCGTGCCCTGCCTACGGGGCCTCTCGTCTTCCTGACCTCAGGTGGGTCTCCCATGGTGAGGCAGACCTACCCTCTGTCTTGGTACTTGGAAAACTGAACCTTGCTTGAGGCCATAGACTTCTTGTGACCAAATGAGCATCTCGGGAACTTTCCGGCTTTTCCGAAGGAACCTGACTTCTCATCTCTTCCTGCCGCCCCGGGGGTAAGGGGTGGGGGTGCCCAGTCGCCCTCACAGCCTTTAATTCCAACCCTCTGGAAATGGCTGAAACCAATGGGTTAACTTGCTTTCCCTATTAAATATTTACATAAACACGCTCGGGAAGGTGTGTGTAAGTTATCAATAATGCAAGGCCAGCCTAGGCTCGGTGAGAGCTAAGAGACCCAAATTGTATCATCATAATCCATTATTCACATATAATGCGTCTATTCTCCTCCATTAGCGCAGGCAGGAAATGCCCCTGAGTGCCGGGCAGGGCTTTGGAAAGCGCAATAAATGGCGGATAGACACATGGCAGGAGGGCGGCAGCTGTAGTTAAACAAGTGTAAATTAGCGCCCAGCCGCCTCCCTGCCCACATCCAGAGCGGCGGGCACACACGCCTGGCAGGGAGGGGGTTACAGGATGTGGGGAACTCGCCATCAGTCCGCGCACCCAGCCCGCCCGGCCTCCCTGCCCCGGAGGAGGAGCCTCCTGCAGGCCACGTGGGAGACCACACCGTGCGGAGCGTGGCTCCTCGCCCTTGAAGGATGGGGCTGGAATCTCGACTGGGCCACGGAAGGGTGACCTTGGGTGAGCGAGTGTGTCTAACTGGCTGGACAGTTCGATGATCTGATGCCTTGACACCTTCACACGAACTTTTCTTCCTGTCCTTCCATCAGTCTAGCTTGCCAGTTCTCAAACTTGAGCAGGTTTGTGTAACACTTGCTATACTGAAATATCCAGAAAGAAAACTATATGGACCACTGAAGAGATCTCGGGGGCAATTTGAATTCTGCAACCTTTGCCTATGCACCAGTGTTGGAACCTAATGCCCATATAAGTTCATAATACTACCTATGAGGCTTTGGGCAAGTTACTAACCCTTTCTGAGCCTCAGTCTCCTTATCTGTACGTGAAGAGACTAATATCTACCTTACAGAGCACATGAGAGGCATTAGGTGAGTTCGAATTCTATTTTCAGCACTTTCTAGCCATGAGAATTTGGGCAGGTTACCTACGTCCTTCTGTGCCTCCGTTTCCTCATCTGTTAAGTGGAAGATGTTAATAGGATCTGCCTTGTAATTGGACCGGAACCTGTTTGCGTTCTGCTGTGAAGAAGAGTGGTGCTGTGGGTCAGACGTGCCTTGATGGTGGGCGCAGCACCAGGAGGTGTTACTTGGGTCTGCACCCTGGCTGCTGTGGAAGCCTTTACCCCATGGGAAAACTCCAAGGCAGTCTGCGTGGGGCAGCGGTTAGCAGGTGGTCAAAGAAAAACTTCAAAGAGGACACAGATGGCTAACCTTGATGAAAGTGGTTCTAACAGAACCTTACCTGCCTTGACCTCCAAATGTGCTGTAGCCCTTTGTATTTTATCCTTGACGTAACACCGTGGCAAACCAGTACATATTTATTCATTCATTCATTCAACAAGTAAGTGTTGAGTGCTAGAATGAGCTCTGCACTTCTGGTCAGTGGAGAGAGCAAGTCAGACCCAGTTCCCATCTTTTGGGAGCATACACTTTAGTAGGTGTAATGATAAAAACAATAGCGATAATAATAATAATAATAATTAATAATAATAATAATGGCACCCACCTACAAAATACATTATAATGTGCCAGTCCGGACATTAGACTAATATCTGAGTTTTATGAACAAGGCACCTAAGGCTCAGAGAAGTTATGGGACTTTCCCTAGGTCACACACAGCTGGTAAGCGGCAGTGGAGGAACTTGAATCCAGATCTGTCTGTTTCCTTCGCTTCATTATGACCTTCTTCCTCAAAATCAGCTTCTGAAAAAGCAGAGTCTCCTGGGCTACCTGGGATCTTCCAGAGGAAGGAAGGGACTGCTGAGGAAAGGAGACAGTAACTGATCCCGAGGTCCCTCGCTTGGTGCCACAGTGCAGAGAAATTCTGTCCTGACACAGATGGTGGGAGCCCTGGCCACGGTGAGTGCTAATAAGTCCCAGCTCAGCATGCGGGAGAAAGGGCCGGCCCAGGGCTTGCTTGGGCAATGGCCCAAGCTGGTAGTGTGACATCTTTACTGTCTGATTAATAGAGCCCTGGGGACAGGAGGCATCTGAGGCAGCTCTGAGGTTATGGGCCTGGGGACCAGGAGAAATAAATAGCCTTCAAAGGGCCCGTCCTAGTGGGGGAGGATGTGGGACCAAGGCAAAGTGTCTGTCCCTTCATCCTCCAAGGGCTATATGAGGAGACTAGGGAGGACCGGGTGTCCCTGGAGCCTGGCAGAGACAATGCGGATGGTCCGGGGGACGGATCAGACACAGGACAGTCCCTTGGCCATCAGCCTGGGTAACGAGCTCTAAGACACTTAGCCATGTGGATGGAGACAGTGATCTCACAGGGGAGGGCCTGGGACTCAGGCTGTCCCTCTGGCTCCTGAAAGTGGCAAGGAGCCAGGAACAGGGGCAGGACTGCAGGGTCTCAGCTCTGCAATGAGCTCACTGTATCAGGTAGGGCCCCATCAGAGAAGCAGAGCCACCATGAGCGGTCTGAGGGCTTTCTCCTGGGGATGAGGCCTCATGTGATCATGGGAGCTGGTGGGCAGTGACATTAGTCTGTACCCGTGTGTCTGCTCCAGGCCTGGGGTCAGAAGGGCTGGCAGTTGGGAAGGGAAGCTGCACGTGAAGAGGAAGTGAGCAAGGACGAGTTGAGCCTGAAAGGGTGACTTGGGACCCACAAGGTGGACACACTGAGACCCACATCCATCTCTCACTGGGACCTGATTGGTGTCCCCCTGCCTCCAAGCCTCCAGCTGATGCCATGGGTGATCTGCAGAGGAGGTGGCCTGCTTCACCATGACGCTGTGCACAGCCAGGCACTGAGTTCGGCAAACCCGACGGAGGAAATCCCGTGGGGTCTGGAGTTGACCCGCGTCTGGCTACCAGCCCAGGCCAACAAAGTGAGCCAGCAGGTGGACAGCAAACGCACGAGCTAAGGCACTGCCTAATCCCACATGAACCTGAGTGCCTACATGGCTGTGGCTCCACTTGTACCTTC
The DNA here is from genome assembly GCF_007474595.2 of Lynx canadensis. NCBI lineage: Eukaryota > Metazoa > Chordata > Mammalia > Carnivora > Felidae > Lynx > Lynx canadensis. The sequence continues at coordinate 29,195,534 of NC_044310.1, forward strand.
CAGATCTCTTGCAAATGCCCCTTGAGGCCCCTCCTAGCCCAGAACCCTGTGGGGAAAGGAATTCTGGGAAGTGTAGTTCCAGCATTGCTAAGTTGCCACACTACAAAGCCCTTACTTGCCCTGTGACTTTAACCATGTACTTGTCTCTTTCTTGAGTCTCAGGTTCTTCATCTATAGAAGGATGGATTCTTTAATGCTTCTTCTTTTAACACACACACACACACACACACACACACACATACACACACACACATGTACACACACACACACACACAAACAAAAAGCAAACAAGAGGCAAAGAGGCATGGATTTCCTCCTCTTTCTTTGTGTGCACATGGACACATGAGGTCCCCTTAAAATCAGTCTGCAAATCCTGGGACTCCGAGGTCCCCCAGATGGGAGACCTCACAGATCAGCTTGCAGATGCCTCTCCCCTCTGACGGTAGAAATGGGTAGACCTGAGCCCTAGTGTCCCTGGGAACCAGAGCGAGGTGCCCGGTCTTTCTGTGCCTTGGTTTCTCCACTTGTACAACGGGGATAATTCTCTTTTATTTTTATTTGGGGGGGGGAGAGCGAGCAAGTGAGCATGAACAGGGGAGAGCGGCAGAGGGAGAGAGAGAATCTTAAGCAGGCTCCACTCGCAGAGCCTAACACGGAGCTTGATCCCACGGCCCTGAGATCATGACCTGAGCTGAAATTAAGCGTCAGACGCTCAACTAACTGAGCCACCCAGGCGCCCCAGGGACCATTCTTTTCTACCTTTCAGGTGACCATCACCTTGTCAGAGGCTGGGGCAGGGCTTGGAGTGCCTGATGGACTTCTTAGTGGTGGCCCAGTGCTGCCTCTGCGGGGACTGCTGTGCCGCGTGCTGAGGACTGGGGGATGGTTAAGTCCAGGCGTCTTCCTCCAGGGAGCCCTCCAGCCTGTGGAGAGACAGTAGTGGGGGCGGGGTAGTTCAAGCTATGGAAGCTGCCTCCACAAAAGGTTGTGGGGTTCTGGGGAGGGAGACACATCCACCTGTGAAGGCTTGTAAAGGAGGAAGTGTGTGAATCAGGCCTCGAGAAGGGGTATGGCTGTGATGAGCCCAGGTGGAGGGGAAGAGCCTGAGTGCAGTGTGTGTGGGACTGGGGAAAGAGTGTGAGTGATGCAGTGGAGCCCGGGAGCGAGGACGAGTGTGCAGAGCCTTGAGCGCGTGCTAAAGATGCTCACCCAGTGTTAGCTGAAGCAGCAAGTGGTAACCCACGTGAGGTACCAGTGATCCCCATGTCCTCCAGCCTCCCGGGGTGTTTCTTTGCCATCTGAAAAAGGTAACTCAAGTCTCCGAAGTAAGCCTGTGGATTCCCAAGGGGGTGCTTAACCTCGTTCTCAGTCTATTGTGCCTGGTTTCCTAACCCGCTCACGGACCCTGCAGCACCCTCCACACTTGATGGTTTCAACGCAAGGTGGACCCTGCTCGGTTGCCTCTGCTCCTGCAGAGTCTACCCACTGGCCCCAGGCTGTTGGGGGGGGAGGGGGAGGGGGAGGGGGAGGGTGCAGGCTTTTATCTTCGGTTGACAGGATAATCATGGGGCATTTAGATAACACTTGGGAAATCGGAAAACAAATCAGTGGGTTGTTAAACCTCCACCAGCCCGCCACCGATTACTGCGTGGTACAAACCGCACTTTGGAAGGGACAGGACCCTACTACGTCCGTCCGCTGTCATACGGCTGCCATTCC